>NC_081842.1:2187500-2536845 GCF_963259705.1 Myotis daubentonii
TCATGTGCCCTTGACCGGAATCAAACCTGGGACCCTTCAGTCCGCAGGCCAATGCTCTATCCACTGAGCCAAGCCAGCGAGGGCACCTGCCCCACTTTCTATAACCAGTACTTACAAGACTTAAATGTGTTTTTTAGGTGAGGAGGTTGGGGACAGTGAAGGATAGAGAAAATCTAAAGAACTGAGTTATGTACTTTAGATAGGCTAAGTGCTAAGGTGATCAGAGGCAGGTATGGGAGAAAATCAGTATTTTAAACAGTATTCGGTAAATGTTTGATTCCAGTTGTCGTCCTACTAACACTATAAGGATGACCGCTTTTCAGTAGCATCAACAGATGGAGCAGCTGGTAGAACCTGGCTGATTTCTGTTGCTACGTGGTATTTGCAGTTAATATTTTACTTTTCGTTTTTGATACAGTATTATAAAACTACATTTTTCCTTTTAATTGGTGATTTTAAGAGATTTATTTCATTCCTATTGATTCAGATTTTATTTTTATAAAGGATTTAAAACAGTATTTTACATTATAACACATGTTGCTGGAATGTATATATTTCATTAACATACTTAATTGATTTTTTAAGTAATTATAAGCCAGGAGTACCTGTGATCCAACAAGTTTCAAATAAGACCTTTTCCAAGAGAATATGCATTTTTGATATATATACTTCACTGTCATTTTTTTAAATCCAATTTTATTTCCAATTTGTGACTTTTTTTGCACCTGATTATTTTACTCTGCAGCTGTATAATGGGATGTTGGTGGCAGAGGGTACTGGGACCATGTGAAGCAGACTGAGAAATGTGTGTGTGAGTGTGTAAAAGATGAAGACACAAGCGTGTCGCCAAGAGGAATAGTAATGCTTTTAACTTTTAAACCATTTCATTCTCCTTGGGAGCTGGCATGGTGCAGTGTAAATGTGTTCATGAGTTAATAAAAACTGTTCAACAAAGCTGCCTGAGGAATAGGTTGTGTTAATTCTTTTTAACTATCATGTTTTAAACTGGGTAAGTATGAATGGTTGTCCTCAGCCTTAGATCACTTGGTCATGGTTTGCGATGTGTTAATTCAAGGTGGGAAATGTCGGGTGGGCCAGTGGCTGGGGGAAACGGGTGTGTGGGCGCTGGTGCTTACCACTCCAGTCTGTCACTTCCATGGGAACGTGGTCCTGGTTTTGCCAGCTCCTCCTTTTCTATCCTATTCCTAACCATAACTCCAGGTTTTACAGGAAATTGATTTTTAAGATGTTGGCAACTAATTAAAAGACATTTAAACACCATGGACCAAATGTAATGTATTTGTTTAGATAGAGCTAAGTTCTAATTTAGATAATAGGTTTTGGTTCTTTAAAGATGCCCTTAACTGTCTTCAACCTCTGGCAGTGTGACTTGGTGTCAGCTGTTGGACTGCCACTTTTTCTCTGGGTGTCCGGGTGATTCTGGGCAAAGACGGCTTTGGCTGGAAAGTGGCGTTTTATTTTGCTCGGGGTGTATCTATGAAGTTCACATCAGAGTGTATGATCCATGGTCTTGGAAAAGTATGACCATGGAAAAAGCTAGGTGCTCTTCTTTACAGGCTATGGTACAAAGGGATGACAAAATGCTTTTTGTTTTTTTAATACATTTTTATTGATTTAAGAGAGGGAGGGAGGGAGGGGAGAGAGAGAGAGAGAGAGAGAGAGAGAGAGAGAGAGAGAGAGAGAGAAAGAAACATCAGTGATGAGAATCTGATTGGCTGCTTCCTGCACATCCCCTACTGGGGATTGAGCCCGCAACCCCCAGCGTGTGCCCTGACCGGAATAGAACCCAGGACCTTACAGTCCGCAGGCTGATGCTCTATCCACTGAGCCAAACACGCCAGGGCAAATGCTTTTTTTTTGACCAGGCTTCACGTTTTCATAGAATGGAAGCCAAGTTTTCCATTTTGTCCTTTTCACTTTCCCACTCACTCTAGATATGTAACAGCAGATCACAGATAAACACACAGGTCCACTTGTTCATCCACCTTCAAGTCCAGGGACAATTAGTCACTTAGTCCCCCTACCATTTTTCTGGGGTTACAGGTCCCTAGTTCCTACCCACTTTGGGAAAACTTGGTAGAGGTTGGTGTGGATGAGAGCTTCCAGATGAAATTGCAAGAGAAAGCGTGGCCCCAACAGCAATATCTTGACCTGGAACCCTCAGTGCTCATCAACTGGCATTTGTCTGTGTCTACCCCAGAATGAATCCCTGGTTTTGTCTTTGTTTGGAGTTAAGTTTTTAAAGCACTCTTCTCGACCCTCCCCGGGCTGTTAAAACACTTGAAGTTTGTCAGGTGAGGAATTCCAGGCACAGCTGTAAGGGGGGGTGGGGGGTGGGGGGAGGGTAGGCCAGACATCTGCCTGCTTTCAGTTTGTGTTCAGGTGCCCGATGTGCAAATTATGAATATAAAACATCATTCAGTACTGGTTTAGGTTCATGTTCAAAGGTGAGTTTCTGTTGAGTGGAAAGCTAACTTTGGGGATAGGATCTTTGCCAGGCAAACGGTACAGGAAAGATGTACTTCAGTGTCCTTCTAAAAAATGACTGGAACCCGTTAAGGAACTACATGACCCAGTAGTAGACGGTTTTGCTTTTCTTTCGCTCGTGCACTGTTACCTTCTGTTCTGTTAGCATTTTCATGAGAAAGCGGTGTCACGCTGCCTTGCTAACCTTTGGTACCAAGTTTCCGTCAGGGACGGTCCTAAGTCTGCAGACGCTGGTGGCGCTGTGGGTCTCAGGAATGTGTTCTCACCTGTGAACGACAGCCAGGAGCTTTTGCAAATTCAGGTTAAGAAGATTAACATGAAGAAAAGAAATTCCTCTTAATACCATTTCTTTATTAAATATTTTATCTGATTAGGATGGAATAATTGGAAGCTGTAATTTCAAGGTCTTCTACCTTTGACATCCAATGGAAGTGGTTCTGATCCTTGGGAAAATTAGAAAGTTTAAAAATATTCCAACCAAAAGTGTTTGCCTGAGGAAATATCCCAATTCTAGGACCTTTTATTATGACTTGGCCTCCTTGGAGAGTTAGAGTTGGTCCACCAGGAAAACTCTTGTGTTTACATTTTTGGCCTCAGTCACATGGAAAAGTCAGAATTGTTATCTGGTTTAGGAATCGTTTTTCTAGGGACGTGAAGTTGGAAGCCAGTAGGATGAAGGTGAACCACAAATGGGCCTGGTGGGATGTTCTCCCTCTCTCACCTTACGGTCTAAACCTAGTTCTCAGGGGCTGTGTGTTCTGCCGGCTGAATCAGGGTTAGAGAGAGTGGTCTCCTTTTATAGAAGAAAAAACAACAGGGTGTCACAGCAGCCCAGGAAGCGCTCAGCAAGGCTCCCCGGGCCACCTCCACCCGGCAGCTGCCGGCTGGTGACAGCGTCTGCAGAGGAGCCACTGCGATGGAGGAGGTCTCACAGGACTTAGTGCCTACCAGGGCCAGCTCTGGCGTGTGTTAGGGAATGCGGGGTGACCAGACAGCCCCAGTTTCGGGGGAGGCTACATTCTAGGAAGGAGACAAACCAAATGCTACGAAGAGAAACAGCCCGCTGAAGGGGCAGAAAGGGAAGATTTCCTTTTCATTGGTGTGCTCGGGTGAGGGGAGGGCGCAGGGGGCGTTCGCTGGGCCTGGGCTGGGAGCCGTACCCACCATGCTGTTCAGCAGGTGTGGCTCTAAGCCTTCGGCCAGCCTTCCCGGAAGAGCCCAGCGTGGGAGGGTTCAGTGCTGTTCGCCCCTCGGCCTTTTCTTTTGGTTAAGCCTCACCTGAGGCTATTGTTTCCATTGCCTTTCAGAGAGTGGAAGGGTGGGAGGAATGGGGAGAGAGAGATGTCCATGTGAGAGAACGCATCCTCTGGTTGCCTCCTGCACACCCTAACCCGGGGTGGGGAGCAAAACTGAAACCCAGGTAAGTGCCCTTGACCAGGAATTGATCCCGAGACCCCTCACCCAGTGTAAACAGTTAACTAACTTTACCAATCTTTCTTCAGCTCCACTCCCCTCCCCATTTTTTGCTGGATTATTTTATACATTTTTAACTTTACCTATTACTTATTTTTAGTGTCCAATCTCTTTTAGTACAGAAAGGGTGCAGTGAAAACGAATCCACGTGCCCAGGCCCTTGGGGGGGGCTCGGAGCAGTCAGTCCCTCCGCAGGTTCTTGAGCTCTTCCTCTGGGTGGAGGCTGTGCCTCTGCTCCCCCCACGGGCAGCCACACTGGGGGAGCCTCCGGTGGGGAGGGTGGGCACTCACCTGGCAGGCTCTGTGCCTGGGACACAACGGCATCGCTCCCTCTTCATCCTCCTCAATGTTGCTTTTTATTTATTATTTTTTAAAATATATTGATTTTTTTACAGAGAGGAAGGGAGAGGGATAGAGAGTTAGAAACATCGATGAGAGAGAAACATCAATTAGCTGCCTCCTGCACACTCCCTACTGGGGATGTGCCCGCAACCAAGGTACAAGCCCTTGTCTGGAATCGAACCTGGGACCCTTCAGTCCGCAGACCGACGCTCTACCCACTGAGCCAAACCTGTTAGGGCTCAACTTTGTTTTTTAAATGTAAACCTTTGGAGGATTTGCAAGAATGGTTCAGTGAACACCTGTGAACTTTTTGCCTGGATCACTATTTGTTAGAATTATCCATATTTTAGCTGCACCATTTGAAAAGTAGGCATGTTGACATGCCTTTCTTAGGAATAAGGGCTTTCTTAACCAAAACAACCATTGCACAGAAATTGGACATTGATTCAGTATTATTTTTAAATGTTCACTGTACGGTCAAGTTGATTGTTATTTCAGTAATAACCTGTAGTTTTAAAAGCCAGTTTTCACTGAAGGCTTGTGCATCTAGTTGCTTGGCCTCCTTGGTCTAGAACAGTCTCAGGCCTTTGTCATTCACGACAGTGGCCCTCTGAAGAGGACACCCACGGGCCGCAGAGCCCCTCAGTTTGGGTTTGACTGGTTGCTCTCTCATCGGTGGAACATCGGGCGGGAGCACTTCCTAGCGGGTCGGTTTGTCCCGCTGTTGATGTGAGGCAGTCATTTCATGTAGGTTTTACCCGTCAGATTGTTCCATGTACATGTACTTTTTCCTTTTGTAACGAGTAGGGGGTTTATGGAGTGATAAGTTTGAGACAAGATTCTTTCCTCCAACTGTCTTCCACTGGCTTTAGCATCTGTTGAGGATTCTGAAGCAGTTATCAGTGCATTACTGTAAAGCAAATGCAGATATAAAATTTCACCTGTAAATATTTCATATGTGTCTAAAAGATAAGGCCTTTTGAAAAAGACAGCCATAGTGCCTTTATGCAACCCTTAACGTCTAGTCCAAGTTCAGATTCCCTGATTGTCTCCATTGTTTCTCCATGGTTTAATGGAATCTGAGCCCAAACAAGGTCAAGACCAGTGGTCGGCAAACTGTGGCTTGTGAGCCACATGCGGCTCTTTGGCCCCTTGAGTGTGGCTCTTCCTAAGCCTTAGGAGGACCCTAATTAAGTTAATAACAGTGTACCTACCTATATAGTTTAAGTTTAAAAAATTTGGCTCTCAAAAGAAATTTCAATCGTTGTACTGTTGATATTTGGCTCTGTTGACTAATGAGTTTGCCGACCACTGGTCTAGACCAATGGCTTCTTAAGTGTTTTACTCTGGCAGTCATGTGCCAGGTAACGATGTCTCGGTCGATGACAGACTGTATACATGGCAGTGGTACACTAGACAGCCCAGGTGTGTAGTGGGCAGTGCCAGCTAGGAGTGTCTCTGTGGTGATTGCACAAAGACACAGTGCCTTTCTCAGAATCTCTCCTGCCTTTAAGTGGCATATGACTGGAATGGCGCCCCCTCCCTTCTCATTTTCTGAGTTTGGTTAGTTTGCTGGTGATTTACTGTTCTGGGTATTTCCTATAATAGTAGAAGAACTTGATTAGATTGAGGTTGCTTTGTTTTGCAAGCGTTCATGAGTGTTCCTGGGTGCAGCCTCCCAGCAGGGCGCGGATGTCCGCCTTTAAGAGAGAAGGTTCGCTCTCGGTGGTGCAGGCACTTCACCCATCCCTGCTGAAGCCCCCTCAGCCTTTCACGGAAGGGCTCGGCACCTGTTGTAATCATGGCCTGGGTTCAGCATCGGGTCGGGTGCACAGGGTAGTTTTCTAACTGCAGCATTCCTTCTGTATTGATCGGCCAGTTTTTCTGACTTGTGTTTATTTCAACTTTTTAGGCGTACAGGATGCTGCTCCAACCAACTGAGCCACCCAGCCAGGGCTATTTCAACTTTTTAATGTGTATCTTTCTGGAAAGTGTTGAAAGGATGTTCCTTATCTTTATTTCACAGAGCATGTTTCTGGATTCCCTTAGTGACCCTGTAATATGTCCTCAATTTTATCATCTGTAAATTGGTATTAATTACCATGCCTACATCCTGGGTTTTTGTGAGGCTGAGATGAGCTGATTGATACATGTAGTGTAAAAACGGTGCCTGGCACTAATGTTGGTAAATACAGTTATTAAAGTAACTTTCTGTCTCGGGAACATTTAACTTCACTCTCGTGGGGAGGTGGAGAAGGAGGGTTCTTCCTAGGCGACGCCAGCAGAGCACTGGGACTGTCTGGAGGGAGCACCGACCTGTCCTGACCGTGGAAATGACCATGGACAGAACGCACTGCCCGAGGAGGCCTGCGCTGTCCCTGCACTGAGGTGGAGGTGACACTCGCAGTGGTGACATAGGAGCACGTTCGGAAGTGGAGTTAGGACAACAAAGGGAAGTGGGCCCGCCTGACGGGGTGGTCGGGATGGATGATGGCGTCAGGCCGGACTTGACTGCATCTCGGCCCAGGAGATGTTTATCTGAACAAGGGCCGTGACCTGCCTCGTAGGCTCCACACGCCCTTCCCAGGGCTGTTGGACGTGCTGAGCCCTCGGTGGGGGGAGATGCCCTCCTCCTGGGCCTGCGGCCTGCCCCCTCTTACTGTTGACTGAGAAGCCCACTGTGGGTGGTAGTGGAGGATGTTGGAAGTTCAACACTGTCCCGTCAGGTACTTCGTCGTTAGCATTTGATTCACCGATTGAACAAGCATTTGAGCACCGGCGGTGTGCATGAGTGTTCCTGACGCAGCCGCATCGGTGAACAACACAGACAAGAACCTGCCCTCGGGGAGTCCGCATTCTGGTGGTGAGGAGACAGCTCAGTGAGTTTTCCAGTAAGTTAGATGGTGTTGAGTGCTATGGAAAAACAGCAGGAGAAGGAGGAATTGGGACGGTTAGGGAAGGTACTTTTGAACAAAGATTTAAATGAGAGGAGCAAGTCTGGTAAATCTGGGAATGGACTTTGCATAGGAAACAAACAGCCTGTGTCAAGGCCCAGAGGTGTGTTTGGTACTGTGTCCACGGTGACAGAGGTGACAGCTCGCCGTGTCAATTAATGCCTGTGGTGGGCCAGGGCCAAGCCTTTGGGTGCAGGTTAAGAGGCTGGGCAGTTAGAACTGGATGAGGTGGGATGTGATTGGACCAGTGTGCTAGCAATTGAGCTGATAAGTGGTCTGATTCTGGATATTTTTGGGGGTAGAGTCAACAGGCTAAGTAAGGATTGATGTGTGTGGGTGAGAGAAGGTGAGCAAGCTGTTCAAGGACAATTGATACTTTGGCTGGAGCAACAGTGAGGATGGGGTTGCCATTCTCTGAGATGAGGCGGACTGAGAGTAGAACAGGTTTAAGAGGTGGGGGCGAAATTATTTCTACTCCCAAATGAAAGGATAGGTGGTCGCAAATACTTGATGCAGTAAGAACTGTGGTCCGTAGGTTTTACTATGAGAACTCTTAGATCTGTGGACCGTGCGCGCCAGTTCTTCAACCTCGTGTCTTAAGGACGTGGGAGTGGGCAGTGAGGGAGGACTGGCTTGGGTGGGTTCACAGAGCTCATGGAAACAGCCAGGAGTCGAAGAGACTTTGGGACTTATTTTTTCACTAAGAGAGAATGAAGGCCGAAGTCTTGGGCTTGAATAGTGAGAACCTGGAGCCGCCTGGTCTTAGAGCTGACTCATCAAGGTTCTCCGGTCTTCGGATTTACTTACCTAGGAAGCCTGGGACGGGACTTCTTTTTATTTTGGGTCTCTTTACTTTCCTGCATTCACATCCATCTACGCATGATCACACACAAACGCCCTCGTTCAGTTTTGCCCTGTGTGCTGTTGGTAGTCTATTTAGTTAACTGTGCTTTTCATCGAAGGTAGGCTTGTGTGGTGACGGCGGGCAGAAGCTATTTAGACAGACGCAGTGCCACTGCTGTTGTGAACACAGACACCTGCACCCTGGCTTCATGGGTTCAGTCTTCTCATCTGTAAAATGATCAGCATAACATACTACGCCCTGATGTTATGAGGACTAAGGTGATGCTCACAGCACTAGGCCCAGTGCCTGCAAGGTGTCAGCTTAGGTCAGGAAGTCTCAGGTTTTAATTTTTCATGTCCATTATTTATAACATCTTCGATAACCGCTTTTTCATGAGGGAATAGTGCTGATCCTCGTGAATTCTTCCCATTAAGAGTTAACGTAGCTGTTCAGATGTTGGGATCATGTGATATGCTGTCAGTGTGCTGTTGCTCTGATATTTCATCTCTCAAAAAAATAGGTTATTGGAGTTTGCTCCACATTCGTGATCCATTATCATCCACAAGCAGCTTCAAAGTTGGCCCCATATACGGCCCTCTGGCCTTCTTTCTCTGAGACTTCTTTAAAAAACAACAACAAGCCAGCACTGTAAGCCAGACTTCTAGTCAATAGAAGCAGGTTGAATGAGATGTCTTGGAGAATGTGTATATGTGTATGAAATGACAAATCTGGTGGTTTATGAACTTTTGTAGGTGAATATTTTATTTGAAGAAATGGTTTACTTGGGATGTGGGGACTAGAAATCCTCAGGATTCAGTTTGACTTTCCCGGAGTTCCCGAAGGGTTTCTTAGATTTCTTGGGTTCTCTAACAACTGGAAGAGCTGAGGTTGTAGGTGTAATAGAAATGTTTTTTCAAAGAGATGTAAGGGCAGACTCTTCAAATGTTTTAGGGACTTACATCATGCGGTTTCATATTGTCCTCAGCTGTGTTTGTGATTTGAAATTGGCTGGACTGATACCAGTTGCATTAGGGGTGCTCATTTTGCTTTAGTGTCACTCATGACCCACGCCATGTCACAGTGAGCCGAGGGTGAGGAGAGCCTCGTTGAGCATGTTCATGCGCGTTCCACGCACCATTAATCTGCTTCACCAGCAGAACTTGCTTTTCTGGGGCCTCAAATCAAGATGACAAAAGGGAAGCAAAGGGTCTGTAAGTAGAATTCTGTATCAGTTTAATTTTTTTTTTGGTGTTTTACTTGAATAAGTTGACTTAAATGGGAACTAATAGTTGATGAGTGGTTGGGAGCCTCTTCAAAATATTTGTGAGAGAACTGTATATTTCATACATTATTTTATCTAGTTCTTTTTTTTATCTATAATGAGGATCCTAGCATGCCTGGTGTGCGGTTGACAGTTTAATTTGAAAGAAGCCGATGATCATCACTAATAGTTTTTACAAGTGGAAGGTAAAGTGACATTCATTGAGCACCTGCCTGTGGCACTGGGCAGTACTCTGTGCTGTCTACATGTTAGTTATTCCTCATTAAACCATCAGGAGCGAGGTAGTGGTTTTATTTCACAGGTGAGACGGTTGAGGCTCATAAAGTCAGGAAATGACAGAGCGCCGACCCCTGCCCAGGGTTCACCTGCTCTCTCGCCCAGGCCGCTACTCATGTCAGCTTTCGGAGGTGCTCACAGCCCTTCAAGGAGTCGCTGGTGAAGTGGGTATTGTCATTGGATCAGAAGATGAACAGGACTCGGCAAGCCTGTTTTCCACGGCGCTGGGTTGGACCTGCTCACATTGTCTCTGGGTGTGTGCTTTTAAAACTCACCTCCAAACTAAAAGCGTTGCTTGGTCACTTTTAGAGTCACTGGACTCTAGCCTTAGCCAGCCCATGTGCCTCAATGAATTTTTTAATGACTTGGAGCCTGATGGCTCTTGTTCTCTGTTTGGTTTTAAGACAGTGGCTTTCTCTGTAGAGGGTGGACATCCGGCCTGGATTTTACAGATTGTCCTAGAATAGTACCCTAGTTCGGAGGAGAAATTAAATGGTTGACCTGGATATTAGAAGGAAGATGTTGGATTTGGTCGTTATTACTAATTATAAGTTGAAGGAATTCAATAGCTGATTTAAATTTGGTCTTACCTGTTTTTCTCTTTCTAGCTGTTCAAACATAGCAAATATGTGTATTTCTTTGGATTCCTCTCTGGGAAGGAGGCCTCGGGGGGTGAGGAGGAGTCTGGTGGTTCAGAACACCCCTGTGTTCAAGATTTGGCTCAGTTTGTTCTGTCCATTGCTGCTAGGGGACCATTTCTTTATACTTTCTACAAATACCACTCTCGCTAGAGAATAATTGTTTTCTTAAAAATGTACTACCAATGAGCCAACCCACATACTTAGTACGGTACCTACTGTCCCACATTTCTCACTTGAGGTTTACTTGAACTGTGAACCAGCTTAGTCCAAGAAATTCAAAACAAAACAAATATAAAAGCTTCATTTTTAGCTGAAGAAACAATTTTTCCATGTGCATTCTTTTTGAAAATAAAGGAATGCTGGATAGTGTTCATTGTAGAGTTGGCCCTCTGTAGCCACAGGTTTTGCATTTGCAGATTGAACCAAAAGCAAATCAAAAATATTTTGGGGAGAAAAACATGCCAGAAAGTTCCAAAAGCAAAACTTGGGCCAGCCACACTAGGCTGAACCCACGAGGAAGAAGTGACATGGAGGCGCTCCCTGCCGGAGCCACATGCAAATGTGGGTTATATGCAAACAGGTTCGGGTATCCCGGGAGCCTGGAACCAATCCCCCTCCACCCCCACACCCAGGGGCAGCCGTTCTGTTGTAGAAATAAATGTTTGCCGTTTTAAAGGGAGAGAAAAAACGTGTAGAACTGATACTGTATATTTTATTTGGAGTCACTTTTAAGGATTGCACAATTTTCTCCTAAAGTTCTGAAGTTCAGAATGTGAAATATTAAGGATTCTCTATTTTTCAACTAAATTGACCTATTTTTGGTTTTGTTTTATTTTTCCTTTTTCAGTCTTTACCAGGTGCTGGTCTCTGGATGGTTTTTGCTTAAATTGGAAAAACCTTAAACCTGCCCCAGACCTGCATGGCACCCGGCGGGGACTGGCGGCAGTGGCGTGGGAAGCGTTTGAGGAAGCCTAGGCGGAAAGTAGACTCGGGGTCAGCTCTGTCCCCCACCCCTCCGCCTGTGGGCCGAGCTGGCCTCCCGCTCACCGTTGTTCTAGAGCAGTTAGAGGGGAGACCGCGCGTGGCCTGGAGTCAGCACTCAGCAGGGAGCAGCACAGCTCAGGCATGCGACTGGACGAGTGGGACCTGCTCTGAAGACAGTGTTGACAGCAGTGCCGCATGGCGACGGGGAAGGGCGCGCTTGTGGCGTTTCTAATAAAAAGCCGCTGCCACAACACACACCCCCCCCAAAAAAAAAAAAAAAAAAAGAAAAACACAAAACCCATTCTGGGTGTTTGTCCCTTCCCGGAAACACAGGGTCTACTGCTGCCACTGAGAAGAGTGACACCCGAAAGGCCCTCTGACCAGTGAGCTGGGCTCCTCTATGTTGAAACAAGAGGCCAAGGGCACGGCCTGCATGTCGGGGGCAGGGAGAGCTCTGGAAGGCAGGGTCTCACCTGCCACAGTTCTCATTCTACGTGAGGACCTGACCCTGTTAAATAACTCCTGTTTATTGGTCATCTGATTAGACTCTTATTAAAAATTAGATGGTTCTTCTAAAAACTATCCAAATATTTTTTAAAAACCAGAAAGTTTTTTGTTGATGGGAAAGTGGACGCGGAAATCTGACTGCCTTCAGGATTTGGCAAGTATGACATGATGGAAACCCCACTTCTGCTGTACCCTAGGCTGTGGGCTATGGCAGCGGCTCCACGCCAGTCATTATTGCCACTGGCTTCTAGGAGGAAGGGTTTGACCACTTGTACAATTATTGCCGTGCTTTATCTTAAAAAGGCATCAAGATGGCATGAAGGCGTTTGCTATCTGGGCAGCTATATGAATGAGGCCCTTTCCCAGCGGTGCGAGGTGTGGGCTGCAGTGTTGAGTACTGTTGTCCATGGTGAATAGTTTGGAAAGAGGTAGCTTTAGTGTCATTTCTAGGACTTGGGTTTGCTACTTAAGAAAAATGCCTAGATTCATAAAGAACGTGCTTTGCCAAGCATAGAAGAACATTTCACTCTGAGGTTGCTGCTGCATGTGGAAGGCAGGCTTGTTTATTTTATTTTACTTATTTTTTTGAAGGCAGGGTTTAAATAACAATGTTCTTCATGTTGATCTGTGGGCTACAATCATAGTTAACTTTGAAGATTCAGAATTTATCTCTTTTCCAGGAGAAAAACCATCAATGCATAAACTTGATTTTAAGTACTTCTAAATATGTTTTGCAGAGTGATTTTCTTAATCCAGGTTGGAAAGTACCTGTCTCAATGACTGAAGATGATTGACAGATGTCTGTTTTGTTGAGATTTGGAAATATAATAAAAATTGAATTATTTTTCAGTCTTCCAGGAAACTTTCTCCTCTTCCTTTTCTCCTTGCTTTCTATACCTTTCAACAGGAAAGCATTAAAAGAAAAAAATATTCAACAAAATCAAGTCTTTGTCGGTGCTTTTATCTGCTCAGAGATTCTCTTGGAAATAATTGTCTGATGAAGAGGAAGGAAAGGAAACGAGCTTCTTGAACTTTTTAAATCATTCAGTGTCTGCTATCGGAAGAGTGAAATTTGGGGTTATTTTTTGAGTTGTATATTCCTACTTTTTGTGTGTGTGTGTCGAGTGCCTTTTTTCCCTTTAGGGCAGGAGTCGCCATACAGCTTCTGGGTTTCTGTGTGATCGTTAGTACAGATGTACATTTGTAGTAGGAATCTAGGAACATTTTAGAGCATTAGATTTGCACAGACTAAGCAGTACTTCTTTTCTGTTTGGGGTAGATGACAGCACCTGGGAAGAACCACCTGTCTGTTCTCTCCAGGGACTTGCCTGGCTGTCACATTTCTCCTGGGATTTATAGTATTTGAAGATTCATTTTGATGCTCTTTATGAATAATTAGTGTTTTTCCCCTTTTTAAGGTGCTTTAAGATCTTGGCGCCTGTTCCAGTCTGAGACACCATAGTAAGAACGAAAGGGCAATGTCACGGCCAACAGTTCTTAGTTGCTAGAGAAGTTAGGCCATTTAATTGTGAGGTCAATTAATTTTTATTCTTAGTTCAAAATGATACATTTTTTCGCTGACTTTTAAGTATCAGCTGTGATAGTATAGATTGCTCTTTCCTGTGGAAATGAAATATATTTTCAGAGTTTTTTTTCTTTTTATAAAGAATGTCTTGTTGCGCCGTTTTGCTAGACTGAACATTTCCTCGTCGCGTGGTGAGCGCTTCCTCTAATTCAACCTTTGTCTTTTGTCTTTGCTGCCTTGCAGGGCTGGTACAGTAGGCTTCACTAGACTTAGCTGCAACTCAGAATTCTCCTCCCGCACCTGGGCAAATGCTGACGGTCTGTGAGAGTGGATTAAGAGTACGAGCTAAGTTCTCAATCCCAATTAAGAAGCGGAGGAAAATTTAAACTGTCTCCTTCCGAGTTTATCACACCACCACCATCAAGACAGCAAACCAAAGGACAAAGACTGCCTGCTCTGTGGCTCTGTAGTCCAGCTCCCGTACGGCTTACAGCCCTGGCTGGGTTACTAATGCGTAAATAACAAGTCGGACACTTGCGTTGTTGGACACCGTTATTCACAAAGTGGCCAACATGCGGGCTGTGCTGGAGACGGCAGACATTGCCGTGGTGGCCCTCTACTTTGTCCTGGTCCTGGGCATTGGCTTCTTTGCCATGTGGAAGTCTAACAGGAGCACCGTGAGCGGATACTTCCTGGCCGGGCGCTCGATGACCTGGGTAGCGATTGGGGCCTCTCTGTTTGTGAGCAACATTGGGAGTGAGCACTTCATTGGGCTGGCGGGATCTGGAGCGGCCAGTGGATTTGCAGTCGGTGCGTGGGAGTTCAATGCCTTACTGCTGCTGCAGCTCCTGGGATGGGTTTTCGTCCCGATTTACATCCGGTCGGGGGTGTACACCATGCCTGAGTACTTGTCCAAGCGCTTTGGTGGCCATAGGATTCAGGTCTATTTTGCAGCCTTGTCTCTGATTCTCTATATCTTCACCAAGCTCTCAGTGGATCTGTATTCAGGCGCCCTCTTTATCCAAGAGTCTTTGGGTTGGAACCTGTATGTGTCAGTCATCCTGCTCATTGGCATGACTGCCTTGCTGACTGTCACCGGAGGCCTTGTTGCGGTGATCTACACAGACACTCTCCAGGCGCTGCTCATGATCGTTGGGGCCCTCACGCTTATGGTTTTTAGCATGATGGAGGTTGGCGGGTTTGAGGAAGTTAAGAGAAGGTACATGTTGGCCTCACCCAATGTCACTTCCATCTTGTTGACATACAACCTTTCCAACACCAATTCTTGTAAAGTCCACCCTAAGAAAAATGCACTGAAAATGTTGCGGAGTGCGACAGATGAAGATGTGCCTTGGCCTGGATTCCTTCTCGGGCAGACCCCAGCCTCCGTGTGGTACTGGTGCGCTGACCAGGTCATCGTGCAGAGGGTACTGGCAGCTAAAAACATTTCGCACGCCAAAGGCTCCACCCTGATGGCTGGCTTCTTGAAGCTTCTGCCCATGTTCATCATTGTGGTCCCAGGCATGATCTCCAGGATACTGTTTGCGGATGACATAGCTTGCATCAACCCGGAGCACTGCATGCAGGTGTGCGGCAGCAGAGCCGGCTGCTCTAACATCGCGTACCCGCGCCTGGTCATGAAGCTGGTCCCCGTGGGCCTCCGGGGCCTGATGATGGCGGTGATGATCGCGGCTCTGATGAGTGACTTGGACTCGATCTTTAACAGCGCCAGCACCATATTCACCCTGGATGTGTACAAACTCATCCGCAAGAACGCCAGCTCCCGGGAACTCATGATCGTGGGGAGGGTATTTGTGGCTTTCATGGTGGTGATCAGCATTGCGTGGGTGCCAATCATCGTGGAGATGCAAGGAGGCCAGATGTACCTTTACATTCAGGAGGTGGCAGATTACCTGACGCCCCCCGTGGCGGCCCTGTTCCTTCTGGCAATTTTCTGGAAGCGCTGCAATGAGCAAGGGGCTTTCTATGGGGGAGTGGCTGGCTTTGTTCTCGGAGCAGTGCGCTTAATACTAGCCTTCACCTACCGGGTCCCGGAATGTGACCAGCCCGATAACAGGCCTGGCTTCATCAAAGACATTCATTACATGTACGTGGCCACCGCGTTGTTTTGGGTCACTGGACTCATTACTGTAATTGTTAGCCTCCTCACGGCACCGCCCACGAAGGAACAAATCCGTACCACCACCTTTTGGTCTAAGAAGAGCGTGGTGGTGGAGGAGAGCTGCTCCCCGAAAGACGAACCATACAAAATGCAGGAGAAGAGCATCCTGAGATGCAGTGAGAACAGTGAGCCCATCAACCACATCATTCCCAATGGGAAGTCGGAAGACAGCATTAAGGGCCTTCAGCCTGAAGATGTTAACCTCTTGGGGACCTGCAGGGAGGAGGGCAACGCTGCGGCTTCCTTAGGTCATTCAGAGGCAGAAACACCAGTAGACGCTTATTCCAATGGGCAAGCAGCACTCATGGGTGAAAAAGAGAGAAAGAAAGAAGCAGAGGATGGAGGCCGCTGCTGCAAGTTAATAGATTGGTTCTGTGGCTTTAAAAGTAAGAGCCTCAGCAAGAGGAGTCTCAGAGACCTGATGGAGGAGGAGGCGGTCTGTTTACAGATGCTGGAAGAGCCTCCACATATTAAACTAATACTAGATATTGGACTTTTTGCGGTGTGTTCACTTGGAATTTTCATGTTTGTTTATTTTTCCTTATGAACTTTTAAGGATATGGTGAGACAGTAACTTAAGAAAATACTGGTCTTTGGGAAAAAAAACTTACATAACTGTTGCATCTTTCAGGCATTGTTTACGCTGTAGGTTTTAGCCAAATTTTACTCAGCAGAACATCATCTATTTGCAAGACTTTATTTTCCCAGAGACGGCTGAAAGTAAACTTTCAATGTAAATGAAGCAAAGCTTGTGTAATAGACTGAATTGTGCAAATATGGTTTAAAATTTTTCATACCAAAGTAAGACCAATTATTCTCACAGAACACGTAGAGCAGATATAAGCTGTCACGAGAAAGTGAACTGTCTGCACTGCCAGGTCCTGGTAGATTTTAGCCTGAAGTAGAAGACTTGCTCATTTCAGAGTTTTTTCCTGTCTCTGTAATCCCTCCTACCATTTAAAAAAAAAAAAAAATTTGCACTTGTAGAGATTGTATAATCAATTCTGTACTGAAAATCTAACTTATGTGCTAGTGAGGCACTTGTTCCAGGACAAGTTAGTTAGCTGCCGGGTTCATTTGGTTAGCATGAGCCTGTGGATTCTGATTGCCAAAAGAAAGGAAGACCATCTTTCTGTAGCTATTCTTGTACCACCACTATATGCAGTGTTGGGGGAAAGTTTGTTCAGTTCCTTTTTTCCCCACTTTGAATTTTAGTGAACCATACTCAAATGACCACCAAGTCTGTCTTTATAAAGTTATATGCCATTACTGTATTTTTAAGTGGTTATGGGGGGAAGATGAAGTAACATTGCTGATGACCTCCACATTCATTGGCCAAATTAAGGTTGTTCATATTGCTTGGGAGTTTTGCAGCCCCTAAGCAGTGTCGGACCAGCTTCCGCTGAGCAGGTGATTGCTTGTACTCCATTAACTCCCTAGGCACGGGCTTGGCATTTGGTGACGCTCTTGCGTAGCCAGATGGCTTCCCAAGTAGATCCAGTTGGAAGATATGTTCAGAAATTGAAGAAAAATTGACACTGCCTTAGTGCTGGGTTGCCCTGCCTGATCAGATCACGCTATATGGAGGTTGTTTAGGCTTTAGAGGGAAAATTTAATTCTGAGAGTATGTTTATTCTTGATCAGTGTTTTTCTTGCTACACCTTTTCAAAAGACTTGCCATCCGAACCCGGCCTATACATTTTTGCTTAAAAAGTTAAGTGACTTAGAGCATGAAGATGTTTGAATGCAAACTGGCCATGAGTAAGGGGCACTCAGTGCATGTTTGCCGTGGGGAGATTGTCAGTATCGTCCTTACAGAATGGACAGCATGTGTGAGAGGTGCTGTGAGCAGGAGCTCCGGGTTTAGTAGCGTGCCTCCCGGAGGGTTACAGGACCTGTGTGATCATAGGACCCTTTATCTTGACATGGCTTGGTTCACAGTTGCAACCTCCATAGATGGGATTCGGCGTTCACGGGCTGATGCCCCCTCACGAGGGCAAGGTGCACAGAAGGTGGTAGAGGGAAGCTCCGCAGATTCTGGAGTTCAGTGTCTGTGCAGCGCCATCCCCTCCCAAACTCCATGACAGATGAAGGACACTGCCTGTGTGTCTACTTTCTTTGACTTTTCTGTACTCTGATACTTTTTAAATCGCATGATTTTATTAAGCTTATATTCAGGCAAAATTATTACTTTTTTAGGTACTTTTGTAGGTTTTGAATCAAAACTCAGTCCTAATGACATTAACTATTTTGTATTCTATAAATCAGTTTCATTAATGATGGACTTGATTAGTCCAAAGTTGATTTAGAAATGATCGGGGAGCTTAATATCTCCCCACCAGCAGGAGGCTTTCTGATGGACTGGGGCTGTAGCCGAGAAAACACTTCTTATGTGAATAGCATGGTTGTTGAGAGCTTACAGTGCCTTGTAGAATTTCTTCTCAATTTCACTCTTAAGGTTTATAAGTTGGGGGCCAAATAAATAGGGACCATCCTTTTCTTGCCTGGAGGCTGAGGCTGTGACACGTCCAAGGTTATTACAAACTCCACTGGGAAGAACAGACAACCAGGTGTCCACTCTGGACTCATGGTTTGTTCATGGTTCGTCCTTTTCTCAAAGAATGTTCCTCCTCTGAGATAACCTTCCGCATTTGGGAAATAGCAGGCTCTCCGATTTTTCAAAATGCCATTCAGTTGGAGGAATTGGCATTTTCTTTGATGACATTGCTGGTTGGTCACCCAGCAGTGAGGATCGCCATACTGGCCGGGCAGCCTTCTTACCCTTTGTACTCACAGCACAAATGAGTAGGTGGTGTTCATGTCGACTCCCCCTTTATTTTATGTTGTGTCCTCACTTTTGGAGTATTAGGGTCCCCCTGCCTTCTCTGCTGTTGTCTTAGTATAATAGTGAAATGCATCATCTGTGTCTGTTCGTGTGTGTATATAGCAATAGGTCAAGTTTAGAGTACTAACGCCTGTAAATAAGGAATGACTATTAGCATATCCATTAGGCTGTTTATTCTTTGCCGTGTAAACATCACTTTGTTTAGACTGAAGTCCCTGAAGCTTGTCCTTGCTGCTTCCCAGCAGTAGATAACGTGCTTGAAAGGATGTGGGTTGCTGAGGGCAGCTTCATTTCAGGGGTTCATTTTCAGTCTGAGGTCATTAGAATGATTGTTCACGGAATGATACGTGGTCTGTCTGAAGCTAGCAAAAATATTCATTCTTCACACTAATGAAATGAGTCCTAAATGGTATTGATCTCTCTATATAGACATGTATATATTTTTATATTGGTTCAAGCTAAGGTTCAGAATTGACCAAGAGGAATAGTGACTAAAATAGCTGAGAGTCAGAATGAGGTGAGAACACTGGTCTTCACAGGGCAGAAGATCCAGTCTGACCTGCGGTGAATGGTAGCCCCGTCCTCAGATTTGTCCTTTGGCCCTCTTCGTCTCAAGGTCTGATGAGAGAGCGTCTTACTCTGGTTTGCAGAATAATTTGTGGCTCTGTTGTGGGACCTCTGATTCCTCTGTTCATTTAAGAGCGTTTTGTCGTGCCACCCAAGGGAGCCAGCAGCTTTTGAAACACCTGAGCCCGTTTCCGGCTCTTCTTTCCTGTGAGGTTGTCCCGCCGTCTCTAAGTTAGAGAGGCACCCAGTGGAGCAGCGGGCTGTGTCCTGGGCCAGATCCCACAGATCCGACCTCCCAGCACTTCTGTTCACTGGCTGTGAGAGGGTCACAGTAGCCATAGCTTTTAGAGATGGCACCTCCTGTAATGAGCAGGGACCCACCACTTTGTGAAATCCACATTTTGAGGACTGAGTGGAAAGGTTAACGGCGCTCTAACCTGAGGCTGAGTGTGTCCTGGGCTGTGGGTGTCAAGTCTGCGCTGTTCTTAGGCACTCCAGTGCCCTCTCCCTATTCTGGGCGTGGGGATCTTACCCCCCGCCCCCCCCCCCCCCCAATAACATTTAATGTAGGCGATGGGTTAGTGGCATTCTTTACCACCCTATAGAGTGGCCATATTACCAGCCATTGGAAGATCAGGCCATCAGTGTTCCCACTGGGCGTGTCCGCTCACTGCTTTCCTTGTCCTTCACTCCTCTGTGCGTTTCCATCTGAGATGCTGCCACGGGAAAGGACCACCTGGGCACCAGGCAGTGGCGTCTCCCCATGCCCAGGCTTGGGTTAAGGGACGTATACAGACCCTTCCGGTTCCATCATGTGGCTGCAGAGACTTGCAGACAGGCTTCCTAGGAACAGGAACACTGTTTAGTGCGATGCGGAGAGGCTCCTGGGAGACACAGCGTTAACAAGTCCGGAAAGGACAGACATGAGCTTAAAAGTGTGTAGAATCACATTCCTGGAATTCTCAGCATCTTGACTCTCAGCTGGTTTAACCCGCGTTCCCCCCCCCCCACCCCCCCACCCCCATATAGGTTAGGGCATCAGTGAATAAGATGCAGCCTGTTAAACCCTGGTTTGATGTTTGATACTGTGAAGTAGGAGTTTATGAACATATTTGAAGTTAAAATGACTAATATTTGAATGGTTTTAGGCTTCAGTATTCATAAGGTTTCTTATTAGCCGAATGTTAAATGCTTCATTTCAATGTTGAAGACTTGACTAGTGAGGGTGTGTGTGTCCGTGAGAATAGCCACCTGTCATGCAGAGAGACTGTCTTCTCCCTGAGTCTCTCCCTTTAGACTGCTTTCATTCTTCCCCTGGGCTCGGCCTTTTGTCCCCTTAGCTCATTTCCAGGCTAATTGCTATGGTATGCAAAAGCGCTGCTCTTGCACCAGTGTGAAGACTTGTATCCAAATAATGATCCATTAACTATAGATGTGTCTAAAAAATACCACATTTCTATTAGCTTAAACTGTTAATTCTCAAGAATGATTTTCTCAGAGTGTGTGTTCACTAATAAGAAAAGCCCTAATTCAGTATTTTATTCTCAAAACTTCTTTTTTAAAAATTAGGGAGACAGCAGTAATTAATTTATGAGACCTTTTGAAAAGACTGTGCCACAGTGCAGAGAGGAATGGTGTTTTGATGTCAAAAAACCTTGTTACACTAAGGTAAAAAGTTGGAGTAGTCAGTTGGCATCTAGAGAAACCCCTTTGTACTAGTTAGGTATGAAGTTGGACTACACGAGAAGTAATCTTGGTTCCTACACTTGGTTAGACTTTTGACTCAACCCCTTTTCCTCCATTAAAGTCCCGTCTCTTCATCGGCATGCTGTTGGTCTGACTCGGCTACCTTTACTCCCAGAACAGCATTTAGCTAAGGCCCCAAATAACTCACAGGCGTGGCCAGTGCTGTGCCCACACTCTGTTCACCTACTCCTCGTATACATGTTTTTATTTAAGCTTCTCCCTCCACAGCTGGGAACAAGGCTTTCAACTGCTCATTGACTTCGAAAGGCATGTTGTGTCATCTGTGTTTTTGTTTCCATCTCAAATCCTTTATGAAGGATAGATTGAGTTTTCTGTTTGAGGTTAGACATTCCATTTATGTGGTAACTGACAGCCTTAGCCATTGGCATGTAGTCTTTGATTCAGAAGTAAACAGTGTGGTGTATCTGTATCATTACTCATGTCACGCACATGACTTTCTAAGAAGCTGTTGACTTAACCCATGAGCCTCACTCTGTACGGACCTTTGCAGTTTGTTGTGGTTACCGGGATGTACAGTGTTTGAAGGAAGATGCTGGAGTAAATAACGCAACTGAAGAGCAAGTCAAGGCAAAGCGCCATGGCCTCAGCTTCGTCTAGTGGAGCTGCGGTGGCTCTGCTCTCCTCAGAAAAGCGCTGTAACTGTTGCCATGACAACCCCCCCCCCCCCCGCCCCCAGTTCAAGACATTTCACAGTCAGAGAACTCTGTAAATAAGGGAAATACATATTTCAGTGACTTTGGCAATAGCACAAGTTGACGGTAGATAACCACAGCCTTATTGGAGACTGACTTATCTCGGTGAATTCACCTTGTTGCCCTCGTGCTGTGGAGAAAGGAATGTTTCCTTTTTGTGAAGGCCTCTGGGCTAACTAGTCTGGATAATTCTTCAGTATCAGTGTAGCCTAGACTTCTTTAAGTGGGATGTTTTTAATAACTCACTTTTTTGTTATAATAGTGGGAAACAAATTAAACTCATTGCTGTTACTGAAATCCCAAGTTGTCAAAGGCCAGTCTATAGTGCGTCTGGAATCGAATCTGCTTCTGAGCTTTGTGTTGTGACTAGTGCCTGTGGTTGCCAGTGCTGACTGCCAGTTTACACCTTTCCTTTTCCTGATTGAAATGGGTTAGTTTCTCTTTTTAAATTTTGTTACAGCTTTAGTGAGGGAAGTAAAAAAAAGTGCATTTATATTTACGTACCTTATATGCAGCCTTTATTTAGGTTCAAGGAAACCAGGTAGCTCCAATTGGTGTTGCAGCTTAAATGTTATTTATTGCACATGTTTATTTCCTTAATTAAAAAGTAAGGTTCTTATATTAATTTTGTGAGTATATCTTAACTTTATCATTATCCAGTATAGGTTTGATAGATGTATCTGAGAACCTGTATGTGACAGCAATTCACATTCCATGATAGGGAAAAGGGCAGAGACCCATAGAAAGCACAAAATCCTGTCCACACGTGTGTCTCCACATGTAGAAAGCACAAGAGTAACGGTACTCAGTATCCCACAAGTGCCAGCCATAGAACCCGCCAGGGTTTGGGGTTAGGATGGGACCACAGTATTGAAAGCCCTCGACAATGACGTATGGCTTCCAAAGGATAAGCAGTCCAGTGTGATCACCTGAGGAAGTTTGTATTTTGGTGGAGGGAGAGCATACAAATGTCAGTAATGCTACAGTTTTATTTGAGGATCACCAGCTACAGTGGGGTCTGTGGGCTCTTTCCCACAATCTGGAAGCAAAGAAGCAAGGACAGACTTGGTTTTTGGTGGGTGGAACGGCTTGACAAACTTGTGCTATAGAGCTATTGGAGGTTGGAGGGTTTATTTGTTTTGATCTTAAAGCTTAAGGGTATTTAATCTCCCGTGAATACTGCCCTGAAAATGTGGAGAAATTCCCTATTTTAACAGGGCAACTCCCACTTGCCTTTCATCTTTCTGTAGGTTTGTGTGGAAGGGGTGACGTTACCTTGCCCTTCGCTCTGCTACCAGAATTTCACCCAGGTGTTCTAGCACCAAACTAATTCTGAGAGCTCCCAGATGAGCTCCTTGCTTTTCACGGTGGCTGTGAGGATCTGCAGGGTTCTTTTGCCTGTCCCATTCCCTGCTTCAAGACCAGATTAATGCAGTCAGTGAATGAGTGAGCAAAAGAAGGAAACGGTGTGTTTGGTTCTGCTTGGCATTGTCCTTACCTTACCCTGACTTTCTCTACCTGAATAGTTCCTGTTTATCAAGAATGAATAAGGAGCCCGGCTGGCGTGGCTCAGTGGTTGAGGGTCGACCTATGAACCAGGAGGTCACAGTTCGATTCCCGGGGAAAGGCACATGCCTGGGTTGTGGGCTCCAGCCCCAGTGTAGGGTGTGCAGGAGGCAGCCAGTCCATGATTCTCTCATCATTGTTTCTCTCTCTCTCTCTCTCTCTCTCTCTCTCTCTCTCTCTCTCTCTTTCTCTTTGTTTTTCTTTCGCCCTCTCTATCTCTGAAGTCAATAAAAATACTTTTTGTAAAAAGAATGAACAAGGATATCTTTGTCTTTGGTTTTGCCTACATGTCAAAAGATAAAACTCAGAATGGGGAGAAGTAACTACCATTGCTCCCACTCTGTTTTGTATGTTTGTCTTCTTAGAGAAAGACTTGGTGAACTCTGATACCCTGGAATGGGATTGAAGCTGGGTACACTAATGTGACAGGTGCTAGGAGGGTTCACCTGACACCTGGAGGGAGAGATTCTCCTCCCGCAGGAAGTAGCGGGCGCCCCTCCACTTTATCTAGAACAGGGGTCCTCGAACTACGGCCCGCGGGGCCACATGCAAATACAAATATTGTATTTTTTCCCGTTTTGTTTACTTCAAAATAAGATATGTGCAGTGTGCATAGGAATTTGTTCATAGTTTTTTTTTAAACTGTAGTCCGGCCCTCCAACGGTCTGAGGGACAGTGAACTGGCCCCCTGTTTAAACAGTTTGAGGACCCCTGGTCTAGAAGGTAAAGCCTCAGGCTTCGGGCTGAGAGAGGGTAGCGCCAGAAAGTCAAGACAGAGGACAGGTCTGAGGAGCACCTTGGCCGGCAGCCGGTGGTCAGGCAAGGCAGCTAGGCCCTGGTCGTCTCTTGTAGTATGTGCTCTGCACATTACATGTTGCTTCTAAACGCAGGTGTGTGTGAGAACTTAATGCTGTGCAAGATTCTTTTGTCAGAATATCTTTTGTTTATAATTCCATGAAGATTGCTTTAATTAGTCTAGGTGAAGGAGGCCTCGCTGTGTAAATATGTATAATAGAAACTCCTGATTTCACTGTGAGATCTCTAACTTTTGAGTGGCAAACAGATCAACAAGTCTTTTGCTCATGGATTTTTCTGTGGGGTTATTACAATACAAAAGCTTTATTTTTTTTAATAATGACATGTTACGTTAGATGATGGTATGGAATCGTTCCCTGCTTCCCCACCAGTACTGCTTCCGTGTGTGGATTGCCAACAGAGTTCAGAAATCGAGCGGGATTTGCCATTCTTTGCTTGGACATCCTGTTTTCTGTTGCCCAGACACAGGTTGGCAATCACCTGAACCGTGTTGGCTTCTCAGTGCTTTTTGTTTGTTTGATGAGGTGGATTTCAAACACAGTTGCTGTGCAAAGGTCAGTAGTCTTCTTCAAGAAGAAACCAACTCCTGTTTAGTGTCCAGTGAGATGCTTCCTCCATTTCTTCACTCTCAAGCCAGTGTCAGCGGAGCACTGCGGCTTTGTCTAATGACTTGGATATGTAAGTATTAACGCGTTTTTAGAAGACGTCCACATTGAAAATGTCTTCCCAGTGTCCTGCCTTTATGCTTCCTTCAGACTCCTGTTGAGAGACCCGCCTGCACACTGAGGTGTGTAGTGTGTATTGTGTACATGCATCAACTCATCACTTGTTCATTGTAGACCAAATGGAATCATAAATGAATGTGCTGAATTATTGGTGAGTTTTTTGAATTGTAAATAGATTTCCAGTATACCCTTTATTGTCTACAGCTTTTGTTTTTTAAAGGTTTATAACTAGTTGGGTCCATCTCATACAATGTTTTAGTTACAAGCAGAAAGTAGAATTTGATTAAACCAGGTTATTTACATATTGAAAGGAATACAATTGAGATTGTAGATTTAGGATTGTTAACCATACATGACAGTTCTAGCTTGACTATTTTAGCCTACTGTATACAATCTGATTTATAAAATTGTAGACATGTATGATCTTGGTTTCATGTGTTTTTAAAAGTGTTATTGTTTTAAAAAAGCAAAAAAAAAAGCAGATCTGCTAAAGAGCTGTCAGTTCTCATCCCTGACTCTGTAGAATACACTGTTCTCTGTGTACTGTGTGTCATTTTGCCAGCTGCTGCGTTCGCCTTCAAAAGTATTTGGAAACTTAAGATGAACTACATTTCTTGCAAAGTATATTCCTTTCTGTGGTATTTTTGTCCTGTAACTGAAGTATAGTAATTATTTTATGGAAATGTTAGCACTTATGTACCAACTTTGAATAAAATGAAAAATTGACATTTCTGTGGCTGAGTGTTTTCAGTGTGAACATGTGTCACTTTGCAGTGTGTGGTCTCAGAGTGGGGTTTGTACACTGTTCCTCTCCTTGGCCCTGCCTGGCTCCAGTGAGGGCCCGCTGCCGCTGACCTGTGTGAACGCGGGCTCACAGGCACTGACTGAGAATTGAGGTACATGTAGCTCAGTGAGGAAATAAAAATATCCATCGTGTTCTTGACTTCTAGTTTTGAAATGATTTCAAGGTGTAGGAAAGTTGTAAGAATAGTGTGAAGAAGCCAGGAATCGTCACCGAGGTTCGCCAGTAGCTGATTTAATGTTTGACCACATTAGCTCTGGCATTTTCTCTCATCACAGATGTTTCTGAACTGTGTGAGCCTAAGGTGCAAACATCATTCCCCTCCCCCGACTCAGTACATGGGGGCGTATTTCCTAAGATAAGGACAGTCACTCATCTAAATGCTATCCAATTACCCAAATCTGGAAAGTAATAGTGGTACACTTTTAAAATGTATTCAAACGTTGCTTTTTCAATTACGTCCTTTTATAGCAAAGTTTTGTTGTTGTTTCAGAGGCCCGGCCGTTGCCTTTAGTGCTTGCACCTGCCTCCTGTAGCCTGGGTCAGTTTCTCTCCGTTCAGGGAGGGAGGTGTTTGGCGTTTGGAGGACAGTCATTCTGCGACTGCCCCTCAGGTGGGATCGGTTCGCTGCCTCACGATTAAAGTCGCTGGATTTGGGCAGGAAGACAACAGAAGCACTACACCCTCGCTGCTTCCCGTCGGGGGGCGTGCGACATGTCCCGTTATGGTTGACAGCAGGCTGGATACGTGGTTTAGATCGGCATCGCCAGCCTTTCGGACCTCATGGGCCACCAGTGGTTCGCGGACCCCCGGTTGGCAACCGCTGGTTTAGATGGTGTCTGCCCGGTTGTCTGCTGTCAACCTGCTCTTGCCTTTTGGTAATAAGTAATTTGAGGGGAGATCATTGGAGACTGTAAGTGACTTGTTCCTCATTAAACTTGAATCCCTGCCTTCAGCATCCATTGGTAATTCTTGCTTAAGTTATTGCTATGATGGTGCAAAACTGATTTTTTAAGTTTTTTTTTGGATAATTTTGAGGCAGTTGATATCCCCTTTTGCATGTGGCCTCCAAGTTGAATGTAGACTCCAGGTGATGCCGTTGCTCTTAGAGACTGTGGGGAGGAGAAACAGATCGGGCAGAAGGAGGCGGCCACACCCTGACTTTCCTCCCAGTTCTGCTTTGAGGGCTCATTGTCATAGCCAGTGGCGGATTCTCCGTGAAGGCCTCGTGTCTCTGCATGGCGCTTGCTGACTCCGGTTCCAGAAGTTGTCATTGCTTCCACAGTCCGGGTTTATTGTTGTGATATTCCCTGCACACTCTAGAAGGTGAACGTCCACTGTTTTATTTTTATTTTTTTATTCTGGCCCAAGAGTCTTGATTTAGATGTTTGGAGGCACCTTTATGAGTCTCCACCATGTCTTTTTTTTTTTTTTTCTGTTTCTGTCTTTCACCTGTTTACTCCTGGTTCCTTAGCTTGCAGCTGGTTTTGATGAAAAGGCTGTGCTTTAGCTGCTATATGCATCTCTGCCTCTCTCCCACCCACCCCCAGATGTTGCTGTTTTCCTCTGCAACAGTTCTTGTTTGTCCTCAGACCTCATGACTTGGCTTCATCCTGTCTTCCTTGATGGTTGAGTGAAGTACAGTTAGAGCTCTCACCTCTCACTTCTCCCTTTCCTCGTCGGCTTATGTCTCCATCAGACCTTTATGGTGCTTGTCTGCCTTTGCGTCTCAGCCTGTGGTGAGGTGAGGTGGATGCAGCCTGGAGGGGCCTGGTGGGGGAAGGAGGTGTGCTCCGAAGCAGTCACACTGCAGGACGTGTGGAATGGAAGGGATCCATTGGGGTTGCAGAGGAGGGGACACTAGGAAGGGGCTGCATCTGGAAGGGCGGTGGGTCCTGGTAACCTCTGCTTTTATACCTCCTCCCTGCTCTTCAGAGCAGTGCAGCACCTTCCGTGCCTCCTCCACCACTGAATGAAGATTTGGCCCAGCCGGTGGACACGCCTTTGGTCTGTTGTGCAGCTCGCATGCCAGTCCGGCTCCTCAAAGCCCACGTTTCTGATTCTGTCGGTGCCTTTTTAGATGAGTCAGCTAACTGATATTTTCGCCAATCCTGTACACAGGCATTTAGAAGCCTCACCAGATTTGAGTAGAATTTTCTCATAACCCTTTGGTTGTAAGGGAGTCACATCCTTCCCTGGTCTCCCTGTCACTCACTCCGTGTGTCCTCTTCCCTCTCCGAGGAGGTTGAAACATCAGGCGAAGGCAGGGGACTGAATTGTGCATGAAGGAGAGCCGTCAGCAAGACAGGTGGCTAGGATGGCCACCTGATTCCTGCTCTCCCTATCAGTTTCATGAGCTTTGGCATTTCATTTACTCGCTGCCATAGTAACAGGCCTCCTGCCAATCTTTCTGTTCCCATCTCCTTGTATTCATCTGTATGCGCATCTGGAGGGGGTGGGGAGGGTAGGAATGGAAGTCTCCCAGGAACAGATTGTGGGTTTTGGAATGTCTTCCGAGGAGGCAGCACGGGCACCTTGGGTCTGCCATTGCCTGCTCTGGAAGTGGTATCAGCAAGCAGTCACCTGTTGGGGTTGTCATTTCACTTACACATTCAAGGGGGCGGGGGGGGGGGGCTCTTCGTTCTGTGAGCAGAGGGGAGCTTTATGACCTTAAATTACAGCCAGCGGAGATTGTTGCTGAAAATCCTTTATACTCATTACCTTTGGGGTGATGCGAAGCCAAGCACCTTCCTTCCGGGATGTGGTTCTCACCTTTGTGTGCACCTGGGCACTTGAAACAATCCTGTTTCCCAAGATTTTTTAAATCCAGGCCAACTGAGTAGGAATCTCTGAGGGTGAGATGCAGACACCTGATTTTTGCAGCTTCGATGATTCGGTGTGTGCTGGAGGAAGGCCTTGGCAATGCCACCTTTGTCCTCGGACTTGCCAAGTCATGAGAGGAACCGGCCCCCAGATGTGACCGAAACGACCTCCAGTGACATTCCTAAGCTGGAGCCCTCGGACACAGGTGGATTAAGTATGATCGCCCTACACAGAGGGCTGGTAATCTAGACGCATAGTAACTGGCCGCTGGTGGCTTCATACACACGCAGTCAGGACTTCCTTCCTGCTCGGGGCTAGTTCTGGAAGTCTCTTTGCTGCTAGCCTTTGGTGTAGTGCAAGCGTCACTGTCTGAGCTCGTGGGGCCATGGCCCTCGGGTGCCCCTGCGCTGGAGAGTCGGCAAGCCCCCTGGTGCTCTTCAGGCGTTGCTTGCCTTGCAGCGGGAGCCATGGCCGGCCGTCTGCTGCCTTTGGCCTGCACCTTCAGCCGGCGGGCATGGGCTGTGCCGCGGTCATGGCGTTGATCTGTGCTCACAACCACGGGCTCCTGCCCCTCGGGACTCTCCTCCCATTCTGCTCTGGGCTCCTGATCTCCATCTCTGCCCTCGAAGAGCACATTTTAAGGTCAGGTGTCTGAGGCCTCCAGAGGCTCAGTCCTGGCCACGTGGCCTTTGAATGAGCAAGTCCCTCTCACTTCCTCCTAACCCTGTTCCGCTGGCCTGCCTGACTCCAGGGCAGGGGCGTCCAGCCCTGACTCACAGACGCCCGTTTCCCCAATTCCCGAGAGAGGGGGCCGCCGCGGGGCAGCTCCTGATGCCAGAAGCTCGGCCGTGAGGCTCAGTGGGCACAGCCAGTGAGGGGGTGCACCACGCCGAGCGGCGATCCGGGCCCTAACACAGTTCACGTTACGGCATCTGTTGTAAGAGCAGTTGGCATAGACGCGGGTGGGGGGTGAGGGGTAGGGGGTGGCAGGGGGGGCAGTCCTCCTTAAAACAAGACTCAGTCTGCCCTACAGCAAGGGTGTTTCTAAAGCGCCTTCTCATTGCTTGTTGCAAAATAAATCAGGTAAAGTGTTAAAAAAGAATACTTACCTTATTACCTAGAGAAAGCTAATAAGGTTTTGCTGTATATTCATCTAGACTTTCTTTTGGTGTGTGCACATAATTAACTTTTTTCTTTGGAAAAGAGCTGTAGGTTGACTCCACATGCTGATTTCTTTATTATTGAAGTATTTTCATGTCAGTATTCAAGGCTCAACGCCCTGTGTTTTAGTGGCTGCATAGGACTTGTCCAGTTAGTGAAAATAATGCATTGAACCGTCTTCTGTTAATGAGCAACTAACTGTGTTTCCATTTATTCACTGTCCTAGTAACATTGCAGTGAATGTTTCCATAGTTAAATCCTGTGCCGGGGAGGTGACTGCATTCAGACTACATTCCTAGGAGTGACTGGGATTGAAGGTGCATTTTAAACTAATCTTTACTGGTAAATTGCCCTCTAGAAAGTGTACGTTTTTACCAGTGTAGGTGAGTGAAGAACCTGAAACTGTAATGTTCTAGTCAAAATATTGCCTTGAGCAGAAAAACCCATGGCTTCTCCTTATACAGGGCACAGTGAGCACCCCTGCTGACTCCACCCCAAACAACTTCCATCCGATCTCCTTCCCGTCCTTAGTCACGCAGTTAGCCCGGCCCTAGCAGACCCCTGCACCTCCCCGAGCGGGGGGTGCCCACCATCAGGGTCTCGGGTCGGGCTGGTCCGTGGTCCCTCACCCCCCGTCGGGACAGGGCTCCCCTGAGTCCCCGGAGCAGGGCTGCCTCGGGCTCCAGCGGCGCCTGCTCAGCCGCCTTTTCCTGCTGACGGACTGCTCTGCTCTCATGGCGGCGTCACACGTTCTTAACAGCAGGGACTGGTTTCGTGGCCCCACGGCTACCCTGTGGCGGTGGATCCCGCAGTGAGCAGCTGGGAAGGCCTTGTCCTGAGGAAGCACGTTGAGGCGTGTTTGCGGGTGAACCTTCGGTGGAGCCTGAAGAAAGGATTCCTCCCGGTGATGGTTTCAGGCCCGCCCTGGCCTCATGCCGCAGCCTTGGCTCTGCTCTTGAGAGACACCCGTCGTCACTCACATTCCCATTGGCCGTGTCAGGAGGGGCAGCCTCCTCTCCTATAGCATGCCCCTCCCCCCCAGCCCCCCAAACTTGTGGTCATGCGCTCCTCACTGCCGTGCAGTTTGTAGTTAAAAAGCCAGTTTCATTTCAGAATGACTTCGGGAGGATGAGTGTGGCAGGGCAGTCCTGCAAGTTAGTCTTGGCAGGGGCTTCAGGTAGAAGCCAGCAGGGCCCACCTCCTGCCCAATGAAGAGATGGCCTAGTGGTCTCGTTATAGGAAGGCTGGTGTCTCTATGGTTCGACCCTTTGATTCCCCTTTAACCCTTGGGAGCCAGCACGATACTTTTTTGCGTAGTAACCCTGCAGATCGTTGAAGTTAGCTACTGGCTTTCCTCCCAGTCTTCTTTTGTAGACTGAATGCCAGTAGTTTCAGTAATGAGTAAGATCAAAAATTGGTTTTAATTTTGTCTAGGATGAATTTTCTTTTTTTGTTAATCCTCCCCTGAGGATATTCGTTTTAACATTGATTTTTAGGGAGAGGGGGAGAGACACAGAGAGAAACATCGATGTGAGAGAGTGTGAGGGACACATTGATTGGTTGCCTCCCGCATGTGTCCTGACAGGGGTTGGGGATTGAGCCTGCAACCGAGGTACGCGCCCTTGATGGGAATCAAACCGGGACCCTTCACCCCATGGGCCGATGCTCTATCCACTGAGCCAGACTGGCTAGGGCTAAAGATTTACTTCAGTGAGGAAAGTTGCAGATGGCGGCCTGGATTGGTTGGATCACGAGCTTGTTGGGCGGACTGGTGAGTTTGTAGACCCCCTTCCGAATGCTGTGGAGATGTGAACAGTCAGCTGGAGTTCGCTAGGTTAGTGCCCTGCGTTCTGCCTGGGGACCCATCCCGTGGGGAGTTGACTGTCTGTGACTCAGTGGCCCAGGCCGTGGTGTTACTCGGGTATATTTAGATGGCGTGGATGGAGGTCTGGCCAGCTCCCCTCGAGCCATTGCAGTGCAGAGCAGAAGCTGACCCGGTGGTAGCCAGGAGAAGCTCTGTTGGCCACGTGGTCTCCGGACTTGTAAGTGGGCTCGTGGCCGTGGGGCTGCCTGCACGGAGCTCCCCTCCCGTAAGGCTCTATCTGCAGACAGGTGTGAGCCGCACTTGGCCGTGGCCCTGGCTTGCTGACCCCACCTTTACAGTGACGAGGTCAGGTACATGGAAGAAGCTGAGTCCCTAATGGCAAGAGGTCTTCTTACCCCACCTTCATCTTCCTTTTTAAACTTTCGGGTCATTTGAAGTGACAGTGAAATGAGTGTGTCTATTCAAGTAGTTTACAGTTTGACCTTGACATATCAAAGTCAAACAAAATGTGTCTTGATATTTTCCTAAGTTACATTCTTATTGGGTAGCTTTCCCCTTTTTTAGACAGAAAATATTTTATCTCACAAGCTCTTCCTTATTTTATACTATAAATAGTTGAGTTGGAATTTAAAAAGACAAGAGGTAATGAGATACATTCCTTTTTAATAGCACAAACTAAAACCAAAATATGTGATTCGGGTAGCTAATCAGAAGACTAATAGTAATAAACCAAAGTTTGTTTTGTTCTTGTAACTCTTATTTTCTATTTGGATAGAGTGTTCGCCCACCTCATCACAAGATAATTGATGTGCTTCCAGGTCAAGAAATAGCATTTTGAGTGAAATGAAACATTGCACTGCTGTTAGCAGTGAGGCCCCTGCAACACTGAGCATGTCTGCGTGGCGAGATGTGAGGGAGTTACACCACAGGGAAGTGCGTGCGCAGGCGCAGGAGTAGCCACAGACCTTCCACAGTCGGTGTCGGTGTGAAGAGAGCGTTTTTACTGCTTTTAGGAAATTTGTTTTCGCATAAGTTTGGTTCAGTATGGAAACAGCTTCCTGTAGGCGTGTGAAAGTCCCGGGGCTGCAGTGTGAGCGGAGTAAACACTGACCCACACCAGTACCGGGTGCGCGCACGTTAGCGGTGCTCGGAGAGGAGGGCTGTGGCCGTGTGCGTTTCCTTGGCTTCCTGGACGCGCTCACATGGCCCGCAGTTGTCATTCGATGCCGACTGAGCACGGGAGGTGCGTTTTCCGAGGTTCCTCTCTGCACCCCACGGTGTGCCTGGGAGGGGTGTCCCTTCCCTCCCCGGGGTCCTCGGGCCTCCTCCTGACTTTGCTCGGCACTGTGCTCCCGCCCTCCATCAGGCCCTCCTGCGGGTCCGCTGCCCTGACCCCAAGCAGGCATCGCTCAGAGCCCCCGCCCCCCTCGTGTGTGTGTGTGTGTGTGTGTGTGTGTGTGTGTGTGTGTGTAGATAAATATGTAACAATAGAACGCCGGGCCGGTTGGGGCATGTGGCAGGGACAGTAAACACAGCTGCCACATGGTTGTCGTCGTTGAAAGAGCCCTTCCGCCTTCCATTTCATCCGCTCACTGTTGACTCGCCCAGGACTCCTCTCTCGTAACACTCGGCTCACGTTCAGCTGCCCCTCAGGTCTGCGCTTCCATGCCGTGAGCCCTCTACCATGGGACCTCTCAGCCGACCGCTGGCCCCATCTTCCCAAGTGACCGCCCGTCAGCTGCCGTGCTGCGGCTTCTCCCTCGTCGCCACCGCTGCCTGTCTTGCTGCGACGAGGCCTGTCTTCCTTTAGCCCTTCGGGCCTTTTCCACTTGCCTCTCTGGCTCTGAGTCCTCTAGCCCCCCACGTCTGTGCTCCGAGCTTCTGTGTGGAGCTTTTCTCCTCCTCCCGCCCCCTCCTCAGGGACCCCTTGCTCCTGGGCGCTGGAGGCCTAGCCACAGCGGGGTTCCCGGGGTGTAACTGACCCACCTGTTCACAGCCCAGGCTACACCCCGAGGTCGCCCCGAGGAGCTGCGGCATCGCAGGCTCGGCATTTCCTGACTCACTCAGCTGCTGTCCTCGCAGCTCCCTCGGGCTCCCTGTGGCTGTGACAGCAACACCCCCTCCGCCTCCGTCCTCTGGTGCCCTCTTTGCCACCCCTGTCCTCCTCGACCCATTTTCCATGAGCTGGGGTTACCTGTACAGCATCTGCCAGACATTCCTGTGTGCACCTGTGCAGAGAGAGACCTGGAAGGGATTCATCCCAGACAGAAAGTCTTTTATCCCTGGACGATGGGATTATGGCGTGGGAAGGTTTTTGGTGACGGGCATTTATTATTTATATACTTATACCCACTATAATCTTACTCTCAACCCTCCATCCGTGGAACGCCTGGCTCCTTCCTCGTGCGCCTCGCCCTCCGCCCCTCACCTGCGTGCGAGCCTGGTCACTCATCCTCTGCATCTCCCACTGTCAGGAGTGACCCGCCTCCCAGCCGCCGTGCTCTCCCCGCCAGCGCTGCCCGTGTCGCTGCTCTGCCGCTGGCCCTGCCGGGTGTGTGCCCACCCCTCTCTTAGAGGTGCGCTCCGGGGGGCAGAGGTGGGTCTCCATCTTCCCCCTTGGGTTGCGGTCTCCAGCGTTCCTTCCCGCGGCTGTGGTTTTGGTGGATGGGCTGTGTCCTGCCAAGAGGATGCGCCTCCCTGGAGCTGGAGTTTGGAGCCGTGGGACCCAGGCCCAACCGTGACGGCGCTGCTCCATCCCGGCCACGGCGCTCGGAAGAGCCCCCGTGAGCTCCTGCCTCCCGACCCGGAGCTGCGCTGGTCCCTGGACTCCGAGGCGGCCGCTGCAGATTTCCCTTCGCATCTGTGAGCTCTCGCTTTCTTTACAGTGAATGTCAGTCTGTCTCTCTGTCTCAGCCAGCGTTTCTGTTGCTTCGACCTAAAGGTTTCTCCCAGCAGAGCTGTTCTGATTAGAGCTGACTAGACTTGGTCATTCCAGTTCTTACATTGAGTCTGATGTGTTTTTTTCCTTCTTTTTAAAAACAAAACGAAACAAAACAGCCCGAGACTGCTGCTGCGCTGAAGCGGACGATAGAAGCCCTGATGGACCGGGGGGCGATCGTGAGGAACTTGGAGAACCTGGGGGAGCGGATGCTTCCTTATCGGATCTCTGCCCACAGCCAGCGGCACAACAGAGGCGGGTGAGTTCCTCCCTGGGCCCGCCCTGGAAGGTGCTGCTCAGTTCCCCTTAGAAATGACTAGTCCCGCGCCCGGTGGTGTGCAGCTGCGTCACTGAGCAGTGGGCGCTGCAGGTGGGTGGGGTGCTGCCGCCCATCGCTGTGATCTGTACAAACAGGTGGTGCTGGGAGCAACAGGTTTACAAGCTTTTGACTGTGGGAGATGTTTCATTGTCACCCTAAGTCTCGCTTTCCCCGGGCATTTCTTTCACTTTGGCCTTGAAAAGACCTCATGAGCAGCGTGTCATGCACATGCTCAGTGCGTCCTTCGTGAACGTGCGGGCTGCAGACAACAAGCCAGAGGTGCTGCTGACGGTGCTGCCCCCGCGCCTAACCCACGGCATCTGCTCAGCCACGAATCGCAGCTTCTTGTAATGGACTGTTTCTGTCACATAGTACCGGGCGTCCCCAAAAATGCAGGCACAGTTGCACAGCGGAGAGCTCCAGTTTGGAAATGAGATGTATGTTAATAAACACGGCCTTTTTAATTACGCAGAGTGTGTGTAGACTTTTTTTGGGACACCCTATATATAACCACTTCCTCAAATGTGCCAAGGATTTGAGTCTGTGGTAAAATAACGGTCCTGTGTAGAAATTCTGAGCCCAGTTGGTTGAGTTGGTACGAAGCTTCTCTAAGCCCTGACGGTGTCTTCTTTACGCCCCGGTTTCTGGTGGAGGGAGGCCATCTTGAGTCGCTGGGTTCCCTGGAGTAGGGGCGGAGAAGGGAGAGGCAGTCGTTCATGCGATGGAGGGTCCCGGGGAAGGCTGGGTCTCCCTCCACTCGACTGCGCAGTCCGGGGGTAGGCGGGCAGGGCTGCTCCTGGCGGCTGCAGTTCACCCTGCTGAGCCAGGGGCCCGGCACGCTCCCCGGTGGCTGCACCTGTGTGTGCTGCGCTCTGCTTCTCCAGGCATCTCTGCAGAGTGCCTGAGGCGTTGCTAGGCAACGTGAGTGCACAGTGGCTATTCCTCTTGCACCGTCATAGTAACAGTGAGGATGGAGGTTGTGCGTGTAGCATTAAAAAAACCTTAACTGTAAAGGGGTTTGGTTTAATGGCAAGGCTGTGTGTGGGTCCTTTGGCCTTTTTTCTTGAAGAGGAGCACATAAATGTGGCGGAGAATGGTGAGCCAGGTGCGGGAGGGGGGTGGGGGAGGCCCTGACCCGGGGAGTCGACCCCTCGTGTGCTTTCAGAGGGCGCAGCCGGCGCTCTCCTCTGCCCTTTTCTGGGGGAGGACGGGGAGGATTTTGCGGGGAGGGTCAGTGTGACCCTCCGGAGCGGTGCCTCTCCCGGGTGGGTGGCGCTGCTGCCCTCCGAGCACTGCACCTTGGGCAGCCTGTGTCCACGCGGCGCTGGCGGGCTGGCGCTGCCTCCCTTGTGGGTGGAACAGATTCTGATCCTGGAAAACCCCTGGGCCTGAGCCAGAACCGAGAAGACAGCATCGCCGTCCCTCGTCCTGCGCGGCCAGGAGCTCCTGCTGCAGCCCCTCCCTCATCTCACTTGAGGATTTACCCCGTTCTCCTTCCGCTCCGCCCACAGCAGAGGAGCAGCAACATTCTCAGCGTGTGCGCTGTACACAGACACGGGGGGATGGGGGGGCAGAGGAGCCTCTGTTGACGCTTGTTTTCTGGGGTACATCGGTTTCTGGTATTTTTGTTGAACGTGTGGTCTGTGAAGTGCTGGTTACACAGGCCGGTGAGGTGCGGTGTCTGCGTCAGGGAGGGTGGGAGCTCGCACGGTCTCACCTTCCCGGAGCCGCTGCGCAGTCAGCAGCTCTTCCTGAGCTGCCCTGGCGGCCGCGTCCCTGTCGTTCTGGCGGGGCCTGACTCAGCCCTGAGGCTGCTGTGTTGGAGCCGGTGTTTCGTGGCTAATGCGTGAGCCCCGATGCTCCCCGATACTCGAGACTCACGCTGTGCTGCGGAGCTGCTGGTGTTGCGTTTGTCACTTTTGCATGTTGCGGAAGAAGGGGTGTGTCCTTGCGGAGTCCTGGGTCTCGGGATGGCTCCCGTGATGGTCGTGGTTGCAGATCTCCAGTCTTCAGTTGCGTTGGGCGCTTACCTACACGCGGCCAACCTGGGCACCGCCGGCTGTGAGGCAGGACCCGCACGCAGGTTCACCTGCCCGGCTCACAGCCAGGCATCTGCAGGGACGTCCCGTCATGTGGGGTGACTGCCTCTGCCATTCCCCACCCTCCCCTCCTGCCCGCATCACACCGCTGCCGCACACGTGCCACGTGGGCCTGAAAGGAAAGCAGGTGGAAAGGGCTTAGGAGGAGAGATCCCACAGTGAGGCTCAGCCACGGAGGGCGACAGCGGCCACTTGCTTGTTATTGCATCAGGTCCACGCATGCAGTTTATGCCAAAAAATAAACATGCAATCGTTACAGTCCAGATATTAACTTGGTCAGCCCTGCGTTAGGAACAGGCAGCGTCAGGAACAGGCGGCGTCGGGAACAGGCAGCGTTCCAGAAAACGTGTCTGTAAGTCTGTTGTTTGTCCTGGGAACCTGTTTCCCATTGGAACAACCTGACGGCCGCCTTCTCAGGAGGATCCACAGAAACATGTGTAACTAACTCTGTCTTGGGGTGACAGCACACATTTTAAATGTCACCGAGGGAGCCTGGCCCAGGCCTCCTCTATCAGGGTCGGTGGCATCTCGGGCATCATCTTAATAAAAACTGATGAGACTGCTTTCCAGGGAAGTCACTTCCCACCTCACTTGTCCCCCTGGCCGTGTGCGTTTAGGAACAGGGAGCAGTTGATGATTGGGCCAGGCTGGGGTGCGGGGGGGAGAGTGGGCCAGGCTGGGGCGCGGGAGGAGGGTGGGCCAGGCTGGGGTGCGGGAGGAGGGTGGGCCAGGCTGGGGCGCGGGGGGGAGGGTGGGCCAGGTTGGGGTGTGGGGGGCAGGGTTGTCTTCTGCCCCTGCTGTCCAGGTGGAGGCCGTAGGCCGTGTCTGGAGACCACGGAGCAGGCCTCGGAGCAGGTTCTTCGAAGGCCGGGGTTCACTCCCGCTCTGCATTTGCTTCAGCCTCATGGGGGCCCCTAGATGTTCTCTCCTGTGAACCAGGCAAGGGGGTGCGGAGTGAGACAGGCCGGCGCCACAGGCAGGAGGGGCCGAGGGAGCGGGTGCTCATCAGTCCTGCAGGGTCTTAGCAGCAGAAGCACCTTAGTGCCTCCCCGCTGCGTGTGCTGGTTCAGCTCTCCCTCCACGGGCTGGGGCTGGGCCGAGACCCCCGAGAGCTGGGGCTGGGAGGGAACAGACACGCCGTGGCCAGCCCCAGGCCGGCCTGCGTTGTCTGGAAGGTGCCCGCTTGGCCTTGCCTACGGCTGCAGCGAAACGCTGACTCGGAACACAAGCCCCCGGGAGGCTTTCTTCCCTGTCTGTCCGTCTCTCTCATCTGCTTTAAGACGTGAATAGGTGTGAACAGCAGAGACTTGCGCACGCATAGAGCTGCCCTTCTGTTTACGGTGCGCAGCGATAAAAATAACTGGCTGTGGGGAATCAGTGGAATTTTACTGACTCGCTCCCCACATGTGTCTGCAGCCCGCTCCCGGAGAGCTGGCACCAGCCCCGCGGAGATGGGCGCCCTGCTGTGGTCTTCCCAGCGGCCAGTGTTCCCATGTTCTTGTGCAATCCCATGTGTTCCCATGTCCCCATGCATTTGCATGTTCTGCATTTCCATGTGTTCCCATGTTCCCGTGCATTCCCATGTTCTTCTGCATTCCCATGTGTTCCCATGCATTCCCTTGTGTTCCCATGTCTTGTGTGTTCCCATGTCCCATGCCTGCCGGCAGCGTAGTCCGCCCGCAGCCCGCCCGGCCTGTGTGCAGTTCTCTGTGGCTGGCAGGGAGGCTGCAGCGGCCTGGGCTGCCTTAGTGGCGGGCCCAGGTGTGTCCGAGCCTCAGGGGGTCGTGGCTTTCTATGTGAGCGGCGGGTGGGAAAGGAGCGGCTTTTCCAAGCAGAGGCCTGGGTCCGGGGGGGTGGGGGGTGGGGGGGTGGGGGTGGGGTTCACCGCCCGGGGGAGCTGGCTTCAGCGGGTCCGACCACACAGCCCAGGACTGGCATCCAGACAGTCTGTGTTCTGTCTCCAAAAGGCTCCAAGATGCTTTGGCTCCAAACCCCTCCCCTCCCCCTGCCATCCCCCTCCCACCGCGAGCCACGGAGAGTTCAGTGGAAATTTCCACTTGTCGGCTGGGGGCAGGGAGACTGTGAGTGAGTGTGTGACTGTTTGACAGACAAAGAACCCAGCTCCCATTCAGGCAGGCGCTGGCTCTGGAAACCCGTGAACGCAGCGCTGAGACAGTGACATGAAAAAGCCACCACAGCCGATGTCGGAGCTTTGCGGGAAGACGCCCTCCCTCAGCTCCGGGCGGGGGCAGGAGGGCTGGTGTCCGGCCCGGGGCGGGGTGAGGGCCCAGGGAAGGGGCAGAAAGACGCACTGGTGTCCGGAGCCCCTGTCCTCCCCCCAGAACAGCCTCCTTCCTTCCGCTGATGCCGGGGTGCTGCGGCCCGAGCTCAGTGCTTCTCCACAGCAGCGGGCGCGGCCAGGGCTTGTATGGGCCCTGCTGCCCCGCGCCATGCCCTGCCGGCGCCTCTCCAGTGCCGCCGAGCAGTGGTGAGGGGCTGGGGACGGACAGCAGTAGGTCTTAGGTGCCACGCTGGCCAAGTGGAGAAGGGACGCGAGCTGTTGGGAGAACGTTATTTATCACCTTGTTTCTCCTGGAGCACCAGCGTCAGGGGTGTGGGCAGTGCAGTTCTGTCATAATTGTAGACTGTTTTCCCTGGAGTGAGGGCTTGTGCGAGGACGGAGGTAGGAACGGGTCCACGTGGGCTGTGACTGTGGGTTCTGTGTTGCGATCTGCCTCTTGGTGAGGCGGTGAGCACGTGGTGTTTCATGTGGTTGCTGAACCCGGGATCCTCCCCTTCCAGAGGGAGGAAGCGGGGCAAAGGGCTCTCCGCAGCCTCTGGAAACACCAGGCCCCTTTGGGCCCCTTGAGCTGCACCTCCTCTGCATTTCAGAGTGGCTTCTCCATGGCAACCCTCAGCAGCGCCCGGGAGCGGGTGTCAGGGGAGTTTCAAGGTCATTGCTTCACCCTGACTCCTACGGACCTGGATCTGTGCTGCCCTGGGAAGGCAGCAGAAGCTGCAGGACCCCCACCCGCAGGGAGTCCTTTCCAGGCCTCACTCTCCTGTGTGAGAAGGGAAATGCAGGCTGCGCTCGGCCCCCCCTCAGGCTGGCTGCAGTGGGAGGCCGGGTGGGGGCCTCGGTGTCCGCCAGCCCAGCACCGGGGCTCCTCTCCCAGCGTCTCAGGTTCCAGCAGGTCGGGGCCCCCTGCACGTGCCTCCATCTTAGCGCCGTCTGAGGTTTGCTCATAGGAGCAACATGTGACAACAGACAGAGCATGCCCGCCGGCGGCAGCAGGGACGGGCCTCCTCTCCTGCGTGGGAAAGCCCTGTGGGCCACTGAGGCGGGCGGAGACGGACCCGACCGACGGGTTGTCCTGGACCGTTTGTCCTGGGCGTCTGCCTGCTTCTCTCCTGGTGGGGGGGAGGGGGCGCCCGTGCGGGTGGGACTGGACCTCCCGGCTCTGGCGGTGGCGGCTCCTGGCTGTGGAAATTTCCATGGTGTGATAAGGCCATGGCAGTTCCTGCATTTGCCCATTGAGCCCCGGGCACCGAGGAGCGGTGACCGCGGGCAGTGACTGCCCGGCTGTGGTGCGGGCACAGGCTCCTGTGCGTGCGGCCCTTGTCCTGTTTGGTTTGGCTGCTCGCGGAGGGCCATGCCTGTGGGGAGGCAGGGCGGTTCAGAATGAGAAGGCTGCAGGGCTGTGTGTAACAGGAGCTCCCGAAGCCAAGCCTAGGATCCCAGGCCTTTCTCTGGGGCTTCTCTTTATTCCTGAGAAACCTCCAGAAGGCGGCTGCTAGGCACGAGCCGGGTTGGCAGTGGGCCTGCCTCTCACTCTGTGGCCGGGGGCAGACAGTCCTTAAGCAGCACGAGGGTCGCACGGCGGTGTCTGCGGGGTCCTGTCCAGCCTTTACTTCCTGTGATGCTGACCCACGGGCCCAAGGCTGCCTGCAGCTTCCTGTGTCCCCGAGCCAAAGCCGGCTCTGCGGGCTCCCTGGCCATGGCCACTTACAGCCGAGTGACAGCTGAAGGGGGCAGCGGCAGGGACGACGTGGGAACTGCTGGAGCTGCAGCGTGGGGGGGGAGAGGCCGCGGGACCCAACCAGCCCCCCAGCACTCCGCCTTCCCCTCCCTCAGCCTCTCCCTCGAGCTGATGAGGTACAGGCACTGTGGACACGGAAGCCCTGTGTGCTCGCTGCCCTTTCAGCCCCTCGCTCAGAGTCCGGGCTCCTTGGCTTCTGGCTTCCCTCCTTGGCCTCCTGCTTCTCACGCGGGTGTGAGGCGCTGGGTGAGGTCCTCAGCGTGGTGAGGCCGCGTGTGGGAGCGCGGTTCCGGGGGGCTGGCCGAGGACGGACTTGTGGGCTGAGTTGGTTGTTGGCAACTGTGGACACACTTTCTCTTAGAAACCTGTACCCTCTGAAGCTCGCCCGCCAGCAGTGCCTCCGGTGGAGCTGGTGGGGGGAAGGGCTGCCGCCTCCGCTGGCATTTGGACAACTTGAATACTTGACCGAACAGAAGGGGGGCTGACCGCAGGGAGCAGCAGGCCTGTGGGCTTCCTGGAGGGAGAGGCTTGGAGCACGGAGGGCTGGCCGTGGGCACAGCTTGGCTGCATTGGGCCCTTGCTGCGCACTCCCTCCAGGCGGCCTGTGTCCTGTGGTGTTCACCAGTGCACTGCCTCAGACGTGTGCCTCCGACGATCCACACAAAGGAGGGAGGCTCTTCTAGAAACAGACAGACGCCAGGGAAGGCAGGAGCGCGGGGAGGAAGCACGCGCGCCCAGAGAAAGCTGCCTGCTATGAGTAAGTGCAAGTGCACGGCAGCGTGGCAGCAGGGAGGCCACAGCTGTCCTGGTGGTTGGAAAGGACATGTGCATGAGACCGAGTGGGAATATGTGGCTAAAACGGAGCGGGGCCTGGGCTGTGAGCGAGGGAGTTCCCTGACCTGCCACCAGGCGGCCGTCATTATTTGGTGACGGGGAGTGGGGCAGTGGCTGGGGTTGACAAGGAGAAGAGAGTTCAAGGTTGATCCCACTTTTTATCTCAGTGCCTTCCTCAGGGCAGGTGTCAGTAATTAAATGTTGGTGATTGCGACCCGCGCTGCCTGCCATTGAAGTAGAAATAGCCAGGGGGAAGGGAGCCGTGGAAGTCGGGCGGGCGGCGTCTGATGTTCAGAGCAAGCTCCGGTGGCCGGCTCGCCAGCGAGCCTTGTGCAAGGCGCTGCTTCAGGACGCACAGGCCAGGGGGGAGTTCACACCAAGAAACTCGGAGTCTTCATCAGCTTGATTGCTCCCTTGTCACCGCCGTCACCACCGCGCCCTGTCCAGTCTTTCACCACAGCCTGCCGTGCAGCTTCTGCGTACCACCTCTCAGTCGTTATGGAAATATAACTGCAGTTTGAAAGGTGTGAAATATGCCCGTACCATGAAGTCAGCCCGGTCCAGGGTAGGCGGGTCGGTCGCCCTGTAGCTTCCTCCTGCCTCTGGTGACTCTCCTGCCACTTCTCACGAGTCCCTAGCAACCACCAGGCTGCTTTGTCCAGCAGCTTGGTTCATGTTTTCTAGAATCGGACGCGTTTCCTTTACTCAGTAGAATTACTATGGGATTTCTCAGGCGTACGTGTCAGTAGGTCCTGTTTACTCCTGAGGAGCAGGCCGTTTATGGACACACCCGTTGCTTGTTGGTTTCCATGTGGATGGACGCTTATGTGGTTTCCAGTTTGGGGTGGTTAGAAGTGAAGCTGCTATGAACATTCACGCCCGAGTTATGTGGACACACTTGAACCTTTCCTGGGTCAGTACCTAGGGATGGAGTGGCTCAGTCCTAATGGCGGGCTCTGTTTAACGTTTCAAGAAAGTGCCAACCTGTTTCCCGAAGTGGTTGTGTCATCGTGCGTTCCGCTTGCAGGTGTGAGAGAGTGTGCAGTTCCTCTGTTCCCACAGACACTGGGTGAGGCAGTCCTGTTCGTTGTAGCCACTCTGAAGGGTGTGTCGGGCTTTAGCTTGTGCCTCTGCAGTGGCTGATGGTAGTAGCATCTTTCCATGTGCTTCTTCACCCGTGTATATCTTGGGTGAAATGTCACTTCATATCTTACACCCATTACAGTTTTTTTTAATTAAAAATTTTAAGGTCTTTATATTCTAGAAACAAGTCCTTTATTAAACATACGATTTACAGACCCCAGTCTATGGCTTATCTTTTTGTTATCAGCATCTCTGAGAGAGCAGTTAAAAGAAAAAAGGCCGAGAGCAGTGTTCATGTTGCTGAAGTCTCACTGATCACTTGTTTCTTGTATGGGCTGTGCACCTGGTGTGGTGTCTAAGGAATCTTTGCCTACAGCAAGGCCACTAAGGGCTTTTCTTGGGCCCCTTTTACTTTCCTCGCTTCATGTTGTATGTGTAGCTCCTGTTCCGTTTTGAGTGACCTGTGGCCCCTCCTCCTCAGCGTTGAAGGCTGATTGTTCTGCATGTGGATAGTGGATTGTTGTGGCCACGCTTGTCGGAAGGACTGTCCTTCCGCTGCGCTGCCTTCCCACCTCTTGTCTGAAACCAGTTGCACGTACCTGTATGGGTCTGCCGTGGACTTTTCATTCTGTCCTATTGGTGTGTGTACCTGTATATGAACACTTGCTGCCTCGGTTACCAGCGCTTTAGAATAAGTCTTGAAATCAGGTAGTGTTAGGTCTTGCACTAATTCTTTATTAAAGTTAGTTTGGCTGTTTTAGGTTCTTTGAATTTCCATATGAACTTTAGAATCAGTTTGTCAATTTCTAACAAAAGAATCTGCTATGGTTTTGATTGGGATTCCTTTGAATCTGTAGATCAGTTTGGGAGAATTGGCATCTAAATAACTTGGAATTTTCCTACCCGTGGACAAGGTGCACTTCTCCATTATGTAGGTTCCCTTTCATTTCTTTTCACAGCTGCTTGTAGTTTCTAGTGTACAGGTCTTGCTCATCTTTTGTCAGATTAATGCCTAAGTGTTTTATATTTAATTTCAAGGTCTGATTATTTGTTGCTAGTACATAGAAATACCATTGATTTTATTTTTGGTATATTAATATCATGTCTTATAAGCTTACTGAGCTCAGTTATTAGTTCATGATTGGGTTTATAAAAAATCTGAAGAAACTTACAGAAAAATTTACATCTTCAGGTTTTTTATAAACCCAATCATGACATCTGCAAATGAAGACCGTCTTGCTTCTTGTTTACCAGGCTGGATGCCTTTTACTTCCTCTTTTCTTGCCTTATCGCGTGGGCAAGACCTTCAGTACAATGTTCAAGTGGTGAGAGCAGACTTCTGGGTCTATTCTGTGTCTGAGGAGGAAGCATTCAGGTGGGCACCAGTTGGTGTGTTGTTAGTTGTCCGTTTTTCAATGATGCTCTTCATGAGGTTGCAGAAGGTCCCTTCTGTAGTTGGCTGAGTCCTTACCAGGAGTGGGTGAGGGGTTTTGTTAAATGCCCATCGATAGGACAGAATTCAGCGTGGTCTTGCAGCAGCCAGCACAGGGGCGTGCGCCCTCGAAAGCAGGGGCCCTGCCACGCTGTGAACTGTGTCTGAGCATCTGTGCTGTCCCTTGACTTACCGCTGGTGTTGTGTATCCATTAGCAAGAAGGGCCCTGAGGCACCAGGAAGGCCTGAGAGAGCTCGTGTGGGAGTCACAGTTAGCATAACACTGGGTGTGATGAAGAGTCTGACTGTGGGAATGAAATGAACACGTTGTATGTGCATCACATTTGGGGTCTGGGTCTGGGAATGCTAAATTTTTTTTCCTATAAATTGATGATAATTGCTCCTTCACTTGGCTCCATTTCGGCTTCCAAAAGATTTCCTAGGCCTGGTCTACGGTGGGAAAGCGAGGAAAACCTGTATTTTCATTTCCATTATCTCAAGGGATCTTTAAATTTCATTTCTCTTTTAATTTCTTCTTTGACCCATTGGTTCTTCAGTGACATGTTGTTTAATCTCCACATATTTATGAATTGTCCAGATTTCCTTGTGTAATTTCTAGTTTCATACCATTGTAGTCAGAAAAGATGCTTGACATTATTTTAATCTTTTAAAATTTATTAAGACTTGTTTTGTGCCGTAGCCAGTTTGGCTCAGTGGATAAAGCGTCGGCCTGCGGACTGAAGCGTCCTGGGTTCAATTCCGGTCAAGGACACATGCCTGGGTTGCAGGCTTTAATCCCTAGTAGGGGGCGTGCAGGAGGCAGCTGATCAGTGATTGATCTCTCATCATTGATGTTCCACTCTCTCTCTCCCTCTCCCTTCCTCTCTGAAATTAAAAATTTTTTTAAGAAGACTTGATTTGTGCCTTAACATATGATGTATCCTGAAAAATATTCCACGTATACTTAACTACAATGTGTGTTTTGTTGCTTTTGGATGTTATGTCCTTGTATATGTAAAGTCCATTTGGTATTATGTGTCATTTAAGGCAGATGTTTCCTTATTGTTTTTTTTTTTTGGTCTGAATGTTCAATACATTGATGTAAATGGGTATTAAAATCCCTTACTATTGTATTGCTGTCTATTTCTACCTTTAGGTCTTTGAATGCTTATTTTATATATTTAGGTGCTCCTATGTTGGGTGCATAAATGTTCACAAGTGTTATATCCTCTTGGTGGATTAACCCCCTTATGTAACTAGAGGCCCCGTGCACGAAATTCGTGCACTCAGGGTGGGGGGGGGTCCCTCAGCCTGGCCTGTGCCTTCTCACAGTCTGGGAGCCCTCAGGGGATGTCCAGCTGATGGCTTAGGCCCGCTTCCCATGAGCCTAAGCCAGTGGTCGGCAAACTGCGGCTTAGCAAACCATGGCTTGCGAGCCACATGCAGCTCTTTGGCCCTTTGAGTGTGGCTCTTCCACAAAATACCGGCTCTTCCACAAAATACCAACTTCTGTGCATGGGCCATGAAGTTTCAATCGCACTGTACGTGCGCGCCCACATGTGGTATTTTGTGGAAGAGCCACACTCAAGGGGCCAAAGAGCCGCATGTGGCTCGTGAGCCGCAGTTTGCTGACCACTGGCCTAAGTCATCCTTAGCGCTGCCAGGGAGGCAGGAGAGGCTCCCGCCACCGCCGCTGCGCTCAGCAGCCACGAGCCTGGCTTCTGTGTGAGCAGTGCTCCCCCTGTGGGAGCACACTGACCACCAGGGGGCAGCTCCTGCCTTGAGCATCTGCGCCCCTGGTGGTCAGTACACATCATAGCGACTGGTCGTTCTGCTGTTCGGTTGATTTGCATATTAGCCTTTTATTATATAGGATGCCCTTCTCTGTCTCTTATTACTCTCTTCATTTTAAAGTCTACTTTGTCTAATGTAAGTATAGCTATCTTCGCTTTTTTGTTTGTTTCCATTTGCATGGAATACCTTTTCCCTTCCATCACTTCCAGTCTGTGTGTCCCTACATCTAAAGGGAGTTTCATGTAGGCAGCATATAAATGGGTTTTATTTTTTTATCCACTCAGCTACTCTGTCTTTGACTGAAGAACTTAGTCCATTGACATTTAAAGTAATTATTGATGGGTATGCACTGATGGTCCTTTGGGGAATTGTTTGCAGGCTGTTTTGTAGTTCCTCTGTTCCTTCTTCTCTTGCTCTCTTCCTTTGTAGTTGCTGACTAGTTAGTGGTTTACTGACATTCCTCCTCTCCTCTTCTGTGTACTGACTGTAGGTTTTGCTTGGTGGTTATAATGAGGCTTGCATGTTACAACTTACATCCATTACCGTCTATTTTAGGTTGATAACAGCTTGTTGGATCCCATTCTACAGCTCAGCATTTTTACTCTCTCCCACAGTTTATGTCACGTTTTACATCTTTTATCTTGTATATCCCGTAGCTAGTTATCATAATCATAGTTTTTACTGTTTTTGTCTTTAACCTTCTTTAGCTCTATAAGTGATAAATCTACTACCTTTATTATATACCCACCTTTCCAGTGAGATTTATTATTTCATGTGTTTGCTTGTTATTAATTATCACTATTTCTTTTCACCCGAAAGAAGTACCTTTCTTGTAAGGCTGGTTTAGTAATGATGAACGCCTTTCATTTTTGCTTATCTGGAAAACTATTTCTCCTACAGTTCTGAATGGCAACTTTGCCATAAAGTATTCTTTTTCTTTTGTTTTTTTAAAATCCTCAACTGAGGATGTTTTACTGATTTATTTGTTGTTTTTTATTTTTTATTTTGAGAGACAGAGAGAGAGAGAGAGAGAGAGAGATATGAGAGAAACATCAACCGGTTGCCTCCTGTACATGCCCTAGCCAGGGATCAAACCCACAACCTAGGTATGTCCGCTGACCAGGAATCAAACCAGCAACCTTTTGGTGCATGGGATGACTCCCCAACCAGCTGAGCCACACTGGCCAGTGATGCCGTGGAGTATTCTTGGTTGGAAGTTTTTCTGCGTTTTGCCTATATTGTGGCACTCAATTCCGGCTGCAGAATTTCTGCTGAAAAATCTGCTGGTGGTTGTATGTAGTTGTTTTTCCCTTGCTGCTTTAATATTCTCCCCTTGCCTTTAACTCTTGTCATTTTAATTATAACGAGTCTTGGTGTGGGTCTCTGTGGGTTCTTACTTGGAACTCGCTGGGCTTCCTGGATCTGGTGTTTGTTTCCTTCCCCACGATGGGGAAGTCATTTTTCAAGTAATTCTTTTGTTCTTGGCCAGTTTGTGAATGTGCACTTGTCTTAGACAAGTCCCAGGCCTGTCTTGTGACGTGTAGCTGATGGTCTCACTGTGACTCTGGTGCATTAAGTTACTTGTAAAATCCTTTGGAAAATTAGAAGACTACCTAATAGATGTTTTCACAAAATACACCAGCTAATGGTTTGTTGAGAAGTTCCGTCTTGTTGAACAGTATGTTCTGTTTGCACCCCTAACGTAACCATACTCTTTAGTATTTCCCACCACATGTAACGTCACGAGGCTTTGCACCCCTGTGCGGCAGCCAGCAGAGGCGTGCGCACTCCAGCGCAGGGGCGGCCCTGCCACGCTGTGACTGTGTGAGCGTCTGTGCTCAAGTTTGTTTGGATTCAGATTTGCACATCAGGGTAATGGGGAAGGACACGGGAAGGGAGGCCGGGCATGCCAGCACTGGGGTAGCTGGTCAGCTGAAGGATGCATGTGTGTAGCTGATGCCTGGCGAGCTGGCCGTATGCATCTGTGTGCAGGTGATGTCTTTGTCTGGGTGGGGCAGAATGAAGGCATCGGCCGGAGTGGGAGGGCTGGAGTTCAGAGGCAGGAGTTCACGCATTTCTCTCTTATTGCAGGTATTTCTTGGTGGATTTTTATGCACCAACAACAATTGTGGAAAGCATGCTGGACCACTTGTCTCGAGACATTGACGTCATCAGACCTAATATTGTGAAACACCCTCTGACCCAGGAAGTAAAGGCGTGTGAGGGGATTGTCCCGGTCCCACTTGAAGAAAAACTGTACTCCACCAAGAGGAGGAAGTGAGGTGCTCCAGAGTTCAGCCTTCTGTTCAGTCCTCTCACTTCTGAGCATCGCGGATGAGTCATTCACAGCCTGACCTTTACATAAGTGTGCCGGGTGCCATGGGAGGGTCTGGGGGTTGTTGGCTCTCGGTCCCCTTTGCGGGGAGAGGTGGGGGATGCCTGGCTGGGAGCCGCTATGTATCTGCTGGTCCCACTGTCCCAGTCAAATACATCGTTCTTGATTTTGTTAAAGTGAATGTAATTTTTTTGCCCTGTAACACTTAACACCATTTTGGAGAACAAAACTTATAAAACTATCTTGGATTGTGAGGTAATCATTCGTTCTGTATAACCGAGCAGAATAAAATACTCAGAGGGTAAAATCCTGCGGTGTGTGAGTTACTTTTGATCAGAGTCATGAACAGGGTCACGTGCTGGTGTGGGCGAGGCTTTTTCTCTGCCTCCTGTTAACTGTGGGGACACTGAAGGGCAGGGAGCCAGCGCCAGCCGGGCACCCACCTCCTGTTAACCCTGGGGACACCGGGGGCCAGCGCCAGCCCGAGCGCCCACTCCCTGCTGCTGCAGGCGGCCTGGATCACCTGTCGCTTTGCTCATTCTTTAGGGCAGTGATGCGAACCTTCTGAGCTGGGCGTGCCGGCATTTTGAAAAACCCTCTTAACTCTGGTGCCGTGTCACATATAGAAATTTTTTGATAGTTGCAACCATAGTCAAACAAAGACTTATATTTTTGATACTTATTTTATATATTTAAATGCCATTTAACAAAGAAAAATCAACCAAAAAAATGAGTTTGCATGTCACCTCTGACACGCGTGTCATAGGTTCGCCATCACTGCTTTAGGGCCCGGATCAGCTTCACTCCTGCAGAGGCAGACGCAGCTCTGGAGAGCGGGCGGGGAGAGGGTCTTAGCACTGTGGGCAGAAGCAGGGGGGAGAGGGAGGTCATCCGGGAGATAGCGGCTTCCTGTTTCCTGAGGAGTTTCCTGGCCACCATGGTTTGGTCCTGCACCCGTTCACCCAGTGCTGCCTCCTCTGTGAGAGGAGCAGGCAGACAGGACGTGGTTGCGGAGGTGGGGGGGGGGGAGTGTTGCTGATGGGCCAGGAGGATGTGGGTGGGATGGTTGCTGATGGGCCAGGAGGACGTAGGTGGGGGGGTTTGCTGATGGGCCAGGGGGATGTGGGTGGGGGGGGTTTGCTGATGGGCCAGGGGGATGTGGGTGGGGGGGTTGCTGATGGGCCAGGGGGATGTGGGGGGGCGTTTACTGATGGGCCAGGGGGACGTATGTGGGTGGGGGGGTTTACTGATGGGCCAGGGGGACGTAGGTGGGGGGGGTTGCTGATGGGCCAGGGGGATGTGGGTGGGGGGGTGCTGATGGGGCAGGAGGACGTGGGTGGGGGTTGTTGCTGATGGGCCAGGGGGATGTGGGTGGGGGGGTTGCTGATGGGCCAGGGGGACGTAGGTGGGGGGGTTGCTGATGGGGCAGGGGGATGTGGGTGGGGGGGTTGCTGATGGGGCAGGGGGATGTGGGTGGGGGGGTTGCTGATGGGGCAGGAGGATGTGGGTGGGGGGGTGCTGGTGGGGCAGGAGGATGTGGGTGGGGGGGTGCTGATGGGGCAGGAGGATGTGGGTGGGGGGGTGCTGATGGGGCAGGAGGATGTGGGTGGGGGGGTGCTGATGGGGCAGGAGGATGTGGGTGGGGGGGTGCTGATGGGGCATGGGGATGTGGGTGGGGGGGTGCTGATGGGCCAGGGGGATGTGGGTGGGGGGTTTGCTGATGGGCCAGGGGGACGTAGGTGGGGGGGGGGTTGCTGATGGGGCAGGGGGATGTGGGTGGGGGGGTGCTGATGGGGCAGGAGGATGTGGGTGGGGGGGTGCTGATGGGGCATGGGGATGTGGGTGGGGGGGTGCTGATGGGCCAGGGGGATGTGGGTGGGGGGTTTGCTGATGGGCCAGGGGGACGTAGGTGGGGGGGGGTTGCTGATGGGGCAGGGGGATGTGGGGGGGGGGTTGCTGATGGGGCAGGAGGATGTGGGTGGGGGGGTGCTGGTGGGGCAGGAGGATGTGGGTGGGGGGGTGCTGATGGGGCAGGAGGATGTGGGTGGGGGGGTGCTGATGGGGCAGGAGGATGTGGGTGGGGGGGTGCTGATGGGGCAGGAGGATGTGGGTGGGGGGGTGCTGATGGGGCAGGGGGATGTGGGTGGGGGGGTGCTGATGGGCCAGGGGGATGTGGGTGGGGGGTTTGCTGATGGGCCAGGGGGACGTAGGTGGGGGGGGGTGCTGATGGGGCAGGGGGAGCAGGCAGCAGGAGCTGGGCGTGGTGCACCACTGACCTCACCATCTGCCTCACCGTTGGGCTCCGGCCTCGGGAGCACGCAGGCTGGGGGCTTGGTTATGGCCGAGGAACCGATAATTCGGTGAGTATACAGCAACCCCCTCATGGCTGCTTGGAATCTCAGGGGTTTCACAACACTCTCCACGTCAGTACAGTTTCATTGCCCTTGAGATGTCAGCAGAGGGGTCTTCACAGCGCACAGCCACAGGCAACTGTCAAAGGCAGGTTAGCAGTCATGACCGACCGGAAGTGGTTTGCCTCTTCCATTTCCTCTTAGCAGATAGATCTAAGTAACGAGAAGAAGTAAGTTATTAAACGTGGACAACAGGATGCGAAGGACATCTCCGTCTGCTCGCGCTCCCTCGTCCCTCCTCGTTGCGAGGCGCTGGTGGTTCAGGCTGCTCTCGGGGGGCGGACACTGTAACAGTGACGTCCTCCCTGCGCACGGTCCCGCTCCGCCTCTGTCCTGAACCTGCTCGTCAGGTTGATAAACTAGAAACATTCGACTTTTCAAAAAATCCAAGCATACGTGGAAGTACAGAAGATACTAGAACAAAGTTGAAGGACTTACCCCTGGATTGAGCAGACATCGTACTTTTTGCTGTTTTCTTTCAGATTTTAAAAAAATCCTCACCTGAGGATATGTTTTTATTGGTTTTCAGAGAGAGGAAGGAAAGAGAAACATCGACGTGAGAAACGTTCACCGGCTGCCTCCCGTTCACATGCCGACCAGGGATCGAACCCGCACCCAGGTATGTGCCCTGTCGGAATCCAACAGCCCAAAATTGTGGAGTCACCCCGGACTCCTCGCTTTCACCTCCATCCCCCATCCAGGCCCCTCTGCGAATCTTGTTTCCTGAGAAGTGTCCTGCTGGGTGTGTTTTATTTCCTTTTTTGTTAACTATCATTGCTGGTTTTTTAAAACAATGACCATGTGTGAGCAAAACAACCAAAAGAAACAACCTGAAGGGTCGTCACGCGCCTGTGTCCCCTGCGATGGGGAGCGATGGGGAGCGAGGCCGGCTTTTGTAGGAGAGAGTGGGCGCCCTGAGGGGGTGGGCCTGGCCGGTGACGTCAGCGTTGGCGGCGGGGAGGGGGGTCTTACGCTCTTCCTGGCCCAGGGGAGGCCCCGGAGGCTCAGCGAAGCAGAGCCAATAGAATTAAGGAGCCGATGAAGGAAGGCGGCAGCACTTTGGATTACTTAGCCTAGGAGAAATCGCGGCTTAAAAATGCCTTAAGTAAGTGAAGAGGCTTTCCGGTGAAGACACTGATCGATTGTGAACCCTTTTCACAGAAAAGGAGGAGAAACAGCCTGAAGCTGATGAAGAGCTTCCGGAGGCGGTCCTTGCCCCGGCCAACCTGGGCTCGCTCAGTCCTGGGAGCGCTAAACACAGGACACACCATCTGTCCTAGGAAGTCCAGGGAGACTTTCCGGAAGGTTCTGTGACATTCCCATCCCATGAGGTCTTGATGAAGGTGTAAGCTCACCTGCTTCACTCCTGACCAGCCTCTCCTGGAGCTGAGTGTCCGGATCTTGGCCGGACCGGCCTGGGAGCGGCGGCCATCTGGCGGGAGGCCTGCCTGGCCGCCAGAGCCTAATGGAGTGTGAGTGATGCCCTTCTGGCCTCTCTTCTTTGCTTAAGTGTGAGGAGTGAGCGTGCAGATTCTGAGATAACCAGTTTCCAGTTTAGAATTTCTCTCTTCAGGGATTGTCCAGAAAAACGATCCAAATGTGAAAATAAGGGGGGGGGGGGGCATGTCCCCGGAGTGGACCGTTGGCTGGTCACTAAGCCCAGACCCAGGAGAGCTACAGCTGCCTGTGGATTTCTGTTCCTTAGAAAAACAACCACGAAGGCTGGGCTCTCCGCCCCAGGCACCATGGCCGCGTTTGTGTCTAACAAACCGTCCAGCAGTCGCGCTCATTTTTAAATGCCAGCGAAGTCCGCATGCGCTCTTTGGAACCACCTTCCCGGCGTGCTCGGTGCTGAGCTACATACATGTTGGACACGTGCTCGCTTCATGTTTGTGTGGGAGACGCGGGTTTGACTTTGGGAGCGAACGCTGACGGGGAGGAGGACGGGCCAGCGCCACGCATCCACCCAAGTCCTTTTCTCCCGCGATCGGGGTTCTCCGCGGGCCGCCGTCCCGCCAGGGAACGGGGTGGCGGGGCTTCTGAGGACAGCTGGACACGCTGTTCACTCTGCTCTTCTGTGTTGCCGGTCAGACCAGCTGAAGACATTCCGTCGCCCTGGGTGTTGTGGGAGCCCTGGTCACAGCCGCTGGTCTTTGCTCTCCTAGGCCTGGAAAGAGGACAAGGAAAACCTCTCTCCTTGGAACCGAGAAGGTTCCTTCATCCCTCGAGCAGGTGGAGCTTGTGACATATCCTAAATTCTTGACTTTAAATCACATTTCTTACCGTTTTCTCACCCTAAACCCAACCCTAGCCCTAACCCTCACCCTTATATAGACAGAGGTCCCTGCCCCTGGCCCCTGATTCATCAGCCCATATGCAAATGTGGACTCTAAATCCTCACAGTTTGATTGGCCCAAAAGGACTGTCTTGATTGGTCAGAATGGAGCTGCTCTGATTGGTCGATGAAGATGTTGATGAGGATATAGCTCTGCGGCTCTGATTGGATGGGGAAGCCTCAGTTCCATTGGCAACACAGAAGAGCAAAGTCCACCTGTTTTCAGAAGCCCAGCTCCTCTAGAAGGGCCGCTCAGATGGCACGCAGGCAGCCAGTCTCCTCCCCGGCAGTCCTGGTGGCCAGTGCCTGGCTCTGCCCGCCTGGTGGACGGACCCCTGTGACAAATGTAAAACTCAGGATTCGTTTGCTGGACTTTGATTTTGAATCCTAAAGCTGACCGTGCTCAGACCAGAAAGTAGTCAACTCACAGAATTCACTGTGGCCCGTTTAAAGCTCTCGAAGACCAGTTTCGAGAATAGCCTCCCGCCCCCCTCCCTCCTCCCCCCCCCCCCCGCCCCCGCTGAGAAGGCTGGCCCTTCCTGCTGGGGCCTCCGGGTGCTCCCCGCAAGGCAGTCCCAGCCGGAGCTTAGATGCCATCTCCCTTCCTGGTCTACCAGCTACTGATTTTGTTTCCTTTGTTTTCAGGTGAAACAAACGCAAGTTTAAAAGCCACCTTAGAAGTAGCTCAGAGGAGCAACCGGACTAATTAATGCTCCTCAAGATTCCTGGTGTGCAGTGTCTTTTTTTAATATATTTTATTAATTTTTTACAGAGAGGAAGGGAGAGGGATAGAGGGTTAGAAACATCGATGAGAGAGAAACGTCGATCAGGTGCCTCCTACACACCTACACACCTCCTACTGGGTCTGTGCCTGCTACCAAGGTCCATGCCCTTGACCGGAATCCAACCTGGGACCTTTCCATCTGCAGGCTCTATCCACTGAGCCACACCGGTCAGGGCAGTGGTGTGTAGTGTCTGTACTGAGATCTGCCCACACCTGTATTGCCAGAGTTGCCGCTTGCTGTTCAAAGGCCCCCTTTCCAGCCGGGCAGGACTGGGTCCCAGGGAGTCAGAGTGATCTGTTTAGCTCTTCTCTCTGCATTAACACATCCGAGATGGCCGACCCTGAACTGGACGGAGAGTATGTCAAATCTGGCTCCGTCTCGAACGTGTTCAATGCGCTCACTGCCTCTTGAGTCTGAAGACCTGCAGATCTGGGACGTCAGCTCTCCGTTGCCCATTTTCCCCAGATCTTGGGCAGCGTGATCTGTCAGTTTCAAGGAGGCTGTTGACGTGTCCTATGGTGACTGTGGACTCATTCGTCTCTTTGTTTTTGAAAAGTTTTGCCCTATGGATTTGGGAACAATGCCATTCAGGACTGCATGATTCATGACTCGTGTTCTCGATGGAGTGTACCTATTATCATTATGAAATATTCCGTTCTGTGCTATTTAAAGTGATTGCTCTTCAGTTCTGCTCTTAGTAGCGCTTCCACCCCCGTGGTGTTTACTCTTGCCTGACGTTTTCCCACCTCTTCTTCTCAAGTTTTATTTGTAATTTTGTTAGGCTGTTTCACATAAAGAGCACATAACCAACAGTGCTTTCAAACCCTGTTTCAGAATATATGTCATTCGTTGGAGGAATTTGGTCACATTTATTGAGATGTCTCATATCTTTGGTCTTATATTTCCATTTGAGTCTCTCTTTTTTTTTTTTTTTACTATTTATTACAGTTTCTCCTTGCCTCCTAGTTTTTACTATCCTTACTTTTCTCTGTTGGTCAAGTTGTTTTTTGTTTTTGTTTTTTTTAATTCTCTCTATCCATCTTGTCCCCATCCTTTGGTGTAATGGGCAGTTCACCTGTGTATCTTGTTTTCTGATTTGATTTTCCTTAATTCAGGGCACCCCTGTGTCTTTCCTCAAGAATGGAACGGGGTAGTATGCGTATTTAAATCCTTACAAGTCCCACAGTCTCCTTCCCTGGCCTCCCACGGGCATGGTTTGGCCAAGCCGAGGAATCTCGGACCAGAGCCTTCTCTTGCCAAAGCCCTAAGCCAGCTCCAGCGCCTCAGCATTCCAGCTGCTCCCCAGGAGGAGTCTGGCGCCACTGGAATTCTCTCCCCTGTTTCAATAACTTGTTCTCATTCCCTGCTAGCTAGAGTTGGGAATTTCACTAGCTGTGTCCAGGTGTGATTCTTGTTTTGCCTTTAAATTATTATTAGTAGTTTTGCTGGGTACTTAGAGTCCGCCTTCTGGTCCACAGATTGGTCTTTATTCATTAAGGAGCATTTTCTTGTATTTGTCTTTCAAGCTTGTTTTTCTCTTCTCCTGGAACTCTCCTATTCAATGGCAGCATTCTCCAGTACGCACTCTTCTTGAGTCTGTGCTCCCTCACTCTTAGATTTTTATTCATGATTTTCATTCTATTGCATTTTTGCTCTGTGCTCTGATCATTGATCACTCGGATCCGTTTATTTACTGGTACCGTGCGAAAAGTTCAGGGCTGAGGAGTGGATATGAACCGTTAGCCATTGCATTTTTATGCTAATGGTTGGGGATGGTGTACACCTGGAAGCAGTGGGATCCCAGACCTTTGCGGGGAGACCACCCTGGCAAGGGGGCAGCTTCAGACGCTGTGACAATCCCAGATGCTGTTCAGTCTGACCGACCCCAGGAATGAAGCCAGTTTCTAGAGCAGCCTGTGGGTCGCGACCCCTTTGGTGGTCGACGACCCTTTCACAGGGGTCGCCTAAGACCATCCTGCATATCAGATACTTACATGATGATTCATAACAGTAGCAACATTGCAGTTATGAAGTAGCAACGAAAATAATTTTATGGTTGGGTCACAACATGAGGAACTGTATTTAAAGGGCCAGAAGGTTGAGAACCTCTGTTCTAGAGGAAGTAGCAGGGCGGGCAGTTTGGAAGTGGCTTCTGTGACCCTCTAGCTTACTCTGTGGAGTCACTTCCGTTCCCTGTGCGCTCCGTTGACCGTCCTGTGTGCTGGCCGTGGCCCGCCCTTGTTCTGGGCAGTGTTACCCTTGGTCCCCGGGCGAGCTTCTGCCTGCACTCAGGAGCGCGTTCACCTTTCCACCTGCGTGAGTCCCCGCGGGGCTGTCACGGGCACCCAGGCCGGCGGCTTCCACGGGAGACATTTATGCCACAGCCGCGGGCTGCGAGTCCAAGATGAGGGTGTCGGCAGGTTTGCTTTCTCCCAAGGCCTCTCTCCTGGGCTCTGTGCTCCGGGCCTCCCCTCTGTGCGCACATTCCTGGTGTCTCTGTGCCCCAGTTTCCTCTCTTTTTAAGGACACCGTCGGGTTGGATTAGGGGCCACGCCAGTGACCTTGTTTCACCTTCACTCCTCTTGAAAGGCCACATCTCCACATACAGTCCCGTCCTCAGGCACCGAAAGGTAGGGCTTCATCATTGAATTCGGGGGACACAGCTCAGTCCCTGACACACGTCTGGCGCTCAGTGCGGCGTGGCCTGTAGTAGATGCTCAGTGAAGGTCAGGTGCTGCCCTGAGTGAATGCCCACGCTTCACTCTCTTCTGCCGTTTCACGTGGAAGCCAGTTGTGTTGCATGGGACGCACCGAACGCTTTCTTAAGAGAAATTAAATGTCAACTATTTCTTCTTAAGTGTATATTTTATCCTTAGCCAGTCATATTTTGTGTATAAAACCCCTCTGTTTTGGTGTGAATACATGGTCTTTTCTTTCTTCCTCCCCCACCCCCAAGCCCTTCTGCTGCACGGGAAGGACATGACCCCAGGCCGGAGTCAGGTTCAGCCCGTAGTCTCAGTGGCGAACCCTCTGGATTTCTCACAACAGCTTATGTGCGTCTGTCTACGGGGGTTTGAATCCGTGTTATTTTGTGCAGGATTTACCTGCCTTGGGACTCTAATTCCTCTCTTTATTTCTCAGCACACTTCCTGTTTCATCATATTTATTTCCGTGCCCCACCCCAAGTTCTGATAAATTTGAATTTTTCAAAAAGCACAGAGAGATGCACTGGACTGGTATTGCCAGTTATTTGCGGGGGCGCTTCTAACTCATGATAATGAAAAGAGGGAACTGAGTTTTTCCCTTGGCTGTTGTATTCTTCTGCATCCATCATCTTTGCATGTTGCTTTCGGTCCCCGCATTGAGTTTTTGATTTCTGCAGCAGCAGTTTCGGCTAGCTGTCCAGTGGTGTGCGTGTCCACAGCGAGTGTGTGGCCGAGCGTACGGAATGAAGGCGTCCCTTATTCAAATGCTAAATGCCCGCCTAGCGAAGTCCGCGCGTGGAACGGAGGGGAGATCTGGAGCTGGACGCTGAGATGCGCGGCATCCAGATGGCAGCTTCCTGTGACCTGGAGTGTCACTGCATTTCAGAGCCCACAGTGCCGCCTCGTCAATCAGTGTGATTCTCTTCTGGGCATGGTCTCCGGAGCCAAGAGAAGGTCACGTGCTGGCCCTTCTGAGCCGCTCGCTGTGACCTGCACTGTCCACACTCTGGCTCTCTCCTGGCTCGTGAGCGTGGCCGTCGCTGAGCCACTCTTCCTCGCCTGCTCTCTGAGCCCGAGCCGCCAGGGGCTCCCCGAGGCCGCAGATGCGAGCCTCCTCGGCCTGCGTGATGTGATCGGCACGTGGCTAATGGCATGTCTGCCCCCCCTTGGCTCTGGGTCCTTCCTGTGCCTGGACCTTTTCGGAGGCTGATGAGGCCGGTGGCTCTTATCTTAGAATCAAATTTAAGGGCATGAAATGAACACACTGGGTTCTGTGCAGGGGACAATGGACTAGGCTAATGGAGAAGTCTAGGAAACCCCAAGCAGGACAAACCCGAAGAAACCCACGTCCAGACGCAGCATTATCAAACATCTGAAAGCTAAAGAAAACAATGTAAGTAGGCAGAGGAAAGCAACGCGTTACACACGGGGACATAATCTGATCAGCCACAGTACCTCCGGAAAGAAACAGAACATTTCCAATGAACTTTCAACCCATGGTACTATATCCAGTGAAAGTATCCTGCACGAATGAAGACGAAAGACATTTCATGTTAAAGGAAACTAGGAGACTTCATTGTCACCAGCTCTAGTGCGAGAGGAAATTCTTCCTGCAGATGGGAAATGACACCGGAAGGGAAGTTGGAACCTCACAAATGAAGAGCAACAGAAAGGATAAGTACCGGGTAAATAGACTATTTTTCTCTCCCTGAGTTCTTTAAAATATGCTCAATGGTTAAAAACAGTAATGATAACACTGTCTAGTGGGGTTTTCCATGTGTGTTGATGTAACAAATATAACAACTACAGCATAAAGGAGAGAGGGTAATGGAACTTAAATGGTGGTAATATATCACTTGAAGTGGCAAATATTGAATTTACATAGACTATGAAAAGTTAAGTATGTATATTTTAATCCCTAGAACACTTAAAAATTCCACAAAGATATATATAATAAAAATGCACTAGATAAGTTAAAATGGAAAACTAAAAAAATGTTTAAATAACTTAAAGCGGGAAAAGGGATAATCCAATAACTAAAAGTAGAAAGAGAAATAGAAAAACACTTTCCCAAATAATAAAATGGTAAACCTAAATCCTAAATAGTAGTAATTACATTAAATGTAAATGGACTAAACACACTATTTAAAAGATAGGTTGTCAGAACAGATTTTTTTTAAAAATATATTTTATTGATTTTTTACAGAGAGGAGGGGAGAGGGATAGAGTCAGAAACATCGATGAGAGAGAAACATCGATCAGCTGCCTCCTGCACGGCCCCCACTGGGGATGTGCCCGCAACCAAGGTACATGCCCTCGACCAGAATCGAACCTGGGACCCCTGAGTCCGCAGGCCGACGCTCTATCCACTGAACCAAACCGGTCAGGGCAGAACAGATTTTTTAAAAAACTCAATTATATATTGTTTAAAAGAAACTCCTTTTCAAATACAATGACGTAGGTAGGCGAAAAGTAAAAGACAGAAAATCTGATTCACTCATCAGAAGAAAGCTGGAGTAGCTGGAGTAACCTTCAAAGCACAGGAAGTTACTAGGAATAAAAATGAACAATCAGAGTGATAAAAGGGTCAATTCATCAAGAAGATATACAACCCCAAATGGGAATACACCAAATAAAAGAGCTTGAAAATGCATCAAGTAAAAACTAACAGAAGTGAAATAAGAAAAAGACAAATCCACAATAATAGTTGGAGACTTTGACATTCCTCTCTCAGAACTGATAGAACTAGCAGTCAGGAAACCAGCAATGGCGGAGTATAGAAAACTGAAAAACAACAAACAACTCTAATCGACATTTATAGAACAATCCACCCCAGAACAACAGAATGCACCTTCTCAAGTGTATATGGAGCCTTCACCAAGATAAACCAGATCCTGGGTCCTAATACAAATTTTTAACATCTTTGAAGAGTTTAAATCATACGAAATAGGTTCTTTCACTATAATGAAGGTAGAGTAGAATAATAACAAGATGAATGGAAAAATTCAATCCCTTGGACGTTAAATAACACACTTCTAAATAATCCATGAGTCAAGGAGGAAGTCTCAGGGAAGTTAACAAATATTTTGAACTGAATGAATATCAAAATATAAAATTTGTAGGCTGCAGGTACAGTAGTACTCAGAGGGAAATTTATACAATTAAAATGCTCATATTAGAAAAGAAAAAGTAAGTCAATTGTCTGAGCTGCTACCTTAAGAAATTAGAAAAAGAAGAGCAAAATAATCCCAAAACAAGCAAAAAAAAAAAAAAAAAAAGGGTGTGTGTGTAATACTAGAAAATATAAATCAATGACATTGAAAATTTCAAAGACAATAGGGAAACATCAATGATACCAAACCCTGGTTCTTTGAGAAGTTCAATGAAATTGATAATTATCTAGGGAGACAGATAGAGAAAGCGAGAGAACATGAATTACCAGCATTGGGAATGAAGATGGATTATTGCTACAGACTGCTCATGAACTCGGCAATTCAGATACAACGGACAAATTCTGCAAAAAACAAACAAACAAACAAAACCCACAAACTACCCAAACTCACTCCAGATGAAATATAGGTAGGTTGAGTAGCCCCGTGACTACTTTAGAAATTAAATTTGAAATTACAAATCTTTTGTAAAAGAAATCTCCAGGCTCAGATGGTTTCACTGGCTACTTCTACCAAATATTTGAAGAAGGAACACAATGAATCCTACACAGTCTCTTCTAGAAAACAGAATCGGAGGGAACACTTCCCAAATCATTTTCTGCTGCCAGCATTACCCTGATGCCCAAACCGAAGATGGTACAATGAAAGTACAGAACAATCGCCCTCATGAGCACAGATGCGAACATCCTCAATAAAATACCAGCAAACATCCAGCAAGACACAAGCTGGCGAAGAGATGTTCAACATCCTTGACTATTAGAGAAATTCAAGTGGAGTGCTGGTGAGATATAACTAAGTACCTAGAATGCTGTAAAGAACAAATACTGACAACACCATGCACCCACGACAATGCAAAGCGATCGGAACTCCCGTGCACAGCCAGTTGGGGATGCCGAGTGTCACAGCCACTGTGGAGACCCCTCGGCAGTTCCTTACAGCATCTGACCCAGCCACCCGACTCCTAGGTATTTACCCAAGAGGATGGAGAGCTTATGTTCACACTAAAGCCTGTACCTGAATGTTTACAGCAGTTCTAGTCATAATCTTCAGGAACTCAAAACAATCTGTGTCCTTCGGCCGGTGAATGGGCACCTCGCTGTGGAATACCACTCAACTGAGCAATAAAAAGGGATAAACTATTGCCCGGCCGGCGTGGCCCAGTGGTTGAGCTTTGACCTCTGAACCAGGAATTCACAGTTTGATTCCTGGTCAGGGCACATGTCCAGGTTACAGGCTCAATCCCCAGTGTAGGGCGTTCAGGAGGCAGCTGGTCAAAGATTCTCTCTCATCATTGATGTTTCTATCTCTCTCTCCCTCTCCCTTACTCTCTGAAATCAATAAAAAGAATATTTTTTAAAAGAAGGGATGGACTATTGACACACACACGTTGGATGAATCTTGAAGGCTTTGAGCAAACTCAAAGAAGCCCATCTTGGAAGTTCTATGCACTGTATGCGCCCATCCTGTCTAATAAAGAGGGAATATGCTAATTGACCCTCATACCGTCACAAAGATGGTGGCGCCCACAGCCAATAAGGAAGAAATATGCTAATTGACTGCCTCGCCCTCAAAGATGGCGGCACCCAGTCCCCTCAGCCCGCCTTGCTGCATGCCTGCCTCTGGAGTCCCCCAGTCCCCTCAGCCTCCCAGCTGCCCAGGGCCGTCCCGAGGTGCAGGCAAGCCTTGAATGGCAGCTGCCCAGCTGCCCAGGGCCACCTGAGACTCAGATAACCAGGGCCGGCCGAGGCTTGCGCTGCCAGCAGTGGCAGCAGCAGAGGTGTGATGGGGCGTCGCCTCCCGCCCGAGGGCTCCCGGACTGTGAGAGGGGGCAGGCCGGGCTGAGGGACCCCCCTCCAGCGCACAAATTTTCATGCCCCAGCCTCTAGTTTATAAAGAATAAAAACAAAACTAGTGACAGAGGCAAGTCAGCGGTTTCCAGGGGTGAGAGGATCATGAAGACAATGTTGTAATTTCCTCACTCAAGTTCATGGACCACTTGGGAGAAGGTCTGTGTGCCCCAGGTTAGATTCCTATCCTGCGCTAGCTACTGTGTAGAAATTGCGTCTTTTTTGTTTATCCTTCAGCCTCATAGGGCGGACTGGCATGTAACAGGCACTCAATTATCTGGCGAATCAAAGAATGAATGAAAGAACCAACTTCAACATATAACAATGCACTGGGAGACTCTAAAGACTTTAAGAAAAATGGACGCATTTTGTTTAATCCAGTATATGGTCACTGTTGATCATTACGAACTGGACTCTTGCTAATGACCCTCTAACGGTGCCTCTGTGGTTGGACCACTGACCAAGTTCTGTCTCGTGCTGTGCTGCCTTGCCAGGGTCCAGCCCCAGCGGGTCCAGGGGTCCCCAAAGGCGTGGACGGCCCTGTTCGGGCGCCATATGCCGGGGTCCAGCCCCAGCGGGTCCAGGGGTCCCCAAAGGTGTGGACGGAGTCAGTGAAGAGGGAAAGACTCGGAGGCAGCGTTCAGGTGATCATCATAGCCGGGTTCGCTTGTCAGGGTCTCCAGCCAGGTTCTGTAGCCAGTTTCTAGTCAGGTTCTCTTGCCAATTTCTGTAGTCAGGTTCAGTCCAGGATCTTTTGCCATGTTCTCTCCAGCGAAGTTCTTCTGTCTCTAGAGAACGTTCTGTGTAGGTTCTGTGCCTAGGTTCTGTCTCTCTTGGTTCTGTGTTCTAAGTTCTGTCTCTTGCTGTCTTGTTACATCTGTATTTATACCAGTTGATTCAATCCTATCAATCTCTATTACAAAGGTTAGGGCATTTCTTATCTCCATTCCAGGGAGTAAAGATTATGTAGCTTAAGCATGATTGTTCCTAGTTAAAGTGATTAATTACCCGCCTGGCACTTAGTTGAGAGGTTTTATTCCCTCCCTAACTTCAGGGGAAAATCCCTACCTGGGGATTCAACCTTTCTCAGAGAGGTGACCTTGGTTAAAACACAGTGCCAAGAAGGTGAGCAAACATATTAAGAACCGTATGCCATATATGCCAGGTCCCTTGAAACAACAAGGATGGACTGGCTCCCGGCACTGCCTGCCCTGTTTCTGAGTGTCTCCGGCCTTCATCCCATAGCGCGGAGGCAATGGAATACGCAGACCCATTCTCTGGAAGCATCTGCGGTCGTCACTGGAGATGGTACAAGACTGACTGCCCAAAGAGTCCACATTGGAACCCGTGTTTGAGGCTTTCAGGCCCCGGGAGACAGGACTCGGTGGGTGCTGTGCTGGGATAGCAATGAGATTCTGCAGTGGGCTCACCCCTGGGGTGGGGGGCGGAGCAGGGCACGCACAGGGAGGTACTCTGGGAAATTCACAGAGACCTGGAAACTGAAGTTGGCATTGGAACCAGAGAGCCCTCCTGAGCAGCCAGGAGCAGGGCCGGCCGCTAACTCAGCCAGCAGAGGGCCCGGAGGTTGTGTTGACCTGAGGAGATGCTCCACCAGAGGTCCTCAAACTTTTTAAACGGGGCCAGTTCCCTGTCCCTCAGACATTCCACACATGCGCACTGCGGGCCCGGGACGCGTCGGCTGCTAAGCAGGACAGGCAGCGGCGGCAAAAACACCCGCGGGCGGGATACATGTTTTCGGCGGCCGCATGTGGCCCGAGGGCCGCAGTTTGAGGACCCCGGTCCTATGCTGACTGACCCCGTGTACCAGCAAAGTCCTTGGTGGTCCCGAGAGCTTAGACCCGAATAAAGGATAGGAAAAGGCTGACGCCGGGTTTCATGACGGGAAGTCCAACAGGCCCTGGATTGCAAGAGCCACCGTGATTGGACAATAAGGAAGGAAGACGGCGGCCAACAGGCTGCGAGCGGTGCCTTTGGCGGCGGCCGTCAGCCCTCCTCCCCCCGAGGGGTGTCGGGGAGGCGGTATCCCTGTGGGGGAGCCCCGCCCGGCCTGACTGTGTGGGCATCTTCTTCCTGAGCTTCCTCAGGCCCGTGGCGGTTCCTCTGCAAGGAAGTGAGGACTGGCGGTCACTCCTGTGACATGTTCCCCTCACATCACTGCGCGCCCCACTGCGGGCCCTGCCTTTCTGAGTACAGAACAGCGCGTCACTCCCGTGCAGTCGCAGGGAAGCTTCTGAGGACATTTCTAACTGGCAGTTCAGCTGGCAGGGGAGACGGCTGGCGTGGCTCAGGGGTTGTGTGTGGGCCTATGAACCGGGAGGTCACGGTTCGATTCCCGGTCAGGGCACAGGCCTGGGTTGCGGGCTCCATCCCCGGTGTGGGGTGTGCAGGAGGCAGCCAATTAGTGATTCTCTCGTCATTGATGTTTCTATCTCTCCCCTCCCTTCCTCTCTCTGAAGTCAGTTATACACGTATGGGCTTGCAGGTTAAACTCACGGATGTGTATACCTCCCCGCAGTGAGGGCAGCATGGACAGCCACGACCAAACTGGCGGTGGGCCCAGGCGACAGCAGCGATGTCATGACGGCCACTTGGCGACTGGCTCCTAGAAGGAAGGTGCCATTGACTGACACATCCGGACTCGGAGCCGCTGAGCTGTGAGTGCTGCCTCCGAGCCGGTAGCTGCGGCACTGCCGTCCGAGGCGGGTGGCGTGAGAGCGGGTTCTGCTCTGAGGCATGTTCTCGGACGTCCTGTCCACCAGGGAATGTTCCAGGGCTACACTGAGCGCCGGCTCGATGACCCCCCGGACCACACAGAGCTCACACTGAGCACAGAGAACGAGGCGAGTGGGCACCCAGAAGGAAGCCGCCCTGTGTGAGGAGTGGGGGGCAGGGGGCTGGCGTGCGGCCTCACGGGGCGGGCACAGGTGCATCGTGGTCTGAGCTGAGCCCTCTCAGACCTGCCAGTTTCTAACGAAGTCAACACTGGCACTGTGGTCGCTGAGCGTCATCGCTAGGTCGCCAGTCCGCCCGGGGCCGAGGGGCCTCCCCGGTGCGGGACTTTCAGCCCCGAGACCGCAGTCCCAGCCCCCGGCGCAGGCGGTCGCCGACAGCAGCTTCTCGCTCAGCGCCCTTTTACTTTAACGTTTATAACGCCGTTTCCACGCCTCGTGAGTGATCCTAAGCCTGCACCTGTGACTCACATGTTCTCACTTCCTCTCTCCTGCTGTCACAAGAGCAGGCCATGGGCACGGATGACTCGGTCTCACGCTCACTGCAGCTTCGCGCTGAGCAGAGCTGACTCGGCTCCCGCCTGCATCGCTGCGGGGCTGCGATGGCGGGTCAGGGGGCTGCGTGGGAGGAGGCCGCTCCTGAACAGCCAGAGGACAGGGGTGACGGGGGTGCCTGTCCACAGACCCTTGGGCTCTCAGAGAAGGTGGTGACTCCTAACAGAGGCGAGATGGCAGGGAAGCGCCTTCCTTCCTTCCTTCCTTCCTTCCTTCCTTCCTTCCTTCCTTCCTTCCTTCCTTCCTTCCTCCCTTCCTCCCTTCCTCCCTTCCTCCCTTCCTCCCTTCCTCCCTTCCTCCCTTCCTCCCTTCCTCCCTTCCCTTCTTCTTTTTAAAGAGATTTTTATTGATTCCAGAGAGGGAGGGAGAGGGAGATAGAAACATCAATGATGAGAGGAATCACTGACCGGCTGCCTCCTGCACACCCCGCACTGGGGATGGAGCCCACTACCCGGGCCTGTGCCCTGACCGGGAATTGAACTGTGACCTGGTTCAGAGGCCCACGCTCAGCCACGGAGCCACCGGCCGGGCGGAAGCTGCTTTCTTTTTCAACGTGATTTTTCTCGGATAATACGCACCCGAGGCGCGGAGGAGGAGCGGTTCTCTTTGTCCTTGGAAAGCGTTGCGTGAAGACGGCACAGCGCCGTCCTTCGTGCCCGGAGTCACGGAGCCACGGAGCCACGCGCTGGGCCTTCTCTGCCTGCCCGCGGGCGCACTGCGCTCAGCTGCGCGGGCTTTCCTGGCGTTAGAAACAGACACCGTTTCTCTCTAAGAAACAGGACTGTCCTTGGCTTTCCCTCCAGGCCCGGGGCCCCCACCTGGGGAAGTCGTTCTCGTGGGCGCCTGCGAACGTGGTGATTAGCTGTCCGTGGCCTTACGGTTTCGTTCGTTTCCAGGAGCCCGCGGTGAACGCATGTCTGACCCCTGCCTTCGGGAGGGGATGCCGGGCACGGCTCACACAACCCATCACCCTCCAGAGCGCGGTGCGCCTTTCCTGCCCTCCTACTCCGTCCCGGGCCCCTTCCCCACCCCCTCCGGGCTCGGCTCCGTCTCTAAGGACTGACTGTACTGAACGCCATGGCCGGTCTTAGACGCGCTGGGACCTGAACGAAGCCATCAGACTCTCCACTGATCACTCCATTAACTCCTCAACCTATTGCAAAACTTTAGCTCAAATGGGCCGAGGAAATAGAGTGTGCACGCACATATGTGTGTGTGTGTGTGCACGTACGCGTGTGCTCGTGCATGTGTGTGTGTGCGCGCGCGCGCGTGTGTGTATGCGCACGTGTGTGTGTGTGTGTGTGTGAGCAGAAGAGGAAGAGACCCCAAAAGCCTTAAAGTGGAGTGAAAGTTGGAGTCGGCATCTAAACGAGGTTTGCTTCCGGGCGATGCTGACTGAAAGCTCAATAGCTGGTGTCAAAAATAGATTTCTCTCCCTTTCCAAGTGTGGCCAACAGAGCCACACGCCTCGCCCAGACTCCTGCCTCTCCCCCCGGAGGGTTTCTTGTGGAGGAACCAACAATCCCTTGGACGGGAACCCTGGACGGGCCGGCATCATTTTGGGATTTGGGCGGTTGCCGGCGCCTGGCAGCCCCGGGTTGAGTGATAGTCGGCGGTTGGACGGGACGCGAGAAAGCTGATCCCCGTCTCTGGCTCAGGCTCTTCGTGGACAAGAGACAAGGTGAGTTGCTGCCTGCGCTGCCCCTTTGTTTCTGAGAAAGGTCATGGCAGCTGCCATCAGATGGGGTGTGCCCCCTGGGACACAGCAGGTCCCTTCCCCTCACCTCTGGGTGCATCCACTTGAGGAAGAACTGAGCCATGTCTGCCTGTGCCCTGGGCCCCTTGAGGGCGAGATTTGGAGGACGGCTGTGGGGGGTGGATGGGGGGACTGCTGTGGGGAGGGCGAGATTTGAGGACTGCTGTCGGGGGGAGATTGGGGGACGGCTGTGGGGGGTGAGATGGGGGACGGCTGTGGGGGGGAGATTGGGGGACGGCTGTGGGGGTGAGATGGGGGTTGGCTGTGGGGGTGAGATGGGGGACGGCTGTGGGGGGGAGATTGGGGTCGGCTGTGGGGGGTGAGATGGGGGTTGGCTGTGGGGGTGAGATTGGGGGACAGCTGTGGGGGTGAGATTGGGGGACGGCTGTGGGGGGTGAGATGGGGGACTGCTGTGGGGGGTGAGATGGGGGGTTGGCTGTGGGGGTGAGATTGGGGGACGGCTGTGGGGGGTGAGATGGGGGGTTGGCTGTGGGGGGGAGATTGGGGGACGGCTGTGGGGGGGAGATTGGGGGACGGCTGTGGGGGGTGAGATGGGGGGTTGGCTGTGGGGGTGAGATGGGGGGACGGCTGTGGGGGGTGAGATGGGGGACTGCTGTGGGGGGGAGATTGGGGTCGGCTGTGGGGGGTGAGATGGGGGGTTGGCTGTGGGGGTGAGATTGGGGGACAGCTGTGGGGGTGAGATTGGGGGATGGCTGTGGGGGGTGAGATGGGGGACTGCTGTGGGGGGTGAGATGGGGGGTTGGCTGTGGGGGTGAGATTGGGGGACGGCTGTGAGGGGTGAGATGGGGGGTTGGCTGTGGGGGGGAGATTGGGGGACGGCTGTGGGGGGTGAGATGGGGGACTGCTGTGGGGGGTGAGATGGGGGTTGGCTGTGGGGGTGAGATTGGGGGACAGCTGTGGGGGTGAGATTGGGGGACGGCTGTGGGGGGTGAGATTGGGGGACGGCTGTGGGGGGTGAGATTGGGGGACGGCTGTGGGGGGTGAGATGGGGGGTTGGCTGTGGGGGTGAGATTGGGGGACAGCTGTGGGGGTGAGATTGGGGGACGGCTGTGGGGGGTGAGATTGGGGGACAGCTGTGGGGGGTGAGATGGGGGGTTGGCTGTGGGGGTGAGATTGGGGGACGGCTGTGGGAGGGTGAGATTGGGGGACTGCTGTGGGGGGTGAGATGGGGGACTGACTGCTGTGGGGAGAGAACAATCGCTCCATTGTCAGGTTTCCTGCACTTTTCGCCCAGAGGCTGGCTGCCCAGAGCGCAGGGGGAGCTGAGCGGAGCCTCTGTTCCAGCAGCGTTTCCTCGCCTCCAGGCTGCTCCTTCATGGAAAATTCCATCCGTGGACGCCGGGCTGGGATGTCACCACCGCTGAAACCCTAGCCGGGCCCCTGCCTGAGCTGCGATGGGAGCGAGCCAGGGAGACGGGGATGCGCACCCACATAAAGGGAGGACTGAGCGAGGGCAGTGACCCGAGAGCAGCCGGCCACCGGCCCCAGGGGGTCGGAAAAGCTCCCCGTTTCCCGTCTGTAGGAGCAGAAGGGAAGTCCATTTACAATGTTAAAAATGATCAAACATGTTTAACCTTCACCTTGGTAACTGAACTGGGTGAGGCATTGGAGGGCTTATCATTCCAGCGCCTGTGCCTCTGCATCTTGTGGGAAGTTGTAATGACACAAAGCTTTTTAGAATGTGTTTCCTTCTGTCTTTCAGAACATTCCCCATCCCCCGAGGGTATCAGCACGCAGGCGCGGCTGCAGCGGGGGGCTGCTCTGCAGAGCAGGGGCTGCTCCACTGGGCATGCGCATGGGTGGGCCTCCCTGACCGCAGCCGAGCTGCAGCCCCACTGCGTGTCAGAGCCTGCAGCCCCACTGTGTGTCAGAGCGGTGCAGCCCCACTGTGTGTCAGAGCCTGCAGCCCCACTGTGTGTCAGAGCCTGCAGCCCCACTGTGTGTCAGAGCGGTGCAGCCCCACTGCGTGTCAGAGCCCTGCAGCCCCGCTGCGTGTCAGAGCCGTGCAGCCCCGCTGCGTGTCAGAGCCTGCAGCCCCGCTGCGTGTCAGAGCCGTGCAGCCCCACTGCGTGTCAGAGCCGTGCAGCCCCATTGCGTGTCAGAGCCGTGCAGCCCCGCTGCGTGTCAGAGCCTGCAGCCCCGCTGCGTGTCAGAGCCTTTATTCTCGGCCTCATGTCTTCAGCCTGCATCCCGGATGGCCATCTGTTCAGATGCCGGGATTCACGCGCACAGTGCAGTCAATTGCCCGGTGACATCTTCACTTTATCTTATAAAAATAAATATATAATATACATATGAGGCTTGAAAGATATGGTCTTTTGTCCTTAAAATCTGTCCCCCCGACATGCTCCGGGACCTCAGAAGCTTGGCGGCACAGAAAGAAAAGGGAGAGACAACCATGTCCAATTTGGTTTTCATTTATAAAGAACAAACGATGGCACAGATTCTTCCTTAAATGGGATGCCGGGCTGTGTCTGTCCCTTCTCTGAGGCCACGCTCTCCCGGGAGGCGGGAGGAGCGCGCTGAGCCCAGTGGCGGGAGTGGGAAGGGGGGTGGGAGAGGCGGGAATCGGGGACTGCGGGTTGAGTTTCGGTTACACCAGCGTCAGCGGAGACAGAGTTAAGGTGGGTTGTGAGCGGGGAGAGGTGGATGGGCAGGGAGGGGTCAGGACTCCCCCGTGACGAGGGAGAGGGTGGACGGCAGGCAGAACTGGCCCCGGGTTCGGGAGCTGCTGTTCCGGCCCCTCCCTCACCCCTCGCATTGGGTCGCCCTTAGACTCGGCCCCGTGACAGACACACGTCACGTCGCCTTGCCCCTTCTCTGGCCCCAGGTGGGCAGCTGACCAGAGGCCTTAGGGTGACCATGGGGATGGAGTAGAAGGTGAGCTGGACCCACCTGACATGGCCCTTTAAGGAACCCCCGTGTGCTCGTGAGGCCCGTGTGGGGGGAGGCCCTGCTGGGTGTGACCGCTCACATGTCCTCAGACCTAATGCTGGCGGCCAGCTTCCTGGGGGGCTCAGCACTTCCTTCGGGGTCTGCTGTGCATTTATTCGCGTCTCCTCTTGTGCCACACGGATGGTTGTCGCTGTGTTGAGCGGCTGGCTGTGGAGGAAGGCGGTAGCCCTGGTGGAAGGAGGTGATGGACGATGGATGGCCTGACGAATAGCTCTGTAGACCAAAGAGAGCTTGAGGCGTAATTGCCGCTGTCAGTTACCTCTGTTTGCACCCGGACAATCAGTGACTTGTTCTCATTAATGGTGGGTCACCTTCCAAAAGGAAGGAAAGAGGCCAAGATATCAGGAAGGGGGTAAGAACCCAGTGTCTTCGCTCCCCACCTCATTCTCCTGATAATCACACAGGCTCTGTGCATTAGACGGGCAGCCTCCTCCGCGGCTGCCTCTGTCCCACAGTGACCTCAGCAGGAGGCTCCGCCGGGGAGAGGCTGGGAGGAAGCCGGCGACAGGGGGGATCGGGCCCCAGCCATGCGGGGGTGACCATAGTTCTCAGGGCCGATTCTAGGCTGGGGCCGGCGCTGGCCTGCTGGCTAAGGCTCAGGTAACAGCCCAGGGGCCTCCAGCTCCCGGGAAGATTGGCGCCTGATGAGCCCGGGAACAGGTGAAAGGGCCTGACTCTATCTGCCACAGGAATTGCTGGGGTCGGGCTCCATCGGGAGCTGGAAACAGCGAATGCGCCGCAGCCGGGATACAGCCAATCCCGGGCTCAGCTGGGACTGCCTATAAAACAGACCGACTCTCCAGGAACACAAACAAGGAGGGATCGGAGGTGGGGGTGCCGCTGCCCTGCGTGGGGAGGCGGGGCAGTGAGCCTGCCGCGGGGGCGTACCTCCGTCCCTGTGGCCCGCTGTCCCTGCAAAGTTAGTAACAGTGCCTCCCTTCACTCTCAGAAAAAGTCGCAATTCGGACTATAAGTTACGTGGTTGCTGTAGTTCAGTGTCGATTTTTAGTTGCGTTTTAAGAACGTACTGCCGGACGGCAGTCTAGGTTGAGCTGTGTCCCCACAGAGAGGCTAGTTCTGCCCCCGGGAGCTGGGACGTGGCCTTGTTTGGAAGGAGCGGCCTTGCAGACGATGGAGTTAATTTGAGGTCATCACGGTGGCCCCAGCCAGTGTGACTGTTGCCCTTAAAAGCCGGGGACACTCGGACCCAGACGTGCACACGGGGACAACGTTGTGCGATGATGGAGGTGGAGACTGGGGTGATGCTTCTACGAGCCAAGTGGCCGAAGATCGCTCAGTGAGGAGCCGGGAGCAGAGCCTTCCAGATCCTTCTGGATCCTTCCTCCCAGCCTCAGGAGGGACGAGCCCACGGACACCGTGACCTCGGACCTCCGGCCTCCGGACCGTGAGCGATACCTTTCTATGGTTTAAGCCTTGTCCACGGTGGGGTTCTGCTATGGCAGCTCCAGCCAACGACGTCATGTGGGTGCTGGCCCCCGAGCGTCTGGACACTCGCGGCCCCGTTTGCACGGTCCCGGGTTCCCAGGAAGGAGCCTTCGGGCGCAGGGGGCCGGGGGTGGGTCCATGACGGGGCCCCCTTCTCAGTTCCGGGAGAAGCAGGGGAGTCAGAGGTGGTTCCTGGGCTCCAGGGGCCAGCAGTTTGGTGGGGAGGAGGCCGTGCGCTGGCCTTGCGCCTGACGGGTGACCTGTGAATCTGTATCGCGTGGGGAGGATGAGGACCCGAAAGTAAGGGCTACGTGGATAATAGGAGGGGGTGCGGGGTGCACTGGGAGGAGCCAGGAGTGCCCAGGCTGCCACACCAGGGAAACCCCAGCAGGAGCCCTTTCTCAGCCTCATCGCCTCCTTCATCCCGGGGGTTGGGGGGTGGGGGGGAGTGGGCGGGGGGAGATCGCCCTGACTGTAGGCCAGGCCCCAGCTGGGGGGCGGGTTCCAGCGGCCCGACACTGGGAGGCAAATGCCAATCAAGCAGCTGAGGGCCAGGGCTGGGGAAGGGGGTGTGAACAACGGAGAGCAAGGCCCCACTTCCTTCCTGAGAAGCCGCCTGGGGAGCCCGCAGGGGGGTGGGAGGCGCGGAAAGTCCATCCCCGGTGGGAAGAGGGCTGTTCGGCCCGGTCTCTGGCCAGGGTTCCAGGGGCCCGGCCGTGGGGAGGCCACACGGTGCGAAGCCCAGCCTTCCTGCCCTGCGCTGGCTGCTGTGGCCCCGGGCAGGCAGGCGGGCCCGGCTGCTGTCCAGGGACATGCAGACATTCCAGATCCTTCTGCGCAGCACCTCGGTGACGACCGCTCCCTGGAGGCCCATGTCCCGCACCCTCGGACCCGGTTCCAGGGCCAGCCCTGGGTGCCATCTTGAATTTGGGCTTCGTCCCCTAGACAGGGATCTGAGGAAATAATAAAACCAATAACCAATAGACTCAATCCAGCCTGGCTGGTGCGGCTCAGTGGCTGAGCATCAATCTATTGACCAGGAGGTCCCGGTTCCATTCCCAGGCAGAGCACAGGCCCGGGTTGCGGGCTGGATCCCCAGTGTGGGGCGTGCAGGAGGCAGCCGATCCATGATTCTCATCAGTGATGTTTCTCTCTCTCCCTCCCCCTTCCTCTCCAAAATCAATAGCCATAATAACAAAAACCCAACCCCTCCTGCGCACACATCTCTGGACTCCAGCTCGGGCTCCTCGGTGCCGCCCAGTCCGAGGGGCGGCTGGCGGGGGTTTCCCAGCCGGGGTCCGGGCGGATGGTCAGGTCGCCGCTGGTCGTCTCGGGGTGACCTCAGCTCTCGGGCTCTGCGGGGTCCAGGGCAGGCGGGGCTGGGCTCGGCGGCGTGGGCCTGGCATTCATTATGTAAGCAGACAGGTCTGTGTTTCAAAATGAAAAATAATCGCCATTAAAGTTCCTCTCGACTCCTTGGGTCCAAACCACTCTTGCAAAACCACCTTCAGATGAGCTGTAAGTGTCAGCAAATCAGAAACATGTGGGTTTAATTTCCCTTGAAATTCACCAGGGGAGCAAGGAGGCAGCCGGCCTTGGCAGCGGCTTCTTCGGGTTTGCCAAACCCCAAGTATGTCACACTGTGTGCGAGGCCCGGGGCCGGCCCAGCGCTGACTTCCCCGCTGGGCCATCTAGGTTTTCTCTGACCGGAGGCCGTCCTCTCGGTCCCTTCTGTCGCCAGCGGGATGCTCTGACCACCGCCCTCAGCGTCCCAGGACCGGGGAGAGGGACCAAGACGGCGGGGAGATGTCAGGGGAGCTCTGGCCCCCTGGGCGAACGGGCCTCTGTCAGCCTCACTGTGCTTTTCACATCCAGACCAACTGTGAGAGACGTCTCCCCAGCTTGACTGCCAGATGGGAAAATATTTTGCTTTACGGTGGGTGAGTGTCAGGTTCTGAAGGTGTGAGGTTTCGTGGTCACCCAACGCTCAGGCTATCATGTGAAACATGTCCCTCTGCAGATCACAGCCCTCCCCCTTCAGGCTCCGAGGTAGGTGAGGCCCCCAGACCCGCTGGGGAATAAAGGGGCAATTTCACTAAAGCAGAGAAGCCTCCCAGGCGAGGAGCTGGGACACGGCCCCCGGGTCCCGGCCACCAGTTTTGGAGTAAAGGACATGCCAAGAAGGTCGGGCCAGCAATGGACCTTCTGGTTTGTTATTTTTCTTTCGTGATGTTAATGCCTCTCTTTTTCCTCCTATATTTTCTATGTCCAACAGCCTCTTTTGCCTAAAACAATAATGCATATTAAATGCAAAGGGCAAAGTGAACCTTGAAAAGTCGTCTTTGCATTCAGAATAACGCCCGCCCTGTGGCTGAGCGTGTCGCGTACATACACATGCTGTCCCTGGTTACCCTCGTCTGACTGAGGAGGCGACCGAGGCAGCCCCGGAGAGGCAGGGCACCTCCCGATCACACAGCCAGCAGCGTGGCCTCGGCCGCTGGGCTCCAGAAACCGCGTTCCGTTCCTTCCGAAGCTCAGTGCTGCCTCTGACCACCGTGGTGGTTCCTGTCATGTGTGAGCTGGACTGGCCCACCGAGGGGTTCTGGGGTTTAGTGGCCGCCGGGGTGATCAGATCCATGTCGGGGCTGCACAGGGTTTGTGTTCGAGTGACTCGTTTGACTGAAACGGCCAGAAAGAGCGAGAGCAGGGACAGACACTCAGACGTGCCCGGAGCCGCCAGCAGGTGCTTCCGCGAAGGAAACGCGCAGGACGTCAGCCAGAGGGAAAGGCGCAGCGGCGTCGGGTCCGTGCTGTCGTGGTTTCAGGCGCCGCTCAGCCGTGGGGCGCACCCCGTGGATGGGGCGGGCGGCTCCCCAGGAGCGGGGTCCTCGGTGCCTAAGTGGCCGCGTGGGCTTCGCCGAGGGGACAGAGCCGTCCTCATCCTCACGGAGAACCTGTCTCCCGCGAGCCCTGGTCCTGGGACAGCGCCGTTTTCACGGTCTGGTCGGGCTGTGCTGTGAAGGGGTGCTGCGCGGGGCAGACGGGGAAAGGGCTTCCCACCCAACGCGGCCCCGGGCTCCTGCTTCCCGCCCCCAGCGGGCCTGTTCTCACACTCTGACGCGCGGCTCTTTCTCACGGCCCCTGAAGGCGGGGGGACAGGCCCCTGCAGGCGGGGGACGGGCCAGGCGGCTCTCATGGAAGCGGGTTCGTCTCCAGGAGCCACATCAGGCTTGTTCTCCGAGCGGCTCAGATGCGCTGGGCCGAGGGCTCTGGAGCGAGGAGGGGCAGGGAGGAACCACGCGGATCCCTTCAGGCGCCTTGACCTCGGAGAGAGGGCGCGAGTCCTGCCCGGTTCCGGCTGATTATTTGCTGGGGAGCGAGCCAGGCCCCCGTCCTGGGCTTGGTAGCCGTGACCCCTCCCAGGGCGCCCCAGGATCGGTGCCGCCCCGAGCCTCCCGGGCCTGGCTGGGCCTGGCCACTCCCGTCCCCGCAGAGCTGTCCTGGCCGGCGGCCCCGGTGTCGGTGACATCACGGGGCAGCACACACCTGCCTGTAGAGCTGGTGGCTTTCTTCCGGGCCCTTTGTTTCCAGCTGCAAAGGGGTCTGATTGCACTAGAGCAGCGGTCCTCAACCTTCCGGCCCTTTAAATACAGTTCCTCATGTGGTGGCCCAACCATAACATTATTTCCGTTGCTACTTCATAACGGTAATGTTGCTACTGTGATGAATCGTCATGTAAATATCTGATCTGCAGGATGGGCTTAGGCGACCCCTGTGAAAGGGTCGTTCCACCGCCAAAGGGGTCGCGACCCACAGGTTGAGAACCACTGCACTAGATGTACTTAGGCCACCTTTAAAAATATGAATTCAAATTGGAATCACCTAAAAAAATATACAGATGCCTAGCCCTTCGCCAGATCAATGAAATAGAATCCCTCTGGGGTCGGGGCCTGGGCACTGGCATTTCAACTATCTTCTCAGGCCTGGCCGGCGTGGCTCCGTGGTTGACGTCAACCTATGAACCAGGAGGTCAGGGTTCGATTCCCATCAGGGCACAGGCCCAGGTTGCAGGCTCAATCCCCAGTGTGGGGCGTGTAGGAGGCAGCCGATCCATGATTCTCTCTCATCACTGATGTTTCTATCTCCCTCTCCCTCTCCCTTCCTCTCTCTGAAATCAATAAAAATGTATTTAAAATATCTATACTAATAAAAGGGTAATATGCTAATTAGCCCAGATAGACTGGACGTCCTTCCGGACAAAGCCATGGTGGCGGGGGCCGAGGCAGAGTGGTTAGGGGCGATCAGGCTGGCAGGGGAGAGCAGTTAGGGGCGATCAGGCAGGCACGAGGGAGCAGTTAGGGGTGATCAGGCCGGCACGAGGGAGCAGTTAGGGGCGATCAGGCAGGCAGGGGAGAGCGGTTAGGGGCGATCAGGCTGGTAAGGGAGAGCGGTTAGGGGTGATCAGGCAGGCAGGCAGAGTGGTTAGGGGCGATCAGGCAGGCAGGCAGTTGAGCGGTTAGGAGCCAGTGGTCCTGGATTGAGAGAGGGATGTCTAACTGCCAGTTTAGGCCCAATCCCTGCGGCATCCCAGAGTGGAGAGGGTGCAGGCCAGGCTGAGGGACGCCCCCTCTCCCTGCATGCACTGGGCCTCTAGTGTATATATATACACTAATCTTCTCAGGGGGGTGCCTCCAAGGTGCAGCCAGGGCTGCGGGCTATGGGCTGCTGAACGGAGAACCGGATCTGTGTCCTGGAGGTTCTGGGACTAGGCAGTGCTGGGCGCTGCCTGGCTCTGCAGGCGGAGCGGCGGCATTCCTGGGGTAGCAGGTATTCCTGGGGGAGGGGTTGCTGCTGCAGGCCCACCTGTCAGGACCCAGCCCCTCCGGCTCTCTGTCTGGCTTCGTTTCTGTCACCTGCAGAGGACCGTCCCCGCCCGGACCCTGCTGCTGGCCCTGGGTGGGGTCGTGCTAATTTCTGCAGAGAATGAGGACGAGGACCAGGGGCTTGGGCCAGGGGGGACCGGAGGCCGGGCCAGCGTCCATGCTGTCCTCGTTTCTCCAGCCCTGCCTGACCCAGGCCTCCACGCACCTGACCGCAAAGCTCTCTTCACCCCAGATGAGCTCCTGGGTGCGCCGTTCATCAGTCTCAGCTGCTCCCCACGTACCCTGTGCACACAGGCACATGCGTGTGAGCATTCTTAGAGCAATGCAAATTGGAATTTATCACCGAATAGTAGTAATTTCTGAACGTATAAGACTGGGCTGCTTACAGGTTTTAAAAATATGTTCTTGCTGCATTGTGTGTTTAAAGCTTCTACAATAAGCACGTGCTACTTGTAATAAGGCGTTAAGATGCACCTGAAATTAGTTAGGGCTCTAACAGCTGATGCACTTAATGTAGCTGCTTAGAGCCTTTAAACTGGGGGCTTCCTGCCACCCGAGGTATTGACCTGTGTCCAGTCAGGGGAGACCGGAGAGGGCGGGGACTGTGTGTGTGTGTGTGTGTGTGTGTGTGTGTGTGTGTGGGCGGGGGCACATGCCACAGGCATGCACTGCTGTGTAGAACTGTGGTTTCAGATTAGTTCAGGGAGAAATGGTTTTTCAGTAGGAGACGCCTCGCCTTTCGTAACATCCTGTCCTTCTAGATCAGCCGTGGGCAAACTACAGCCCGCGGGCCGGATCTGGCCCGTTTGAAATGAATAAAACTTAAAAAAAAAAAAAGACCGTACCCTTTTATGTAATGATGTTTACTTTGAATTTATATTAGTTCACACAAACACTCCATCCATGCTTTTGTTCCGGCCCTCCGGTCCAGTGTAAGAACCCATTGTGGCCCTCGAGTCAAAAAGTTTGCCCACGGCTGTTCTAGAATCTCAGATCTATACGCGGTTAACAGGTGACCGTGTGTGTCCACCCGCCGTTTCTTCCCCAGCTGGCCTGGGGCATGGCTGGCAGTGTGCTGTGAGTTAAGGTGGACGGGACGTCGGTCTGGTGCACTTGTTATCTCTCTCCATCGCTGTCTCTGGGAGACGGAAGGGCCTGGGGACAGTGCGTCCTCTGGGGCTGGGTGACCTGTTCCCTCTGGAGTTCCGTCTCCCTGGGCTCCGTGCCCTGTGGTGGGGGAGGGGGGCGGGGGAGGAGGGAGGGGACTGGGCTTTGGGACCCAGGCTGACCGCACAGGGAGCCGGATCTTAGACCAGCGATTCATTGGGGGCTCCCCCGGTTTTCACACTGAAGCGTTGCTGGGAATGGCCGGGGTCTCCTCGTCCAGGGTGGGGACAGGAGGATGGGGTGACGGCTGCTGTGACAGAAGCGCCGTCAGGGTCCCCTAGAAAATGGCCCAGTGTCCTCGTTCCCGTTAGATTCGGCGGCCAGAGCCCCCCCTGCGGCAGAGGCCGCGCTCCGCGCTGCACGCAGGCGGGTGCTGTCCTGCTGGGCCTGTGGGCTCCGGGACCCGAGGCGGGGGTTCAGGGCCGCCTGCGGGGCCTCTCCCACGCTGAGGGCGCCCGCGTAGGAGGGTGCTGTCCTGCTGGACCTGTCGGCTCCGGCACCTGAGGCGGGGGTTCAGGGCTGCCTGCGGGGCCTCTCCCATGCTGAGGGCGCCCGAGGGTTTTCCTCTGGGGCCACTGGCACAGCGGATGCCGCTCTGAGCGCGGGTGTCCCAGAGCTTGTGGCAGGGACAGCACGTCGCAACCTAAGAAGGCTCTCCTGTGCCCGGGAGCCCCGAACCCTGTGCTCCCAACGCCCAGTACCCCCCGCCCCCGCCTGTAGGGCTGCACTGGTTTAAAGCAACTTCAAAACTGACTCCAAAGTGCCCCCTTTGCCTTCAACGCTCTAAGGGTCCCCCCCCAGCCCCCTCCCCCGGAGCACAAACCACCCGTGTTTCTTCCCATCACTCGGCTTTCCCTGGAACACCAGCCACACCGGCACACACGCAGCACGTGCGGGGGTGAGCTCTCCCTACAGCACTGGGCAGGCGAGGGGCAGCAATCGGCCTCTTTGTGTGGGCGACAAGGGGGACCTGGCCAGAGCCTTCGCCCGGGCCCCACGTCGGGGGGCCGTGGAGCAGGAGCCCGCCGCCTGGCTCCCAGCGCGATGTCCTCCGGGAGCCTCAGCAGATGTTCCCTTCCTCCCACTCTCCATCCGGGCGCTGGTGGCTCTCTGGTCCCTCCGCCTGCAGGACAGGCCGAGGCCGAGCCTCTGGGGCTGGGCTCCCCCCCACCCCCACACCCCCGTCGGCAAGCCCCGCTCCCCCACGCCCGTGCCCAGGGAGCCGGGGACTAGGGCGCCTCGCTTGCTCAGACAGCTCCGACTCAGTCCGCACTCAGGTATTTGTATTATGAGCCCCATTCAAGTTTCTAAACATCCTTATTGTGGAAAGTATGACACAGGCCCTCCTTCCCCCATTAACCTCTTCCCGCCGCTCCCCGCCCCTAGCCCCCCCCCCCACATTGCCTGTGTCCATGGGTCACGCATATGTGCACACAAGTTCATTGGTTGATCTCCCCCCGCCCGCCCTCCCCTGCCTCCCCTCTGAGGGTCCACAGTCCCCGTCCACTGGCTTTATTGAGGGAAATTCATGGAACAAAATGAAGCGTGTGGAAAGGAACGTTCTGGTGGCATCTGGTACCTGCACAGTGTCACGCAGCCACCATGTCTGTGTGGTTCTAAGACACTCCCCACTCCCCAGAGAAAGCCCGTCTCACCACAGTGTTCCCCCCCAGTCCTCCTCCCGCCCCCCCGCCCGGCCCCGCAGCCACCGCCGGCCTCCGTGTCCTGGACCGTCCCGCTGGACCAGGGGCCCTCAAACTACGGCCCGCGGGCCACATGCAAATGCAAATATTGTATTTGTTCCCGTTTTGTTTTTTTACTTCAAAATAAGATATGTGCCGTGTGCATAGGAATTTGTTCATAGTTTTTTTTAAACTATAGTCCGGCCCTCCAACGGTCTGAGGGACAGTGAACTGGCCCCCTGTTTAAAAGGTTTGAGGACCCCTGCGCTGGACAGATGGAAATGGCATCGGATCACCTGCGGCCTCGGGGGCTGGCTCCTCTCACTTGGCACAACATTTCTAGGTTCGTTCGCGCCGAAGCAGGTGTCACGCGCTCCTCTGCGCGGGGGGCCCCGTCGGTGTGTCTGTCACCCACTGCGGGCTGTTTGAGCCTTTGGCTACGGTGACTAACGCTGCCATGAGCATCATGTGCAAGTGTCTCATCCAAGCACCTGTTTCCAGCTCTTTCCGGCGTACCCCTCCCAGTGAAGAGCTGGGTTGTGTGATAATTCTCCATTTAACGCTTTGAGGAACCATTTAGCACCAAAACAACAACAACAACACACACACACACACACACACACACACACACACACACCAAGGAATCTGAGCCCCAAAGAAATGTCCGCGCTCCCACGGACCAGTAGGGACAGAGCCGCCTCTGGGCCAGGAGCTGGGATGGGTCACCCGGGACCTGACCACAGGGAACACCAGTCCCTCCCTCCCCAAGTGCCACCGAGCCCGAGCTGCCCGGGTGGCAGATGCCACAGGGACCCTCAGAAAGCAGCTTCCCAAGCCAGAAGCTGCAGGAGAAAACGGGACGGGCGTCTGTTAGATCATCAGCCAGCGCCAGGCCTCCCACATACATGCCACTGAGCCCAGTCTGTCCAGCACAGAGCTGTTCCCGGCGCCTTGCCACACATTTTGGGATCCGCGTGTGTGTGTGGGGGGATCCGTGTGTGTGTGTGTGTGGGGGGGGATCCGTGTGTGGGAAGATCCGTGTGGGGGGGATCCGTGTGTGGGGGGATCCGTGTGGGGGGATCCGTGTGTGTGTGGGGGGGATCCGTGTGTGGCGGGATCTGTGTGTGTGTGGGGGGGGGGGATCCGTGTGTGGCGGGATCTGTGTGTGGCGGGATCCGTGTGTGGGGATCCATGTGGGGGGGTCCGTGTGGGGGGGATCTGTGTGGGGCGGGATCCGTGTTGGGGGGATCCGTGTGGGGCGGGATCCGTGTTGGGGGGATCCGTGTTGGGGGGATCCGTGTGGGGCGGGATCCGTGTTGGGGGGATCCGTGTGGGGCGGGATCCGTGTTGGGGGATCCGTGTGGGGCGGGATCCGTGTTGGGGGATCCGTGTGGGGCGGGATCCGTGTGTGTGTCCCTCAGACACAGGGGTCCACTCTCCATCTCTCACTCTCACTGTCCGAATCTCTCCATGGGCCCCGAGGGAGGAGGCCCGATCTGGTTCTGAAGTTCTGCCTGGGCTGGGCGTCTGTGAAAGTCTGCCGACTCCCAGGGTTACCTGCCGGGCCAGGGGCAGAGGGTGGCCTGCTGGCTGCCACCCAGGGGAGCGCAGATGGGGAGGGAGCAGGACTGAGCTGGAATCATTTTCCCGTGTTTCCCAGGGAAGTTGGCTGTGTAGCAGCAAATTCTAATGTCCACCCCGGACTTCCCGGCTCACTGGGCACCCTCTGTGCGGGAAGGTGACAGACAAAGGCCGGGCCAGCTGGGTTTGAAAACAGACCTGGGCTCCCCCCTGCCCGGCTGGCTTCTTAGCAGGAACACTCAGGGCCCCCAGGCTAATCTAATCTGTGCCCCACGCGGGGGACAGGCACCCTGGCTCCGCCAATGAGACGCTGGGCGGCGCGGTGGAAAATTCCACTCTGGCAGCGGCTGCGGCAGCCCCTGGCGGCGTCCGCTCTGCATCCCGCACCCAGGCCATCAAATCCACCAAATCCACCCAAACCCGGCTCCGGTGCTCCTGCTGCCGCGGCCGGTTTCCCAGGTTCTCTCCACCTGCTGAGACACCTGTATGATTATGGGGGTGGGGGCTGGGGGACAGCTCCAGCGACATTTCCCCCCGGAGCCTTGACTTTGGGGTGTGTTGTAAACCACCTTCCCGGCTCCTACCCTGGGCTTGGCCACTCTAGGTGTCCAGAGAATGAATGACCTGGGCACCTGTGAGACCCGCCCCCCTCAACCGGAGCCCTCTTAGCTGGGCTGCGGGGTCCTACAGGGCGCAGGGTTAGCTGCTACAGCGCCCAGGTGCAGGGGGGACCCCGACCAGCACCCCAACCCGAGGCAATAGGAGCGGTGCCTCAGTGCAGAGATGCACCGAACATTCTGGGCTCATCCGGAGGGTGTATGGGTTGGGGCGGGGTGTGGAGGAGGGGCGCCGGTGAAGGAGGAGGGGTGCGGGAGGAGGGGGCTCCAGGGAGGGAGGAGGGAGCTAGGAGCTAGCCAGGCCCAGGAGCCTGGGTCCCTGCCCGTGCTGGGCGGGCGCTGGTTTCCACGAAGCTGGGCTGTGTTACCAGATCCTTATCTTTCGGAGCCCACGTGAAAAATGGCAATAAATCCCCATTATTACAGGGGATCCAGGCCCGTTTCTGCTCCTTGGATATGAAAGAGCCCAGTGAACGTGGGCCAAGGCTGAGAGCGCAGCCTGCCCGGGGGCTCCTGCCCAGGGGGCTCCTTCCCGGGGGGGGGGCTCCTGCCCGAGGGGGTCATTCCTGGGGGGCTCCTTCCCGGGGGGCTCCTTCCCCGGGGGGCTCATTCCCGGGGGGCTCCTTCCCGAGGGGCTCATTCCCGGGGGGCTCATTCCCGAGGGGTTCATTCCCGGGGGGCTTCTGCCCGGGGGGCTTCTGCCCGGGGGGCTCATTCCCGGGGGGCTCATTCCCGGGGGGCTCATTCCCGAGGGGCTCATTCCAGGGGGGCTCATTCCCGGGGGGCTCATTCCCGGGGGGCTCATTCTCGAGGGGCTCATTCCAGGGGGGCTCATTCCCGGGGGGCTCATTCCCGGGGGGCTCCTGCCCGGGGGCTCATTCCCGGGGGGCTCATTCCCGGGGGGCTCATTCCCGAGGGGCTCCTGCCCGGGGGGCTCATTCCCGGGGGGCTCATTCCCGGGGGGCTCATTCCCGGGGGGCTCATTCTCGAGGGGCTCATTCCAGGGGGGCTCATTCCCGGGGGGCTCATTCCCGGGGGGCTCATTCCCGGGGGGCTCATTCCCGGGGGGCTTCTGCCCGGGGGGCTCATTCCCGAGGGGCTCATTCCCGGGGGGCTCATTCCCGAGGGGCTCCTGCCCGGGGGGCTCATTCCCGGGGGGCTCATTCCCGGGGGGCTCATTCCCGGGGGGCTTCTGCCCGGGGGGCTCATTCCCGAGGGGCTCATTCCCGGGGGGCTCATTCCCGGGGGGCTCATTCCCGGGGGGCTCATTCTCGAGGGGCTCCTGCCCGGGGGGCTCATTCCCGGGGGGCTCATTCCCGGGGGGCTCCTGCCCGGGGGCTCATTCCCGAGGGGCTCATTCCCGGGGGGCTCATTCCCGGGGGGCTCATTCCCGAGGGGCTCATTCCCGGGGGGCTCATTCCCGAGGGGCTCCTGCCCGGGGGGCTCATTTCCGGGGGGCTCATGCCCGGGGGGCTCATTCCCGGGGGGCTCATGCCCGGGGGGCTCATTTCTGGGGGGCTCATGCCCGGGGGGCTCATTCCCAGGGGGCTCCTGCCCGGGGGGCTCATTTCCGGGGGGCTCCTGCCCGGGGGGCTCCTGCCCGGGGGGCTCCTGCCCGGGGGCTCTGCCCAGGGCGCCCACGTGGTGCGGCGCGATCTGCTGGGGGAGAAGGAGGGGAGATGCAGGGTCTCCTTTTGAAAGGCGAGGGCAAAGCTTCGGAAGCACGTGGGACCTGAAGGGCGGGAGGGAGGGTGGCATCCCCAGCCCCAGCCCGAGCTGAGGGAGCCTCTGAGCTCAGGGCCAGGGGACCGGAGGCCTCGGTGCCTCGTGACCCGCTGACGGGCTGGGAAAGGCGCCTAACGCCTCCGAACCTCCGCAACATCTCCCAACTCTCCTGAGTCTTGGGTTTCACGTCTGTAAAGTCACGAGGATAACAGTTCCTGCGGCTGAAATAAATGGAGCTGCCTGTAAAATGGCGCAGACCTGTGTGTTCTTACCCGTATCACGGACAGGACTTCGTCTGGTCTCTTCAGCTGAATTAACTTTGAGAACAGCCTGTGGCGAAGTTACTCAGTCAGCGCACGCTGTCCGTGCTGACTAGCCGAGCACCTACTGTGCGCCAGGCACTGCGAGACTCAGACTGAACCAAACACAACAGCCCCTGCTCCGGGGAAGCCCCCGTCGCCGTGGGGGACGGAGGATAAAATAGGAAGCCACAGGGTTCCAGGTGGAGAGTGAGCTGGAGAAAACGAAGGCAGGACAGGGGCCTCGAGGAGAAGGGGACCTCTGAGCCCAGCTCACACGGAGGTTTTGGGGGGGCGAACATTCCTGGTGTGGGCGCCAGCCAGGAGGATGGGCTGCGGAGGGACTGTGGCCCTCCCTGGAGGTGGGGGTGAGGGGGCGGGCAGGCAGGAGTGATGGGGATGAGGTCAAGGTCCGGTGGCAGGTGGAGGCGGGGGCAGGGGTCGGCGAGGCTGGTAGGCCTTGAGGGTGGCCGTGAGGACTGGCGTTCCCGGTGGCATTGGGTGGCACCGCTGAGGACCCACTTGGGTCTTACCCAGCCGCCCTGCGGTTCCTTGGAGCTGGGACACTGGCGGCACCCAGCAGCTCTCACGGAAGCCTCGCTGTGCTCACGCGTGCGCTGGGGGCTCTGGAGCCACGAGGACACAGAACACAGACCACGCTCCCAGGGGCCTCAGTCTCGTTGGGAACAAAGTTTACGCGAAAGCAGTTCGTGACCAAGGCCAGACGGTCCCTAACACTTGCTGAACTGCGAGGGGCCCTGCAGGCGGGACCGGGGAGTGCTGGGTGCCCAAGCCCCCACCCCACCCCCTGCACCCCCCTACCCCCGGCCACCCAGGATGGTGCTCAGTGACTTTCAGGGACTGAGGGAGGGCCTGACCTTGAGAAGCAGAGCTGCAGGGCTGACTACGTCTCCTCTCGGGCTGGCAGCGCCTCCCCTGGGCCCGGCTGCAGTGGACGGTCCCCCGGGGACAGGTGACCGCAGGCCCCGGAGGAGTCCCAGCCACGCTGGCTGCTCCACGGAGCGTGGCCCCGGGAATGACAGCATGAGCCAGGTGCGCAGCCTCCGCCTCATCCCACTGGGCCCCGGGCCTGGGCAGCTGCATCTGCGAGAGGCCGGGCCCCTCTCCTGGCCCCTGGCCCCTGGCCCTCCGCGCTTGGCAGTCCTGCCCGAGGCCTCTCGCCAGGCCCGGAGGTGAGCAGGGCCAGCGACAGTTGATGAAGTCAGTTCAGAATCCCCAGGGGCCGTGCCACTCAGCGCCCTTAGCAGAAGGAACTGGCCAGCGGCCCAGCAGCCGCCTTCTCCCCTGGGGCCAGGGCTCCACCGTGAAGGGACCCGTCACTGCCTCTCCCCGTGTGGGCCTCCACCTCCAGGAGGCCCTGGGCCTTTGGGACAGGCCTGAACAAGTCCCTGAATGGCAGGAACTCGGCCCTGCACCGCCCAGGCTCCGAAACCAAGGCAACCCACTGTGCTCACTCCTCGCCCAGCCCAGCGGGGGGCCAGGCCGCTCTGGGGGCCGGAGACGGAGAGCGGGGGCCGTGGCCCTCCCCTCCCTGCTCAGAGCTGCGTGTTGAATAGAGTGACTAGGTTCCTGTATCAGCCCTTCAGGAAGCTGACAGCTACACAGGGAAAGGGTCTTTTCCAGCTGCTCCGTTCTTGTCCCTCAGGTCTCAGCCCTCACCCCAAAAGGTAGCCGCAGTTGCTCACTCGTTTCTCTTCCTAGAGACTGTTTTCCTTTTGTTGGCACGTACGAGCGAATTGAATATGCCTTTCTCCCCCCTCCCCCCCACTCCCCACTCTTGTTCCACTTGTGTGAGGGCATACCACACGCGCTCGTACCTCGTGGTTCTCAGCTGACAGCGCCTGGGAGGGCTGGCCCCCATGGCACGCGGGGGCATCACCAGTCTTCACTGGCGCTCCCTGGACAGACGTGGCCAGCAACCCCCTGTGGGGGGACAGAAGCTGTTTGCAGTCTTTTGCTTTCTTTTTATTGATTCCAGAGAGGAAGGGAGAGGGAGAGAGAGAGAGAAACATCCATGATGAGAGAGAATCATGGATCGGCTGCCTCCTGCAAGTCCCCCACTGGGCATCGAGCCTACAACCTGGGCATGTGCCCTTGACCAGAATCGAACCTGGGACCTTTCAGTTCGCAGGCCGACGCTCTATCCACTGAGCCAAACCGGCCAGGGCTGCAGCCTTTTGCTTTCAAACAGCGTTGCTGTGAATGGTTCCCTGTCGCATGTGGTGATGTTTAGGCAGAAGGTGACGTCCTGGGAGTGGGACCACTGAGACAAAGGGCAGACGAGTCCCTGACGGGACAGATATTGCCAGGTGCCCTCTGCGGGGGGGGGGGGGGGGGGGGCAGCCTACGCTCCTAGTGGCAACAGAGGAGCAGTTCCGTGTCTCTAAGGCTCACTGAGTTCGTTTTCAAACTTTTGCTGGTAACATTTTTCAAAACCAGCAGGGTTTTAATTTGTATATTTCTTATGATTGACACAGCATATTTTTCCATATGTCTAAGAACCAATACTTGGTTATAGTTTAAAGGTGTCCGTCTATTACAAATTCGTTGGCTTTGAAAAATCAAGAAGGAATTGTGAAATGCTGACGAATTCTGTTTGCTAAAATATCTGTTAACACTTTTTATTGCTAGTAACGTGTGCAAAACTTAAGGGTACACAAACAGCACAAATCTGAAGGGTACAAGTACTTATGTCTGTGTGTACCTATGTATACATACGCAATATATATAAGGATATGCACACGTAAAAAGTGTTATTAAAAGGCTAATAGATGAGAAAATGGAATAGAAAAATACATGATTAATCCTCAGAAAGGCAGAAAATGAGGAACCAGGGATTAGAACAGATGGAACAGATAGAAAATAAATAGCAACATGGTAGGATTTCCTGCAACTGTATCGGTAATTACGTGAAATATAAACACAAAACACTCCAATTAAGAGAATGAAGGAGACAGACTGGACACAGAGAACTGAGACCCAAGTGTATACTGTTTGCAGTGAGCACACCTCAAAGGCAAGGACAAAGTTAGGACGAGAATAAAAGGCTGAAAAAGTTAAACCCTGCAATACCAGCCAAAATACATCTGGGCGGCCGTCTTAGTATCAAACGACACTCTAAGGCCACAACTCTTACTAGAGAGTGAAGGAGGTGTTTCGTTATGAGAACAGGTTATTAACTCAACAAGAAAACCCAGGAATCTGACATTTGTATACACCCAATCGCATCATTTCAAAATAGAAAGTAACGGAATTGAAGGAAGAGATAAGCCAGTAGTCACAGCTGAGAACTAATCATGTGTTTTCCTACTCTGTTTTCTCATTATTAGCTTTTTAATTATCCTTGTGTGTGAGTGGTTGCCCTAAGATTTCAGATGCATTCCTGACATACCCCTTTGACCTCAGATTGGTACAGTTCTTCTACCTCCTAAATGACGGTGCAGCAACCTTACAACTTAGCTTAAGGTCACGCCACCCACACTTGGGGACGCTGCTGTGGAATGTTACCTTGATCTATGGGATGAAGCTCAGAAGACATTATTATTGTTCGGGCTTCACACAGAAAACGTTCCTTTCTCTTTCCCACATAGCTCTTGGCAGGGCAGCTTGCTCCTCCCTGACGCCTGTGCTCCCATCTGGGAACATTTCCCGTTTCTTGAAGAAATGCGCTTTAGGGTTTCATGTGGCGCTTCTCCACAGGATGTGTTAGCTCGGGTTTGTTTGTTTTTCCTGAAATTTTTCATGTTGCCTTCATACCTGAAGGACCTTGGGGGAGGTACAGAGTTCTTGTAGGATAGTTCTTTTCTTCCAGCAGTTTAAATACGTCCTTGCACTGTCTTGTGGCTTTCACGGTTTCTCTTTGTCTTTGATCGTCAGTTGTTCAACTCAGATGTGTCTTGGTGCATTTTTCTTCTTGTTTATCTTCTTTGGGTTCACTGAGACTTTGGATCAATGCGTTGATGTCTTTCATCAGTATTACACAGTTCTCGGCCATTATCTCTTTAAATATTCCTTCTGCCCTTAAGTGTTTATCCTCTCTTTCTTGACTCCAATTATACATATATTAGACCTTTGACTATGTCCCATCTCTCTTCTGGAGCCAGTCTTAACATGTTATGCCTCTATTATAGCACTGTCCAACATAAATATATTACACGCTCATATGTAATTTAAAATTCTCCAGTGTCTGTATTTAAAGAGTAAGAAAAGCAGGTAAAATTATTTGAAATAATATCTTATTTAACTAAAAAATAAAATATTATTATCAACATTATCAATGTGATCAATAACAATTATTAATGTAATATACTTCTTTTGCTTTATAAGTTTTCAGTCTAGTGTGTATTTCACACTCAGCACATCTCTGTTGAGATGAGCCATGTTTTGTTTTATAAATATATTTTTATTGATTTCAGAAAGGAAGGGAGAGGGAGAGAGAGAAACATCAATGATGAGAGAGTATCATTGATTGGCTGACTCCTGCACAGCTCACACTGAGGATCAAGCCTGCAACCCAGGCATGTGCGCTGACCAGGAATCGAATCGTGACCTCCTGGTTCATAGGTCGATGCTCAATCACTGAGCCACGCCGGCCGGACGAGATAAGCCGCATTTGAGCCCTCGGTTTCCACAGCGGCTGGTGGCTGCCGCGCCGGAGCACTCCATTGCAGAGCCCCACCTTCCCATCCATGCTCTCAAGTGTATTTGAAAAATGATTTTTATAGCATCGGGCCAATTGGTGTATATGATTGGTTTAGTTTCCATGGTTTCACTGGTTGTTTGAATTCATTTAATCTCATTTTATATATTTGCTCTTTTTTTCTTCCTCTTGATTTTATTAGCCATAAGTTTATACATTTTATTATTATTTTGTGTTTTTAGAGAACAGCTTTTAAATATATCAATCAGTTGTATAGTCTTCTGTTTCATAACCATTATATGCTAACGTTACGTTCATTCATTCATTCCCCCCGCCATCCTGTTCATCTGATGTTTTCTAACTTATTGATGCCGCTGCTTTGTCCACCGTGATCTCCTCTCTCGGCGGAAGTGTGGAAGGCTCGGCGTGTCCACCCTCCACCGCGGTAGCTGGGGGGCAGCACGTCCTGGCGGCGGCCTCTCCCCTGGCCCCCGCTCTGTGATCCTGTGACCTCCCTTTGTATTTTCTTGTCAACTCAGCAGTTGTTTGGAAAAGTGTTTGAAATTTTCCAGCTGGTAAAGCTCTTTGTTTTCGGATTTTTGACATTAATTCCTACATTGTCACTCAAGAATGCTTTCTGTTCTGTTTTCGTCGTGTGGAAATTCTGAGGTTGGTCTGTGGTCACTGGAGATGACGTTCTCTGTTTTCCTTCTCGTGTCGGTTGGTTCTCCGTTAGGCGACCAGCTCCCCCCCTTGCCCGTAGAGCTAGAGATGTGCTTCTCCCTGTGTTAGCATTCTGTGGTGGTGTCACCACCATGTGCTTAAGGTATGTACTTTAAAAAATATGTAAATATTTTTTATTTATGTCAGAGAGGAAGGGAGAGGGAGATAGAAACCTTAATGATGAGGGAGAATCCATCTTGCAGTGAGAACACCTCCAATGCAAGGACAAAGTTAGGATGAGAGCAAAAGGGATGGAGCCCACGACGCGGGCCTGTGCCCTGACCAGGAATCGAACCGTGACCTCCTGGTTCACAGGTTGACGCGCAACCTCTGAGCCTCACCAGCCGGGCGGTACGCACTTATTTTAATTACCATTCTCAGGTTTTGTACACTTCTTTGACTGGGGGTTCTTACCTGACCTCAGTATGGAAGACTTCTTAGCCATTACCTCTGACTATTGTCCAGGTATCTAAATATTGAGGCTGTGCAGAGTCTTTCATTTCTGCATTGGAATTCCTCTGAGGTGCGTGTTGGTGTTTCCATCCGATGTGTACGCTTCCTCACCTCTCTCTCCGGTTCCTGTCTCTCTGCCTGTAAGCATGCTGGGTAATTTCCTCTAGTCTTCCAGCTCACGAATCCTCTCCTCATCTGCGACAAATCCATCACTGCATTTTCCTACAGGAAGTTTACGTTTCCTTTCTCAAACTGTTATGTGGTTCTTTGGCAATATCCCCGTTTTATTTTCCTTCTCACAGTTTATGAACATATATTTTTGTATTTTTGAGCACGCTAAGTGTCTCTTTTTTATGGTCCTATTATCTCTGGAATTTCCACGTGTAACGTCCCCATTTCCTGCGGCTGTGACTTCCCCTCGTGGCCATTGTTCCCGCGTGCCCTTCGCTGTTTCTTCAGTGCAGCTCGGGTTTTTGGGATGAGCCTCCCCGGAGTGAGCTCCCTGGTGTGGGGGCCACATGCGTTTATTTCAGTGTCGAACTGTTTCTCACATCGCCGTCGCGGCCTGCGGCCCCTGGGCAGGAGGCCGTGTGAATCTCACTCGCTAATCATGCCGGCCTGGTTTCTGATTTCTAGTATTTACCTTTTTCTCCCCCAAAGTCCACAGCGATGACAGGCTTCCTTGTCACTTCTCAGACTGGTGGGTAGAATGTTTCTGTGAATCTTGAGAAGAAGGTACCTATAGAGAATGGCTGCTGGCGGCTAATTGGGCTCACATTGTAAAAAAGCAGAGCCTGGCAGCCATTTCTACACGGGGCCTCATTCAATCCACTTCAGGGCGAATCCTGCCCTAAGCAGCCTGCCTCCCACACTGAACTGAATTTTTGGGATTGTATTTCAACCAATAGGACTGAGGCTTTCCCTGGCCAATCAGAGCAGCTTCATTCAGACCAATCAGGATAGTGCCTTTTGGACCAATCAAACGTCAAGGATTTGGAGTCCTCATTTGCATAAGGATGGCCGTACTGGGGACCAGAGGCTGGCCTCTGTCTGTATCAGCCAGCTTCCCTGAGGTTTGGAGAGCACACTTCTGCTTCCCACTGAAGACTGTTTCCTGGGGCCGGAGCTGAGATACGGGACGGAACTGTTCCCCTGGAGCAGAGTAGACCCACACCCAGCAGCGCTGCGTAGCCTGCGGGCCTGGCCCCGGCTGCCGTGGGCCATCATTTCTTGTTCCGGGTCTGGAGCGGTGTTTAGGCCAGCTCTCCCTCGCTGTGCACCAGTCAGGTCTGGACGCCCTTTGCCCTGTGAGCTCCCAGCCCATATCGAGCCCTAATTTTCCACAAGTCCCTCATGGCCAGTCCCCGTCCCCCCTCAGAGCGTGGCTGGGAAACATTTTTTCTCATGTTTTATCTAGAATTTTTATTTGTTTAAAGTGGCAATTATTTACCAATATAGTGACCACAATTCTACAAATAAGATTTTAAGAGACCATTTTTTTAAAATATTTTTTTTAATTGATTTCAGAGAGGAAGTGAGAGGGAGAGAGAAACATCAATGATGAGAGAGAATCACTGATCGGCTGCCTCCTGCACGCCTCCTACTGGGGATGGAGCCCACAACCTGGGCTTGTGCCTGCCCAGGAATCCAACCATGACCTCCTGGTTCCTAGGTCGACGCTCAACCACTGAGCCATGCCGGCCGGGCAAGAGAACATTATTGTTATTATTATTTTAAATAATAAGTCAGATGACTTTATTCTAGAGCAAAATTCAAAAATTTCCTGAATTTTAAGGTCGCCTGGACACTAAAGAAATGGTGCTGGAGCAGCTCGGGCCAGTCTCCCCCCCCCCCACGAGGTCACTGTGGGCTCTGTTTGCTCATTGGGGTGCTTCTGTGGGGACGCGGGAGAGCTCTGCGCCGAGGTGACCGTGACGGCTGGAGTGGCGCTCGCTCTGGGGCAGGCCCCCGACCTGGCAACGAGCGCCCCAAGCCGGAGAGCGCGCCGTGCAGTGGCCGCACCTCCTGTTCGCCGGGGCCTGCGTCACTCGTGACGAAGTGAAACACTGCAGAAGGCTGCGAGGTGGAAAGCAAGAGCCCAAGTCTCCCTTTCCCTCCCCCCCCGCCCCCCCGTCCCCCTGCCAGCAGCTCACAGACCTTCCCAGAAAGGTCCCATGTGCAAAGAGAAGGTTTATTTCTCCTTGCGGCACAGGTGGGATTGTAGTAGACACTCAGACCTCGGTTCCCGGATGCCTCTCATCGCAAACAATTCGGTTTTCGACCCAGTTGGTTACAGAAAAAATGTCTCGCTTGTCAACCGAAACTTCAGTTTTTGATCCGACAGCCCTTTCATGCTGATGTCTCCGTGAGATGAGAAGCATCTCTAGGCAACAAACAAAGGAGAGAAGCCTTTGTTGTTGGGAAATCCATGGTGACCACAATTTTAAAACATAAAGAGGCCGTCAAGAGCGCTCACGCTGTGAAGGGCGTGGAAGCGCTCACAGGACAAGTCAGGCAACCGAATGGGGATCGAGCCCACAACCTGGGCAGGAAACCTGCTGCTGATGGGACGGGAAGGGGTTGGCGGTGACAGCTTCTCCGAGGCAGCGATATCTGAATCAGCTGTGTAAGGTCGGTAGGGGCTGGTTCCATACATTTGAGAAAGAAGTGGTTATTTGTAAATCACACAGGGCGCTGGGCATGCCCTCTATAGAAGAAACGGGGATCATCTTGGGGTCGGGAGCAGATTAATTCAATTTACATTATTCTAATGGGAAAAATGATTTGGTTTTCGAACAAATTGCTTCTCGAACAGCCTTCTGGAATGAATGAAGTCGGAGAAATGAAGTGCCACTGCACTTGTTCTTGATGCCTTTGGATCCGTTTTCCTGTCAGCAGGTGTAGAGTACCGCCCGGGTCCAGCAGCCCTAGTGGGTTTACTGCCTGTGTTTCCGCTCTTCCCTACAGCACGTTAGGGGGACCCTCGTGTGCGTGTGAGCAGATCTATTTCCTACAACCCGTTAGGGAACGCACTGTGCAGACACCCTCGTGTGAGTGTGAGCAGATCCATTGTGCAGACACCCTCATGTGAGTGTGAGCAGATCTATTGTGCAGATACCCTCATGTGAGTGTGAGCAGATCTATTGTGCAGATACCCTCATGTGAGTGTGAGCAGATCCATTGTGCAGACACCCTCATGTGAGTGTGAGCAGATCCATTGCACAGACACCCTCATGTGAGTGTGAGCAGATCCATTGTGCAGACACCCTCATGTGAGTGTGAGCAGATCTATTGCACAGACACCCTCATGTGAGTGTGAGCAGATCCATTGCACAGACACCCTCATGTGAGTGTGAGCAGATCCATTGTGCAGACACCCTCATGTGAGTGTGAGCAGATCTATTGCACAGACACCCTCATGTGAGTGTGAGCAGATCTATTGCGCAGACACCCTCATGTGAGTGTGAGCAGATCTATTGCACAGACACCCTCATGTGTGAGCAGATCCATTGTGCAGACACCCTCATGTGAGTGTGAGCAGATCTATTGTGCAGATACCCTCATGTGAGTGTGAGCAGATCTATTGTGCAGACACCCTCGTGTGAGTGTGAGCAGATCTATTGCACAGACACCCTCATGTGAGTGTGAGCAGATCTATTGCGCAGACACCCTCATGTGAGTGTGAGCAGATCTATTGCACAGACACCCTCATGTGAGTGTGAGCAGATCCATTGCACAGACACCCTCGTGTGAGTGTGAGCAGCTCTGTGGGAAATGCGGGCGCAGGCTTTGTGCACTGAGCCCTCTGGGAGACGGGGGGACTGCTCTCCACAACCCGGCGGCGCTTTGTACTGTGAGCAGCAGCGAGAGCCGCGCAGGGAGCAGGGCTTGCAGGAGCCTGCAGTGCGTCTCTCCTGCTCGCATCCCCAGGGCGTGCAAGGACGTCCCCGTCGGACACCTGCCGGGACAGAGACCTGGCGATGGGTGTGAAGATTCGATGTGCAGGGCTTTTGAGGAAAGTAGTTGCTGGAATGGCTTTTAAACTCCAAATGGACGGCGGCTGGGAGGAGAATAAAGGGCAGTGAGTGAGAAATGACGCACGGGGTGCTTCTGCCTGGTTCTGGTGACTGCACATGAGGAGAGGGACGTGCCTTCGCCACAAGGCCATCCAAAGGCCACCAGCCTTGGTGACTCCCAGTCTTGCCGTGGGGAGAGCGGGGCTGGGCTGAGGCTCTGGAGCAGCGGTCGCCGACTGGTGGTCGGTGGCTGCTGGCGTCCGTGAGGCCCGGAGGCTGGCGGCTGCTGCTCTGGAGCGCACCACCAAGGCCTCCGCAGAGGCACCCGCCGGATGCGCTTCTGGATGTGGGGTCTCCACGTCGAAGCTCAGGCACCTGCTCAGTCTTCTTGCTCCGTTTTGGGCGAGTTGACCCCCAGGAAGGCCCTGGGCTTCTGCCGCCCCGAGTGGAGCCTGGCGGTGCCAGCCGCTCCCCTTCCCCACGCGGCACCTCGCCGTTTCATAGAGGAAAAGCCGGCCACGCGGACGGCACCCGGCCCCCTCCGCTCTGTGGTCTCCGGGCAGAAAGGAAGGCGCCTCGGTTCTCAGACCCACCGGCTCACCAGTGGCGGCGGGCGCTGTTGTGTCTTCGCCGTGAGCTTGGTGTGGCTCACCTGTGTGCTCACCTGTGTGCTCATTGTTAAAAGTGGGTCTGTCCGAGCTCAGGAGGAGACAGCGGTGGCCAACCAGGTCCTGCGGGTTGTGACTCGTCTCCCCATCCTTCTGGGGATGTCTTGATGATTTTGTGGAGAAAGAGGTTTGACATGGAGTCAAGTCCGTCTCTGCCCTCCCCGTTCTGCGGCCCCGCTGAAGTCCCAACCCCCTGGGACCAGCCGGGACCTTGAGGGGGTCCTGAGGCCCAGGGGCTGGGGTGCTGGGGGAGGGTTGAGGACGGGGGTGCCTGCCGCAGGCCCCGTCAGAGGGGTCTGGTCACGGGCAGCTGTCCTCCCCTAGAATCTGGGGAGATGGGTGCCCCGGGCAAGGTTTGCTTCTAAAGTTTCTTGCTGTAGCCACCCCCCCACCCCCCAATCTGGCCACATGCCCAGTGCAGTAACCTCCCGGCCACAGCCATGGCCACGGCCACGGGAGCGGATTGTTTTCAGATCCTAGGGCCGGTGGGCGCACGAGGCCTCCCTGGACCTAAATGTCATGTGGGCGCTGGGACCTGGGCTTCGCCCTCATTCAGAGTCCGTCCCCCTTTAGTCCTCGGTCCTCGAGTGGCGTGGCGGCAAGGCCAGCCTTTCGTTGGTGGTGGGGTTGCTATTAAAGTACCCGATTCCTGCAGCCGCTGAGACCACAGAGCAGCGAGGGGGACCCGGTCCTGCTGATGTCCTTGAGACACGTGTTCAACGGCCGAAGCGCCCCTCCAGGGTTTTATGATAGAACCCGCTGCGCCCCTGCTGCTGCTGCTGCTCCCGTTGGGGTTGCTGTGACCTGCGGCCAGAGCCGCCCAGTGGATGGAGCAGCTGCGATCCCGGGACCCAGAGGCCCAGGGCTTCGGAGCACAGCCCGGAGCGAGTGGCGAGTGGCATCGGGGAACGCACAGCGGCTTCCGCAGGGCCGCCTTGGGCTGAATCCCCTCTCGCGCCTGCAGTGAGCGGCCTGCCCTCTGCCCAGCTCTCCCTCTCCTTCCTCCTGGCGCCCACTCCCCGGGGGGTCTACAACCCCTGCCCCCATCTCCCCTTCAGGTCCCGCCCACCGGGAAGGATGGGTCTGCCCGTGGGTGGGGGACCGTGCAGGAGTGGGGGGAGAGAGTGGGCGCCCCCTGCGGAGGTGGAGGTGCATTTGGAGAAGACAGTGTGGCCTGGCCGGCCTGGTTTGTAGCGCTCCCGTCCGGGAAGCTGAGGCCGCCTGGCATCGCCCGGCCTGGGAGCCGGCAGTGGCTTGGGATTGTTCGTGGCCGTTGGTGGCGGCCGGTGGCCCTGTCCTCCCCTTTGCCTCCAAGATGGTGACAGCAGCCCCAGAGACAGCACCTGGGGACCCAGGAGCCTGCCCGTGGCTCTCTCTCGGGAGGACGCTCCTTGCGCCCCACCCGCCGGGCCGTCTCCTGTCTGTGCCGCGGGCTCATCCTGAGGAAATCGCTGGCCTCCGAGGGCGGGCTCCTCCGGGCCTGTCTGGGCGCAGCCGCGTGGGAGCGGGTGGGGCCTGTGAGGGGGACGGAGGCTGGACGCTGTGACGAGGGCGCCGTCTGTGAACAGGACTCGCTCTGTGCCCCGGGACTTGGTCCACACTGTTTCCAACCTCAGCCCCAGGGGCCTGTATTATGGCCGCGTTCCAGAGGCATAGCCTGTGCCTAGGGGTTAGGATTTGGGGAAATAATTAAACAACCTTTTTCTAAAATGCCGTGGAAATAGTGTGTGCAAGCGGGCAGCTCCCGGATATAGCTTCCCGGCTGGTGGGAGGAGATCGGCAAAGCGCAGTGTGGAGCCTCCCGCCTTCTGGGGGCCCAGGCTCCTGGGTCAGGCTCCCCAGTGCTCCCCGATGCACCCCCATGCTGCTCGCCGGGGACAGAGGCCGGCCGGCCACCCCGAGGGGCAGGGTTGTCAGGTGGCAGACGGCATCCACGGGAGGACGAGGACAAGCCCTTCCCGGTGGACAGCCACCCGCCCCCAGCCCAGCCCACTGCGCCACCCAGCCGGCGAACGACGCCCTGGCCTCGGCCCGCAGCGGAAAGAAGTGCTGAACCAGATCGGCTGCTGGGCGGGCGCTGCCGGAGGAGAGCGCGGCCGCTGCCCACAGTGGAAAGTTACCAGCTCCTCGCAGACACCCAATATCCCAGGTTGTTTTGAAAGAGATACCGCTGTGCTCTGTACCGCTCTGAGGTCCGTTGGCTAATATTGGAAAACCTTTCTACTAATGAGAAGTGCTTTAGGAGATCACGCACACACACACGCACTCACACAGACATACACACACACTCACACACAGACATACACAGACACACACACACATACACACTCACACACAGACACACATATACACACTCACGCAGACATACACACTCACACACACACTCACGTACACACACATACACACACACACTCAGACATACACACACTCATGTACACACATGCACACACATACACACACGCGTGTGCACACACACATACACACATACACACACTCACACACTCAGACATACACATACACACATACACACAGAGACATACACGCACTCACACACAGACATACGCTGACATACACACTCACACACATAGACACACACACACACTCATACACATACATACTCACACACAGACATACACACATATACACATGCAGACATACACACACAGACATATACACACATACTCACACTCAGACATACACACACAGAGACACACACGCACACAGACATACACACAGACACACACACACTCACATACACACACTCACACAGACATACACACGCAGACATATACACACATGCTCACACTCAGGCATGCACACACTCACAGACATACACACACAGAGACACACACTCACAGACATACACAGAGACACACACAGACATACACACACAGAGACACACACAGACATACACACACTCACACACATACACAGACACACACTCACATACACACACACATATACACGCACACACACATGCACGCACACACATACACACATACACACGCACACATACACACGCACACACACTCACATGCACGCACACCCATACACACATACACGCACACACATACACATGCACACACATACACACGCAGACATACACAGACATACACACTCACACACAGACATACACACACATACACATACATACACACATACATACACTCACATATACACACTCACGCATACATACACACACATATACACACATACACTCAGACATGCACACAATCACAGACATACACACACAGAGACACACACACACAGACATACAGACACACATAATCACACTCACACATACACAACTCACACAGACATACACACACACACTCACATACACACACTCACACAGACACACTCACACTCACGCAGACATACACACACATACTCACACTCAGGCATGCACACACTCATAGACATACACACACAGAGACACACACGCACACAGAGACACACACTTACAGACATACACACACAGACACACACTCACACAGACATACAAACACAGACACACTCACACTCACACAGACACACACGCACATACAGAGACGCACCCTGAAGCCCCCTGCCCCCCGGGCTCACGCTACGGGCCTGGGAGAGCAGGCACCCCAGGAGGCACCCAGCACCCCGAAACTCTCTCCCAGCTGTGGAGCTGAGTGGGCCTCTTTGTCGTCCATTGAGACATTTTTAAAAAGTTTATTTGTCCTTTCCCCTCGGAACTGTCATGACTAACTTTCCACTCATCATCAAAATAGCCTTTGGCCACTAACTGCCCGTCTCGGTGGGAATAAACAAAGCAGCTGCCCTGCGGCCGGTGTCTGGGGCGCGCGGCTGTAAACAGGAGTTTTCTTCACGGCCGGTGTCTGGGACGCGCGGCTGTAAACAGGAGTTTTCTTCACGGCCGGTGTCTGGGACGCGCGGCTGTAAACAAGAGGAGTTTTCTTCACGGCCGGTGTCTGGGACGCGCGGCTGTAAACAAGAGGAGTTTTCTTCACGGCCGGTGTCTGGGACGCGCGGCTGTAAACAAGAGGAGTTTTCTTCACGGCCGGTGTCTGGGGCGCGCGGCTGTAAACAAGAGGAGTTTTCTTCACGGCCGGTGTCTGGGACGCGCGGCTGTAAACAAGAGGAGTTTTCTTCACGGCCGGTGTCTGGGACGCGCGGCTGTAAACAAGAGGAGTTTTCTTCACGGCCGGTGTCTGGGGCGCGCGGCTGTAAACAAGAGGAGTTTTCTTCACGGCCGGTGTCTGGGACACGCGGCTGTAAACAAGAGGAGTTTTCTTCACGGCCGGTGTCTGGGACGCGCGGCTGTAAACAAGAGGAGTTTTCTTCACGGCCGGTGTCTGGGACACGCGGCTGTAAACAAGAGGAGTTTTCTTCACGGCCGGTGTCTGGGACGCGCGGCTGTAAACAAGAGGAGTTTTCTTCACGGCCGGTGTCTGGGACGCGCGGCTGTAAACAAGAGGAGTTTTCTTCACGGCCGGTGTCTGGGACGCGCGGCTGTAAACAAGAGGAGTTTTCTTCACGGCCGGTGTCTGGGACGCGCGGCTGTAAACAAGAGGAGTTTTCTTCACGGCCGGTGTCTGGGACACGCGGCTGTAAACAAGAGGAGTTTTCTTCACGGCCGGTGTCTGGGACGCGCGGCTGTAAACAAGAGGAGTTTTCTTCACGGCCGGTGTCTGGGACGCGCGCGGCTGTAAACAAGAGGAGTTTTCTTCACGGCCGGTGTCTGGGACGCGCGGCTGTAAACAAGAGGAGTTTTCTTCACGGCCGGTGTCTGGGGCGCGCGGCTGTAAACAGGAGTTTTCTTCACGGCCGGTGTCTGGGACGCGCGGCTGTAAACAGGAGTTTTCTTCACGGCCGGTGTCTGGGACGCGCGGCTGTAAACAAGAGGAGTTTTCTTCACGGCCGGTGTCTGGGACGCGCGGCTGTAAACAAGAGGAGTTTTCTTCACGGCCGGTGTCTGGGACGCGCGGCTGTAAACAAGAGGAGTTTTCTTCACGGCCGGTGTCTGGGGCGCGCGGCTGTAAACAAGAGGAGTTTTCTTCACGGCCGGTGTCTGGGACGCGCGGCTGTAAACAAGAGGAGTTTTCTTCACGGCCGGTGTCTGGGACGCGCGGCTGTAAACAAGAGGAGTTTTCTTCACGGCCGGTGTCTGGGGCGCGCGGCTGTAAACAAGAGGAGTTTTCTTCACGGCCGGTGTCTGGGACGCGCGGCTGTAAACAAGAGGAGTTTTCTTCACGGCCGGTGTCTGGGACGCGCGGCTGTAAACAAGAGGAGTTTTCTTCACGGCCGGTGTCTGGGACACGCGGCTGTAAACAAGAGGAGTTTTCTTCACGGCCGGTGTCTGGGACGCGCGGCTGTAAACAAGAGGAGTTTTCTTCACGGCCGGTGTCTGGGACGCGCGGCTGTAAACAAGAGGAGTTTTCTTCACGGCCGGTGTCTGGGACGCGCGGCTGTAAACAAGAGGAGTTTTCTTCACGGCCGGTGTCTGGGACGCGCGGCTGTAAACAAGAGGAGTTTTCTTCACGGCCGGTGTCTGGGACGCGCGGCTGTAAACAAGAGGAGTTTTCTTCACGGCCGGTGTCTGGGACGCGCGGCTGTAAACAAGAGGAGTTTTCTTCACGGCCGGTGTCTGGGACGCGCGCGGCTGTAAACAAGAGGAGTTTTCTTCACGGCCGGTGTCTGGGACGCGCGGCTGTAAACAAGAGGAGTTTTCTTCACGGCCGGTGTCTGGGACGCGCGGCTGTAAACAAGAGGAGTTTTCTTCACGGCCGGTGTCTGGGACGCGCGCGGCTGTAAACAAGAGGAGTTTTCTTCACGGCCGGTGTCTGGGACGCGCGGCTGTAAACAAGAGGAGTTTTCTTCACGGCCGGTGTCTGGGACGCGCGCGGCTGTAAACAAGAGGAGTTTTCTTCACGGCCGGTGTCTGGGACGCGCGGCTGTAAACAAGAGGAGTTTTCTTCACGGCCGGTGTCTGGGACGCGCGGCTGTAAACAAGAGGAGTTTTCTTCACGGCCGGTGTCTGGGACGCGCGGCTGTAAACAAGAGGAGTTTTCTTCACGGCCGGTGTCTGGGGCGCGCGGCTGTAAACAAGAGGAGTTTTCTTCACGGCCGGTGTCTGGGACACGCGGCTGTAAACAAGAGGAGTTTTCTTCACGGCCGGTGTCTGGGACGCGCGGCTGTAAACAAGAGGAGTTTTCTTCACGGCCGGTGTCTGGGACACGCGGCTGTAAACAAGAGGAGTTTTCTTCACGGCCGGTGTCTGGGACGCGCGGCTGTAAACAAGAGGAGTTTTCTTCACGGCCGGTGTCTGGGACGCGCGGCTGTAAACAAGAGGAGTTTTCTTCACGGCCGGTGTCTGGGACGCGCGGCTGTAAACAAGAGGAGTTTTCTTCACGGCCGGTGTCTGGGACGCGCGGCTGTAAACAAGAGGAGTTTTCTTCACGGCCGGTGTCTGGGACGCGCGGCTGTAAACAAGAGGAGTTTTCTTCACGGCCGGTGTCTGGGACGCGCGGCTGTAAACAAGAGGAGTTTTCTTCACGGCCGGTGTCTGGGACGCGCGCGGCTGTAAACAAGAGGAGTTTTCTTCACGGCCGGTGTCTGGGACGCGCGGCTGTAAACAAGAGGAGTTTTCTTCACGGCCGGTGTCTGGGACGCGCGGCTGTAAACAAGAGGAGTTTTCTTCACGGCCGGTGTCTGGGACGCGCGGCTGTAAACAAGAGGAGTTTTCTTCACGGCCGGTGTCTGGGACACGCGGCTGTAAACAAGAGGAGTTTTCTTCACGGCCGGTGTCTGGGACGCGCGGCTGTAAACAAGAGGAGTTTTCTTCATGGCCGGTGTCTGGGACGCGCGGCTGTAAACAAGAGGAGTTTTCTTCACGGCCGGTGTCTGGGAAGCACGCGGCTGTAAACGAGGAGTTTTCTTCACGGCCGGTGTCTGGGACGCGCGGCTGTAAACAAGAGGAGTTTTCTTCACGGCCGGTGTCTGGGACGCGCGGCTGTAAACAAGAGGAGTTTTCTTCACGGCCGGTGTCTGGGACGCGCGGCTGTAAACGAGGAGTTTTCTTCACGGCCGGTGTCTGGGACGCGCGGCTGTAAACAAGAGGAGTTTTCTTCACGGCCGGTGTCTGGGACGCGCGGCTGTAAACAAGAGGAGTTTTCTTCACGGCCGGTGTCTGGGACGCGCGCGGCTGTAAACAAGAGGAGTTTTCTTCACGGCCGGTGTCTGGGACGCGCGGCTGTAAACAAGAGGAGTTTTCTTCACGGCCGGTGTCTGGGACGCGCGGCTGTAAACAGGAGTTTTCTTCACGGCCGGTGTCTGGGACGCGCGCGGCTGTAAACAAGAGGAGTTTTCTTCACGGCCGGTGTCTGGGACGCGCGGCTGTAAACAGGAGTTTTATTCACGGCCGGTGTCTGGGGCGCGCGGCTGTAAACAAGAGGAGTTTTCTTCACGGCCGGTGTCTGGGACGCGCGGCTGTAAACAAGAGGAGTTTTCTTCACGGCCGGTGTCTGGGACGCGCGGCTGTAAACAAGAGGAGTTTTCTTCACGGCCGGTGTCTGGGACGCGCGGCTGTAAACAAGAGGAGTTTTCTTCACGGCCGGTGTCTGGGACGCGCGGCTGTAAACAGGAGTTTTCTTCACGGCCGGTGTCTGGGACGCGCGGCTGTAAACAGGAGTTTTCTTCACGGCCGGTGTCTGGGACGCGCGGCTGTAAACAGGAGTTTTCTTCACGGCCGGTGTCTGGGACGCGCGGCTGTAAACAGGAGTTTTCTTCACGGCCGGTGTCTGGGACGCGCGGCTGTAAACAAGAGGAGTTTTCTTCACGGCCGGTGTCTGGGACGCGCGGCTGTAAACAGGAGTTTTATTCACGGCCGGTGTCTGGGGCGCGCGGCTGTAAACAGGAGTTTTCTTCACGGCCGGTGTCTGGGGCCCGCGGCTGTAAACAAGAGGAGTTTTCTTCACGGCCGGTGTCTGGGACGCGCGGCTGTAAACAAGAGGAGTTTTCTTCACGGCCGGTGTCTGGGACGCGCGGCTGTAAACAGGAGTTTTCTTCACGGCCGGTGTCTGGGACGCGCGCGGCTGTAAACAAGAGGAGTTTTCTTCACGGCCGGTGTCTGGGACGCGCGGCTGTAAACAGGAGTTTTATTCACGGCCGGTGTCTGGGGCGCGCGGCTGTAAACAAGAGGAGTTTTCTTCACGGCCGGTGTCTGGGACGCGCGGCTGTAAACAAGAGGAGTTTTCTTCACGGCCGGTGTCTGGGGCGCGCGGCTGTAAACAGGAGTTTTCTTCACGGCCGGTGTCTGGGACGCGCGGCTGTAAACAAGAGGAGTTTTCTTCACGGCCGGTGTCTGGGGCGCGCGGCTGTAAACAGGAGTTTTCTTCACGGCCGGTGTCTGGGACGCGCGGCTGTAAACAAGAGGAGTTTTCTTCACGGCCGGTGTCTGGGACGCGCGGCTGTAAACAAGAGGAGTTTTCTTCACGGCCGGTGTCTGGGACGCGCGGCTGTAAACAAGAGGAGTTTTCTTCACGGCCGGTGTCTGGGACGCGCGGCTGTAAACAAGAGGAGTTTTCTTCACGGCCGGTGTCTGGGACGCGCGGCTGTAAACAAGAGGAGTTTTCTTCACGGCCGGTGTCTGGGGCGCGCGGCTGTAAACAGGAGTTTTCTTCACGGCCGGTGTCTGGGACGCGCGGCTGTAAACAGGAGTTTTCTTCACGGCCGGTGTCTGGGATGCGCGGCTGTAAACAAGAGGAGTTTTCTTCACGGCCGGTGTCTGGGAAGCACGCGGCTGTAAACAAGAGGAGTTTTCTTCACGGCCGGTGTCTGGGACGCGCGGCTGTAAACAGGAGGAGTTTTCTTCACGGCCGGTGTCTGGGACGCGCGGCTGTAAACAGGAGGAGTTTTCTTCACGGCCGGTGTCTGGGACGCGCGGCTGTAAACAAGAGGAGTTTTCTTCACGGCCGGTGTCTGGGGCGCGCGGCTGTAAACAGGAGTTTTCTTCACGGCCGGTGTCTGGGGCGCGCGGCTGTAAACAAGAGGAGTTTTCTTCACGGCCGGTGTCTGGGACGCGCGCGGCTGTAAACAAGAGGAGTTTTCTTCACTGCCAGTGTCTGGGACGCGCGGCTGTAAACAAGAGGAGTTTTCTTCACGGCCGGTGTCTGGGACGCGCGGCTGTAAACAAGAGGAGTTTTCTTCACGGCCGGTGTCTGGGACGCGCGGCTGTAAACAAGAGGAGTTTTCTTCACGGCCGGTGTCTGGGACGCGCGGCTGTAAACAAGAGGAGTTTTCTTCACGGCCGGTGTCTGGGGCGCGCAGCTGTAAACAGGAGTTTTCTTCACGGCCGGTGTCTGGGACGCGCGGCTGTAAACAGGAGTTTTCTTCACGGCCGGTGTCTGGGACGCGCGCGGCTGTAAACAAGAGGAGTTTTCTTCACGGCCGGTGTCTGGGACGCGCGGCTGTAAACAAGAGGAGTTTTCTTCACGGCCGGTGTCTGGGACGCGCGGCTGTAAACAAGAGGAGTTTTCTTCACGGCCGGTGTCTGGGACGCGCGGCTGTAAACAAGAGGAGTTTTCTTCACGGCCGGTGTCTGGGACGCGCGGCTGTAAACAAGAGGAGTTTTCTTCACGGCCGGTGTCTGGGACGCGCGGCTGTAAACAAGAGGAGTTTTCTTCACGGCCGGTGTCTGGGACGCGCGGCTGTAAACAAGAGGAGTTTTCTTCACGGCCGGTGTCTGGGGCGCGCGGCTGTAAACAGGAGTTTTCTTCACGGCCGGTGTCTGGGACGCGCGGCTGTAAACAAGAGGAGTTTTCTTCACGGCCGGTGTCTGGGACGCGCGCGGCTGTAAACAAGAGGAGTTTTCTTCACGGCCGGTGTCTGGGACGCGCGGCTGTAAACAAGAGGAGTTTTCTTCACGGCCGGTGTCTGGGACGCGCGGCTGTAAACAAGAGGAGTTTTCTTCACGGCCGGTGTCTGGGACGCGCGGCTGTAAACAAGAGGAGTTTTCTTCACGGCCGGTGTCTGGGGCGCGCGGCTGTAAACGAGGAGTTTTCTTCACGGCCGGTGTCTGGGACGCGCGCGGCTGTAAACAGGAGTTTTCTTCACGGCCGGTGTCTGGGACGCGCGGCTGTAAACAAGAGGAGTTTTCTTCACGGCCGGTGTCTGGGACGCGCGCGGCTGTAAACAAGAGGAGTTTTCTTCACGGCCGGTGTCTGGGACGCGCGGCTGTAAACAGGAGTTTTCTTCACGGCCGGTGTCTGGGGCGCGCGGCTGTAAACAAGAGGAGTTTTCTTCACGGCCGGTGTCTGGGACGCGCGGCTGTAAACAAGAGGAGTTTTCTTCACGGCCGGTGTCTGGGACGCGCGGCTGTAAACAAGAGGAGTTTTCTTCACGGCCGGTGTCTGGGGCGCGCGGCTGTAAACAAGAGGAGTTTTCTTCACGGCCGGTGTCTGGGGCGCGCGGCTGTAAACAGGAGTTTTCTTCACGGCCGGTGTCTGGGACGCGCGGCTGTAAACAGGAGTTTTCTTCACGGCCGGTGTCTGGGACGCGCGGCTGTAAACAAGAGGAGTTTTCTTCACGGCCGGTGTCTGGGACGCGCGGCTGTAAACAAGAGGAGTTTTCTTCACGGCCGGTGTCTGGGGCGCGCGGCTGTAAACAAGAGGAGTTTTCTTCACGGCCGGTGTCTGGGACGCGCGGCTGTAAACAAGAGGAGTTTTCTTCACGGCCGGTGTCTGGGACGCGCGCGGCTGTAAACAAGAGGAGTTTTCTTCACGGGCCTGAGGGCCTCCCGTGAGAACTCCCTGTGCACCCCCTGTGCCGCCAGCTCCCGGTCGGAGCACCAGCCGTGACCAGGGCGGGGGGGGGGGGGGGTGGACCTGGGACAGGCTGGGGCGGGGTCATGTCCTTCGAGGCCCCACTCCACTTTCTCAGGCCAGGTTCCCACGCCCCCAGACAAGGGCATGGAGTCAGGGCGCGTGGGCTGGCTGCCGTGTGACCTGGAGGGGTCACTTCCCCTCTGTGGGCCGCAGCTTCCTCAGCCGTAACATGTGGACCCCAGGGTCCCCCTCACCCCAAGGCTAATGGAATCTGAGTGGCCTTGGCCGTGCCCGGCGCAGGGCTCCCTGTGGGCACAGGACCCCGCACAAGGGCCTCCGCACGGTGCGGCTCGCTGTCCCGTCTTGGAGTCCTCAGGGACTCTGGCATCCGGGCCTGCAGACCGTGCTGCTCTCACAGTCAAGGCAGCCGGGCCGGTCTGGGCAGTGGGAGCTTCCAGAAATTCTCCTCCAGAGGCTCCACGTGCGGCCAAGATTGAGAACCACGAGGCTGAGCCGAGTTGAGGGGACACGTGACGAGATGTCACGGTGAGCGGGAGGGAGGGGGGAGGAGTGGCCGACTGGGCGGCAGGGAGAGGGCGGCGGGTCTGGGGGGCACAGAGGTGCTGCTCGAGGCTTACGCTTGGCTCCTGGAGGCAGGGAAGTGCTCTCCATGACCTGTGAGGAGGCCCAGTGTGGGGTGCACTGGGGGGCCTGGGCCATAACCTGTGAGGAGGCCCAGTGTGGGGTGCACTGGGGGGCCTGGGCCGTAACCTGTGAGGGGGCACAGGGTGGGGTGCACTGGGGGGCCTGGGCCGTAACCTGTGAGGGGGCACATGGTGGGTGCACTGTGTGGGGTGGCTGGGGGCTGGGCTTCCATCAGTCCCTGGAGTATGCGGGTGGCAGAGCAGAGGAGGACCTAAGCAAGGGGTGGAGCGTGTCAACAAGTGGAGCGCCTGCTCTGAGCTGGGCCCTGTGTGCCCAGCTGGGCATCTGGGGGAGTGGGTGGAAGGGAGCAGAGCGCCTCAACGCTGAGAGACTCATGGAGTTTCAACTGGAGGGTCTAGAACTGGGAGCCACCCTGGACACAGAGCAGCCACCACCATGCAGGGCATGGAGCAGCCACCGCCACGCAGGGACACAGAGCAGCCATTGCCATGCAGGGCACGGAGCAGCCACTGCCATGCGGGGACACGGAGAAGCCACTGCCATGCGGGGACACGGAGCAGCCACCACCATGCAGGGCACGGAGCAGCCACCACCACGCAGGGCACGGAGCAGCCACCGCCACGCGGGGACACGGAGCAGCCACCACCACGCGGGGACACGGAGCAGCCACCGCCGCGCGGGGACACGGAGCAGCCACCGCCGCGCGGGGACACGGAGCAGCCACCGCCGCACGGGGACACGCAGCAGCGCCATGTCCAGTGTTGAGCCCTGGGAATGCTCAGGAACCTCCCAGGGACTGGCGTGTCCGTGGGAATCGTGTCCTCCCTGGGGACGCGGAGGAAGCAGCAGAGCCTGTAATCCGAGACGGGCTCGGGAAGAAGCGGTCCCGGAGATGGAGACGCGAGCCACAAACACAGGCGCACAGGCCACCGCCAGGGAAATGCGGCCTGTTTTCCTAAACTCTGAGATCGACATGGGGAAATCGTCCCTCGGTTCAGCCCGTAGCATAAATGTTTCCTCAAAGCCGACCCAGGCCGGCTGGGCCCGGGGAGAACCGGGTACACAAGCTGCATGGTTCCTCCCTGGAGCCGCCTGCGTGGGACCAGCAGGAAGGCGGGGGTGGGGTGGGGGTGGGCAGGGGGGAGCCTGGGCCTGGCCGCCTGGGCACCTGCAGGACGGATGCCTCCTGAGGGCAGAGGAGAGGCTGCCAGGCAAGCCCATGTCCAGCCTTCAGGGACCGTTGGGGAGCAGGCTGCCATCACCCCCCCCCACCCCCCAAAGCCGAAGGTGGCTGGGTGGCGGGCAAGGTCGTCTGACTCAGGACACCCTCAGACCTGCCCGAGCAAGTCTGCGCTCTCGTCCTCCAGGGGCAACGGGGGCAGGAGGCAGCCTCTCTCCTGGGCACATTTCCATCCACCTGGGCCTCACGGAGCCTCGCCCGCTGGCCCTGTGGTCCAGGGGATGGGTGCCGGGAGCCCCCTTGGGCCTCTCCCAGGGAAGCATGGCCTTGAGCGCACCCAGGTGGGTGGGCCTGTCCCTGTGGTGGGGGTCACCCTGGTCTGCCTCCAGCAGCAGATCGGGCCCCCACAGGGAGGCCCCGGGAAGCCAGGCCGTGGATATGACTCCCAGCACGCAGGCCGCTGTGGCTGTTCACAGACGATCTGAGATCGCAGGTCCGCTTGGACCGAGAGCTGCCCTGCAGCGGTGTGGCCGATGGGAACGTGGCCCGGGGTGAAATGGTCCGGACGGTCCGTGCCTGGCTGGGGGTGACTATGACTGGCAGGTCTGGTGCCCTGGGGCCTGCATCCTGTGCCCGAGGTCCCTCCAGCACCTGGAGCGGGATTCCCCGCCCTCTGCACACACACCTGGACGTGCTGAGGTCCGTCTCTCTCGAACTCAGGCTCACAGCGTCACATACTTCAATATTCTGGGTCCGAGGACCTGGGCATCGCTCGGACTCTGTGTGAGGGACCAGGTCAGGGCACGTGAGCATCGTCATGGGAACATCAGAGTACGAGCTCGGGCTGCCGCGCAGTCCCATGGGCCGGCGGCTTGAACACGACACGGCTGTCTCCCAGCCTGGGGGCGGGAAGTCTGCGGTGAAGGTGTGTTCGTGAGTATCCACGGCAGCTCTATTCAGCCAAAGGGGGAGACACCCAAAGTGTTTCAACTGATGATGGACAGACAACGTGTGGTCCATCCATCCAGGGGATTGTTACTCAGCCATGAGAAGGAGTGGAGCCCTGAGCCACGCTACAACACGGATGACCCTTGAAGACACGCAGAGTGAAGGAAGCCACATGCAAACGGTCATGCAGCGTGTGACCCTGTTTATGTAAAACTAGAGCCCGGTGCATGATATTCGTGCATGGGGGGTGGGTCCCTCAGCCCAGCCCGCACCCTCTCCAATCAGGGAGCCCTCAGGGGAGCCCTCTCCAATCCAGGAGCCCTGACGGCTTAGGCCCACTCCCCGTGGTTCTCTGCTCCCTGCGGGGCCTGGCCGCTCGGCCCAGAGGCTCTCCGCGGCCGGGGCGGGACGCTTGCCTCGTTGCCACGACGATGAAGCAAGCATTCCGCCGGGCTGCTCACACTGCCTGCTCTCAGCGGCTGGCCCCCCAGGACTGGGGGACTATGGCGGGGCTGAGGGGACTGGGCGCCGCCATCTGTGGCTATGGGCACCGGCATCTTTGTGATGGAGTGACGGTTAATTTGCATATCACCCTTTTCTTAGCTAGGATGCCCAAAGTAGGTCAGTCCACAGAGACAGAAGCAGCCTGGTGGTCACCGGGGCGGGAGGGCAGGGGGGCGCGAGGGAGTGACAGCTTGGTGGGCAGGTTTTCTGTGATGGCGAGGAAGATGCTCCGGAACCAGATGAGGTGGTGGCACCGGGCTGTGAATGCCGTAGGTGCCGCTGAACTGTTCACTACACAACGGCCCATTTGTGTTGTATGAATTTACCTCAGAAAAATTAAAAAGCAGGAAGGGCAGTCCTAGAGGGTCAGAGGCCACGAGGACTGTCACCACGGGCGGCTCAGTGGGCACGTGGGCGCCCTCTGGCTGCGAGCGAGCGCCCGGAGAGCTCCAAGGTGGCCCTTCCGGGTAGCGCCAGTGCCACGCTGGCCTGGACCGCCTCCACCACGAGGCATGAGCCACGAACAGAAACATGGAGGACGGCTTTGCGCTGGGGAAGCCCCAGTGAGGACATTGAAAGACGAATTGTTTCTGGGAGAAGATGTTTGCCAACCACACATCTAACAAAGGACATGTGTATGAGAATGTGCACAGAGCTCTCGAGACCCAACAGTAAAACAACCCTCAAACGGTACAGGCTGAGAGTGGGCAGAGGCAGAGCAGACGTGCCACGGAAGGAGCCGCGCAGAGGACAAGTGACACAAGCAGAGATTTCAGCACCGTCCGCCGCCGGGCAACGCAAACGCAAGCCACAGCGAGCGACCGCTGCACCCCGATCCGATGGCCGCCATAAAGCCCGCGACAGCACCAGCTGCCGTGGGCGGGGCACGCGGGCTCTCCCACGCGTGGCCCAGGGGTGTTGGTGCATGGCTGTCTGGAGAAGTCTGGCGGTTTCTTACCCAACGAAACGTGCGCTCACCACGTGACCCAGTGACTTGCTCTTGGACCTTATCCCAGAGAAATGAAAACTTATGTTCATAAAAAAACCCCCAAAAACCTCTACAAGAATGTGCAGAGTAGCTCTACTGGTCATAGGCCCAAACAGGAACCAGCCCCATGTCCCTCCGCGGGTGAGCGGTTAACAAAACGGGGACGTGCGTGGAGCCGTCGGTTTCCTGGTGGTGACCCTGCCCTCTGGTTGTGCAAGATGGTGTCATCGGCGAGAGAACGGGGTGAAGGGCTCTCCCTGAATTACTTCTGCCGCGGCACAGGAATCTGTAACGATCGCGAAATGAACGTGTTTTCAAAGCTGTATGAGACAGCCAAGCGAACCAGATGCTCGCACCCGGGAGGCCGTGGCCCGGGGTCGGGTGTGAGCCCTCCCGAGGACCACCCCCCACCCCGCGACCTGGGAGCCTTTTGTTGAAAAGTGAAATGATGGGGGCCTCTGGCCACACCACCCGGCGATCGTCTCCCAGTCGGTCCTCAAAGGAGCTGGACACTGACGCCACACACCTGCACGTGCAGCCACCGCGGCCTCCTCATCGCTGCCCGACGGCCTGGCCCCTGAGCCCCGTGCAGCCGTGAGCCTGGCTGTGACCGGCCGCCGTCCCCTGGGCGAGCTGAGAAGCACTGCAGGGCCCTCGCCGCCGACAGAGAGGAACCGGAGTCAGGGACGCGAGGGGGAGGCGGGTGACCTGGCCCAGTTCTCGTGGCCGGCGATCTGACCAGGGATGGGACCCTACCCTCCGGCATCCGGCCGTGGCGCAGACACCAGGTCTGAGGGCGGGGAGCACAGGCCGAGGAGGGAACGGGGAGCACGGCTCTGAGCAGCCTCTCCGAAGATCCAAGGGGCATTGCTTCGGAGTGGGGTGAGCTGGGGTCAGGTAGGCGGGTGGCTCAGTGGGTGCCATGGCTGGGGGGGGTGCCCCTGTCCGTGCCAGCTCCTGGCGGCTCCTGGTGCGGGCTCTGCTCCGCGTGGCCTCCTCTCCAGGCCTGGAGGCCGCTGCGAGGACGTGCGCCAGCTGCTCTCCCTGCCCTCGGCCTCACAGGGTGCGGACGGAGGCTGCTCGGGGCGACCGAGACTCGCAGGGACACCAGCACTTGCCCTGAGGCAGCCAATGGAGTTCATGGCTAAAGCATTCGACGGGAAGCTGTCAGCCCAGGACATACGAGCTTTCTGCCAAGAATCTCTCTGCTGCAGGTCGGGGTGGGAGTCGGGGGCTGAGTTACGGGGAGCCCGTCCACGGGGAGCAGAGCTGGGTGGGCGCCGCGCCTCCTGAGGGGCCTGGCGTGGAGCCGGCCAGGCGCGCAGCTGGTCCGCGGATCAGCAGAGACGTAGGCACAGCAGAACGTGGCGCCCGCACTCGGGGCTGACGGTGGCCCGGGCCAAGCTGTGACGGCCGAGCGCCAACCTGCGTGGATGGAACGGGGCCTTCCTGGGAAACAACTTTTTCTTCTTCTTTTAAAATATATTTTCATTGATTTCAGAGAGGAAGGGAGAGGGAGAGAGAGAGACATCAACGATGAGAGAGAATCACTGATCGGCTGCCTCCTGCATGCCCCACACTGGGGATGGAGCCCGCAACCCGGGCCTGTGCCCTGATGAGGAATCGAACTGGGACCTCCTGGTTCATAGGTCGACACTCAACCACTGAGCCTTGCTGGCCGGGTTGCTCACTTCTCTTTAGATCTTTCCAGGGGTCTCTCAGCGGTTTTTCCAGACAAAGTTGACATTTTTTTGGCTTTTGCTCTGTGGGAACCATGCCAGAGGAGCCTGATAGTCAAGGCCAATTAAAGCACGAGGCCTTGTTGTCAATACGCCAGACTGTCCACGGCCACTCTGTGTCTCGGCCACGATGCCACACACAGCGGCAGGCCACGGCGGCTCACGGCTCGCTGTGCCCTCCGTAACCTAGATGACCGCTGTCGCTGTTGGCCACTGGCCTTCTTTGTCTGTCTGGTAACACACGGTCCTGACCAGCGAGTCTGAGGGTGTGCGAGAAGGGAGCCTAGAGCGCTCAGACAGGGCTGGGAGACGCTCCGTGTGAGGCTGCAGAGGCCAGCAGGGTGCTGGGCAGGGAGACGGGAGAAGCTGCTGAGCCCGAGCTCAGGGGCCACCACGATGTGAGGCGGTGAGGCTAGGGGGCAGCGTGCGGCTGCTCGGATCACAGCTGTGGGCACAGAGGCTGCTGCCAACATGTGGGAAAGGTATGTGCTCACCAGCCGGTGTCCGGCCGCCTGTATGAGACTTGGCTGTGCGGGCTGTTCTGTCTTACGGCGATGTGGCCACTGGCTCCTGCAATAGAGACTCGTCCTTATACACCCACAGCCTCTCGTGGCTTCTCCGTCTGAGACCCGGCGTCCTAGGAGGTCCAGCCCTGGGCAGGGGGCTTGGACCCGACACCTGTGACTAGTGCCAGAGGGTAAAGGAGGAACTGGGACTAAGTTCCCAGCGGTCAGCACAGTGGGCAGGTTCGAGGGGGACCGGCCCTGGCGCGGTCGGGAAGGATTGTGGGAGAATCCGTGGACGCGGAACAGCTCAGAGCAGCGGTGCTGAGCAGGCTCTTGCTGCTCCGACAGCCTCGCGCTGTGTGGCCGGTTCCCAGCACCGCGTGGCGTTCGGTGCCAGGAGCGCCCGGTGCAGAGCACCCAGGCCCTGCTGCCACTGCCACTGCGTCTTTGCCCGGGAGCCTCTCCTCCGGGCGCACATCCTCCCGCGCCGGCTTCCCCCGCTGCATGCTCCGCAGACACCCTCTCTCTCCATGGCATCTCTGGGCCACTCCGTGGGTGCTTTGGGGTCTGCATCCCCCCCTGGCCTCCTGCGTGGTCTCCTCCCAGCTTCCGGAGGACAGCACCAGCGAGGGACTGGCCCTGGGCCCGCCTGTGGTCGGCATAGGCTGCGCCAGGTGCTCGCGCCTGGGCCCGCAGCGGGTGTTGGACGCGGGGACTGGCCGCCTGCCTGCAAGCGCTTCGTATGGGAAGGGCCTCCCCAGGAAGCGCGGGTGTCGGACAGACATCCACAGACGCCAGGGTCCCTCCCTGAGCCCCACAGCACACCCCCATCCTCTCCTGCTTACAGTTAACGCATGCCCCTCCCGACAACGTTTCATTTGCTCTTTCCCCAGAGACCGTCTCGCTGACACCCACCCAGTTATTGTGTCCAGGGCGATCCGGGGCCCAGGGCTGCGCCTGCTGGTTCTTCAGCGCTGAGTGTGGCTCCTCCTGGCCCAGCAAGTCCTGACCCAGAAGGAGCCGGGTTTTTAAAAAGCCTGAGGCGCAGGGTGATACTTTAGCAAAGACGGAGGACCAGCGGGAGGTGTTCTCGGGACACGTCCGGCCCTTTGCCGTGCCCTTCACAGCATCCCCCGTGGGCTGGCGGCGTGGGCAGGCCGCCTGTGGAGCAGGCACGGCACGGAGGACGCGGTGCGGGCCGGGCCTTGCTCCCACTCGGCGCCGCTGCCAGTCGCTCTGACTGCGTCGCACCAGGCTCATCCTCCATCACTGACAGGCAAAGGAGGGTCCTTTCGCTTCTGGCGACAGTTCCATTTTGTAGCCGCTGTGTCTGTCAGGAATGTGTGTGTGCCTCCCGCACGCCATTCATCTCAGCCGGATCTCAAAGCATCGTAATTAAGTGTGTAAAGTTGTTTAGCGTGAAAACATTTGAATGATGTCGATGGACTGGAAACCAGTTCTGTGAGTCGGTGTGGCGGCCCTCAAGGCCGAGTCAGATGCAGTGTACGACGGGCTCATGCGGTGGGCAGAGCGGGCAGGAGCGGAATAACGGTAATCATGTCCCCCCGGGGATGACCGGAGGCTCCTCAGCATCTCGTGGAATCCTACGGCAGGAGGAAGCGATGCCATGGGCCATGAGAGGCGGGGATGCTGGGCTTCCCAGCACAGCCTCTCGATGGTCTTTTTTAAAAATTTTTTTATATTTTATTGATTTTTACAGAGAGGAAGGGAGAGGGATAGAGAGTCAGAAACATCGATGAGAGAGAAACATTGATCAGCTGCCTCCTGCACACCCCCCACTGGGGATGTGCCCGCAACCAAGGTACATGCCCTTGACCGGAATCAAACCTGGGACCCTTCAGTCCGCAGGCCGATGCTCTATCCACTGAGCCAAACCGGTCAGGCTCGATGGTCTTTATCACTTTCATCTCTCTCTCTCTCTCTCTCTCTCTCTCTCTCTCTCCCTTCCCCCTCCCTTCCACTCTCTCTAAAAATCAATGGGAAAATATCCTCAGGTGAGGATTAACAAACAAACAAACAAAAACAACAAAATAACAGACGGGTCAAACAGAAAACAGACAGGAAGCCGGCAAAGGCAATTACACCAGGTGGGTAATGAATGTAAATATGAATGGTCTAACCCAGGGCTCCTCAAACCGTTTAAGCAGGGGCCAGCTCACTGTCCCTCAGACCGCTGGAGGGCCAGACTACAGTTTTTAAAATAACTAGTCGGCTGCTAAGCAACAGGCAGCAGCGGCAAAAACACCCAGCGGGCCGGATCAATGTTTTCGGCGGCCGCACGGGGCCCGCGGGCCGCAGTTTGAGGACCCCTGGTCTAAACCACCACGATTTAAAAGGCAGAGAGTGTCAGACGGGGTAACGATGGGGTTTATACGATGTGCTGCCTATAGGAAAGTTTCTTTTTATACAAAGACAAAGGTAGGTTAACACTGAAAGGACAGATGCAGCTGTACTAGGCGAACACGGATCCAGTGAGAGCCGAATTGACTATATTGATATCAGACAACGCAGGCCCTGGCTGGGTAGCTCAGTTAGCTAGACCATCATCCTCACACTCCAGGGCTGTGCGTGTGATCCCTGGCTGGGACAATTACGAGAATCAACCAGTGAATGCACGAATAAGTGGAAAACGAATTGATGTTTTTCTCTATCCCTATCTCTCGCTAAAATCAATAAATTAAAAAAATTAAAAAAAACCCAGACAACATAGACTTTGAATAAGGAATATTATTCGTGTTATCAAGAAGCCATAACAGCCGTAACCGGTTTGGCTCAGTGGATAGAGCGTCGGCCTGCGGACTGAAAGGTCCCAGGTTCGATTCCAGTCAAGAGCATGTACCTGGGTTGCGGGCACATCCCCAGTAGGAGGTGTGCAGGAGGCAGCTGATCGATGTGTCTCTCTCATTGATGTTTCTAACTCTCTATCTCTCTCCCTTCCTCTCTGTAAAAAATCAATAAAATGTAAAAAAAAAAAAAAGACATAACAATTCTAAATGCATATTCATCAGGATTCAAACGATCTGAAGCAAAAATTTAACAAAACCGAAATGACAAATTCACAATGATAAGACATCAGCCCTCTTTCCTCTGGAATTGATAGAAGAAAATCAGTTAGCCTATGGAAGTCGGACAACATAGCGACAATGTGACCTCATTGACATTCATTAGAGAACACCTGTGACGACAGCAGAATACTCACTGTTAAAATTCGCGTGCGGAACGCTTATTGAGACAGGTCATAAGCCCGGTCACAAGCTACATCTCAATAAGGTGAGAGGTGAGATCACATGGAATCGGGGCATTAAATGAGGGATCTGTGATGGCGATCGCCCCGGGGAGCGCATGCCCGAGGCCGACTTTGGGAAACGCAGGTCGGTGGGACCCTGAGGAGCTTCTGGAGGAGGCCCCTGAGGAAAGATGAGAGGATCCCCAGGGGAACAGGAAAGAGGACACAGGCCCCGCGCCCAGAGACGCCCAAGGAAACAGCATCGTCACGTGGAGCCGTGCCCAGTAAGAGGGTGGAGACAGACCCCGTGGGTGAAAGGCTCGGTGCTCAGGGGTGACCCCAGACAGAGGCGGAGGGCGGGAAAAGAGGAAGGAGAGCGCGTCTGTCCCTGGCCCAGGCACCTCGCCCCCTCTGGGGAAAGCCAGGAGCGTGGCAACGAGGCCGAGGCTGGAGGGAAAGCCAGGTCATCGGAGGGGATTTTTTTGTTTTTAGTTTGTTTATTTGTTTTTTTAAAAACAAGGGAGATTTGAACATGTTTGTAGACGGAAGCGAGGAGCTGGTAGGTCGCAGAGGAGATGGAAGGAATGGAGTTGTGAATGTAGGTATGGATTCCTCGGGAATGCAGAGATGAGCGAGGACAACGTAAATGCAGATACGTTTGCCAGCGGGGCTGGAAATGGGTACAGGGCACCACCCTCGATGCTCCTCTGCCTTCACGCGGTGGCTCACACGCTGTGCCCGAGCCCTGACTCCTGGGCTCCAGACCCGACTCTACGTACCCTCTGGCATCTCCGCGTAGACACACCATTCCTCCCCACGCGCGTATGGAAACAAACCTGCATTCCCTCTCCCCTTTCTTGCCTCCATCCCCTGTGGCCCAGGTGGCTGGAACCCCGAGTCAGCCTGGTGTACCGCACAGCCTCGCCCTAGGCCGGGTCAGAAGTTGGGCTCCACTTGGCAAACCTGCAGGGCACGCAGCGTGGGCTGGTGGTGTGGAGGGGGCGGGGTGGGAGCGGGATCACAGAGAGTGAGTTGTGAGGTGATGACAAATCCAAACCAGCCGGGCTACCCCCAACATGCCAGCGATTCACCCCAACATGCCACCGATTCACCCCAACATGCCAGCGATTCACCCCAACATGTCAGCGATTCACCCCAACATGCCAGCGATTCACCCCAACATGTCAGCGATTCATCCCAACATGCCAGCGATTCACCCCAACATGCCAGCGATTCACCCCAACATGCCAGCGATTCACCCCACCATGCCAGCGATTCACCCCAACATGCCAGCGATTCACCCCACCATGCCAGCGATTCACCCCAACATGTCAGCGATTCACCCCAACATGCCAGCGATTCACCCCAACATGCCAGCGATTCACCCCAACTTGCCAGCGATTCACCCCAACATGCCAGCGATTCACCCCAACATGCCAGCGATTCACCCCAACATGCCAGCGATTCATGGAGGCCAGCGGGGGGAGACTCGAGGGAAAGGCCGCAGGATGGAGCTTTCTGAGATGAGAGGAGATGGGGGGTTTGGCGGTGGAGGCAGGCCCCGGAGAAAGCTCTGAGCCGAAGCAATGCTGGCGGCAAGCCCCTTCCACGGTGCCCCTTCCACCCGGAACACGAGCACCGAGGGGGTCATTAAAGGCCCCACCTGGTGCAGACGTCCCAGCTCCAGGCCCTCGCATTCCTCCAGACCCGGCCTGGGAAGGTGGCCTTCCCCCGAGTGTCCCCTCCCCCCCACCCCCCCACCCCCGTCGTGGCCCATCGCCGGGCTCTAGATGAGCTATTCCGCCCCCGCAGTGTCCCCCTGCTCTGGCCCCAGGCATGCGTCCCCCTTTCTCTTTCCCTCTTGTCAATCGCTGTCTACATTCTTGTGCCTTCTGCTTCTAGTCACTCAGAAACCTGGTTTCTATAAGCTTTTCTCGAGCTCTCCTGTTCCTGGCAGAGGAGACCTGCGGGAGGCCAGTAGCAGCGATGCGCATGCAAATGAAACACACATGTAACCGTGCAGACAAGCAGGGTCCAGCCTGGGAAATGCCTCCCTCGCAAGTGTAGGTTGACATGCTGGCCGAGGTGTCGACGCTGCTCACTGCCCTGAGCAGGCGCGGGGGCTGCTCCCAGCCGGCTCGCCAGGCCCCGCCGGCGGAGATGGAATGAGGGTGAACGATGCTCGTGTTTGGGCCTGGAGACCACCCGGTCCATGTGCCGGACGCGGAGGCTGGAGTCACCCCGCTGGGCAGCGACCCCACTGGTGCCCCCCGCGCCCCCTCCCCCCGCCCCCTCCCCCCGCTGACTCTGGCTTTCCTCGGTGCTGGGGCGCGGGAGCCGCAGACCAGCGCCCCGTCTCATTCACCTCAGCCGGCCCCCACCTGCGGCTGGGGGGCCAGTGTGCTCCTGGCCCTGTGACCTCACTTTGCGATGTCACTGTTTTCAAGGCCAGACCTCCCTTTGGCGCTGGGCGGGGCTGCTTCTGTCGTGGAAGAGCCTGGAAGCAGGATCAGGTTCCGCACGGGGGCGTGGTCACACTGTCCCCGGCCTCCTCTGTCACTGTCCGTCGCCAGCCTCTGCCGTGGCCGCTTTGCTCACGTGCCCCCAGGTCCTCACGTCGAGAAACACCGAGACGCGTGGGCGCCGTTATGGATGAGGCTTTCCCCGGCCCAGGTACCAGGAGCCGCGGCCCCGGCCGTTGTGGGAGCAGGAGAAAGAGCTGTGACTTGGGGGTGGCAGGTCGCAGGGCACAGGTGGCTGCCGCTGAGCCTGCCGGGACCCGGGACAGAGCGGGCAGGGACAGTGCCCCAGGGTAGCCGGGGGCGGGGGGGGGGGTTGCCAGGAAAAGCCCTGGGCCGCACCCACAGACCAGGTGACCCTGCGAGTGGGGCACGCCCTGGATTTGGGGGGGGGGGGAGGCTGCACACAGCGTCCTGCTGCCTGTCCAAGGCCAGGATGTGACGTAGGCAGAGAGAAGACACGGGCTGGGCCCTCGCTCCTGCCCTGGGTTTCCCGGGTTCCCCCAGGGGTGAGGGCGCTGGGGAATGCGAAGGGGCATCTTGGCCAGTCACCATGCACCATGCTGCGGGCGCTGGCGTGAGCGGTGAGCAGGGCCCGGGACAGTGGGTCCCGGCCGGGAGTCATCCTGCGGGCCTGGCTCGGGTGGGAAATGGGCGGAACGATGACCTGCCCACCATGCCGGGCAGACCCTGAACTTGGAGTCAAAGGTGGTGCCAGCCCCTGCCCGGGGGGCCCTGCCTGTGGGAGCAGAGCTCTGGGCTCCTGAAGAGAACCGGGGGGCTGGGCCCCGCAGGCTGGCTCTCCCCGCGCCGCGAGGTTGGAGCAGGAGGGGGCACGGGGCAGAGACCCCCCTCTCTGGGAGGCACCGAGCTTCCTGTGGATTCATTGTGGGAGGGTCAGAGGCCCCAGTGGGAGGCCCTGTCCATTTACTCCACCACCTGCAGCCCTGAGAACGAAGGCATCCGTGAGCTCCGAGTGCATTCCGCTTCTAGAAGGTTCTAGAAGTTTGCACAACCAGGTTCTTTTTTCCCAGGCCCTCCCCTCTCCTGCCCAGTTGTTGGCTGGTCACCGTCTTGCCTTGGACCAGAGCAGTCATGTTTTGACAATGCCTGGAGCCAAGCTTAGAAATAGAAACAGACCCGAGCCTGGCCCCGGGTCCGAGGGGCCGCCCCCCCCTCGGCAGAGGTGGGAGCGAGCGGCCAGCGGCTGGCTCAGGGCCTCCCAGGGAGAGGGCTGCTGGATTCGGAGGAGATTTCAGGCTCCCTGGGGCAGGACGCTGGCCGTTGCACAATGGAGAATTATTCTGTGGTATTTATTTTATGGCTCCTAACCCTTGTTCTAAATCTTGCTGGTGTGTTTTCATTTAAAATGTATTAACCGAAACTTGGCATTGCGACTTGGCTCCGTGAAGCTCTACAACAGCTTAATCCAGATTTTATTGTACTGGGACTCGGGTGTCTGCAGGGCCGCAGGGAGGCAGCTGGATTTGGGGGTGGGCCGAGAGCGTAAAGGAAGTTGGGTCCTTACTATGAACTTAACCCTTTGGGTGCCCTCACGGCCATTCACCGAGTGTCTGTGGTTGGACTTAATGTTTTCCAAATGTTGCCTCAGTGGCTGGTCAGCCTTCCCGAGACGGGGCTGGGGGCCTCGGGGCGGGTGGCGCTCGGCCGAGCCGGGGCCCGTGGCTGTCATCGCGAGGCCTGTCGGGTGGGGCCCTCCCAGGCAGCGTGGAGAAAGCAGCCTCGCCCCGTCTGAGCCCCAGGACCCTCACCTCTAACCACCTCCTGGCCAGCCTGACCTGGAGCGCGCATGGGCCCCTCGGCCTCAGGACAGCAGACCTCCCGACACGCCTGCCCCCACCTGCCCCAACACTGTGCTCCCTCCGGAAACAGAGCCGCCGACGGCTAAGCTGCCCCTGCAACTCTAGCCTCTCGGTCACCGCGGGCCCGTTGGCTCCACCTGCTCAGTCTGCCATCCCTGCGTTCTCTCCGCCTCCACGCCCACCCCGGCCCCAGCACCAGCGCTCTCACCTGGAGTGCCACTGGCCTGCCACCTGTCTCCACGTCTAGTTGGGAGCCTGTCCACCTGCGGCCGTCTCCCTCACAGCCACAGTGTTCTCCTTAAAGAAGAAACGAATGCCTCACATCCTGCTCCAGCCCCCTCCCACCCCCTACCCCATGGCTTCCCACTGCACCCACGGGCTCCAGTTTAAGCCGTTCATGTCCTCAGGACCCTGCTCCCTCCCTTTACCTCCCGGTCCCCTCTCCCTCCCTGGTCTCCGCCTCTCTCTGGGCTCCAACAGCACCCGCATCCCCTTCCGTGGGCCCCTGGCTGGCCCCTCGTCTTGTAGATGACTCCCGCCAAGGGCCGCTCCTGACCCTCCTCCAGGCTAAGCGCCCACTGCGTCTCTCAGGAGCCTGCGCGCTCCGTCAGGGCACCGGGTGTGCGCTTTTACGTTTATTGTACCGCGGCTCGGCTCCTGTCCCTCCCACTGGCCTCTGGGTCCCTCTAGGGTTCGGGCTGTGTCTGGTTTGCTCGCCCCTGTAGATCCAGTGCCCAGACCCAGGCCTGGTATGTAGCCTGTATCCAATAACTATTGGCTGAGTCCACAGACGCTGCCTTCGCGGAGTCGATTGATCAGCAAACGTCTGCTGAGCTCTGCGTGTCCCCGCCAGGTCCTCAAAGCGGCATCCACACTGACTGCATGCAGACGTCCTGGACGCTTGGGCGGAATCTGCTGAGTGAACGTGGAAAAGGTCATGACCTGGAGGCAGGTGGGTAAGAGTGTCCGACACCAGGGGCTCCTGCTTCAGCTCGGCCTTTGCATTTGTGCCCTCAAGTGTCAGGGGGCTGAGCCGGGCCAGTGACAGGAAATCCACAGCGAGTGTGTGCGGGCACCCAGCCGGGCTCCCTCCCTGGGTCCTGCTCTCAGTCCTCCTGTTCATCCATCAAGGTCTACATGCTTGAGGTTCCGGATCTTCTCCTGGGGCCCCCAACCATGCCCTCGAGGGGAGACAGGCCTGCCCTGGCCTCCCATTTTTTTTCTAGACTCCTGGGGACCCCAGGGCAGTGTATGAAGTGCTTTGTCTCAAACTGACGGTTGCCATTAAGAGGCTCCTTTTCCAGGAGATAAAATGTGCTTTGTTGTTCTTAGCTGTGCTGTGTTCACTGACGCGTTTTCATGTCGGCCTGGAGAGTGTGTGTGTGTCAGGGAAACCTTTATTAATACGTTTGAAAACAGTAATTTATAGAAAACTAGAGAAAAACAAAGAGCGGTGAGGGCTCTCTGCTCCGGTGCCGCTGCTGCAGGGCAAAGGGACTCGACCAGGTGAGTTCAGGGCCGTTTTCCTCCGTGTGTCCCAGGACCCGCAGGATGGCCGGGGACAGGGCGGCGGCCTGTGAGCTGCTAAGGAGGGAAACGCCAATGTCCCCCAAAGAGGCACCCACGCCCTTGGTCATTAAGCTTTTCAGTGATGGGCTCTTTAGGGCAAAGGCTTGACACGCTATGAGGAACCTGCAGGCCAAGCCCTGGGCTCACTGTACCCAGGACCCAGCTGGGGTGACGGAGTGAACTTTTCCCAGCAGGCGGAGCCCCCCCGTCCCCCACTCCCCCCCCCCCCCGTCGTTTCTCCAGCACCTCGTCTTGACGTTGTGTTCTGAACACCGGGCGGGAATTTTCTCAAGAGGTCCCCTCGTTGGGCGGCCTGGCTTCAAAAGGGAGCTCAGCTTAACGCCGCGTGACCGTGTCCAAGGCCACACGGCGAGGAACCGGCGGGGCTGCTGCTAGAACCCAGGGCGTCTGGGCCAGACCGCCCCCTCCCCCCGGCCCTTCCCGGTCCACGTACCCGCGGTTCTCTGTGTTCAGTGCTGTGATTTCTCCGTTTCTCTTCCTTTCTAACGCCTACCCACCTCCTACCTCTTCCTGTGCTCCTACAGGTCAGTAAGAGACAAATGGAGCAGCCATGTTTTTAGAGAATGTTCTAGCCCCTTGTTCTCCCCCCACACACATGCTCCACCCCCGTGCCCGTCACAGCAATACCAGGAGCCTTCTGGGCTGTGTGGCCACGGGTGGGAGGTCTGCACACCGAGGCTGGGAAGCGAAAGCACTCAGAGCCTCACCCTGCTCACCGCACAGAAAATGATTCCCTTTCATTTTTTTGTGCAAAACTGCGCCTGCGACGTGGAGCACCCTCTCCCCGTCCCGGAGGCCCGGGCCTCGCGAGCCCCTGTTTTCTTTGGAGCCTCCAGCGCCTGCACACGCGGGTCTCATTAGCTCCAGCGCGTCTCGGCCAGAAGGAGCGGCAGGAAGTCCGCTCGCTTCAGGGGGATCAGACGGAGAAACGCTACCCCATCCCCAGCCAGACAATCTGAGATCAGTCCAGTGGTTTCAAACCGCTTCGCCGCCTCTCAGCCACGCGGTGGGCTGCACAAACAGGAAAGTGTGCCCGCGGCTCACGTGCACATCTGAGTTCACGGACACACGAGGTGCCGGGGTTAAAGCCACAGAGCTGGGCCCTGAAATAATACTCCCCTTGTACTTCTTGTACTGGGACTCGCGGTACCATAACACGTATCCCCGCTCAGATGAACAGTAGTTCCTGAGGGCCCCAGTAACGTGAGATGGGATCGGGCCTGTGGCCTGCCCTGCCACTCTTCTACCCTTGGAGTGGGAGCGTGAACCTCCTCGGCCCCCACCTGCCCGCTGCATGGGCTCTGGGTGTGTGGGAGCACACCGGTGCCACCCCCCCCCGCCCTGGTGTCTGTGCGTCCCCACAAGGGAGCCGCAGTGGCTTCGTGGCCGTGGCCGTGGCGCTGGATTCGGGAAGGAGCCGGGGAGACACCGCTGGCCTCTGGGACGGATGCCGCCGGATGTGCCCGGCACCGAGCTGCTCCCGGGACAGAAATTCCCCGCGCGGCCGAGACCAGGCCGTGATGCAGCTCTAACCTCCTGCCAAGTGGGGATGTGGCACGCGGGCCCTGGGGGACGGGAAGTGTGAGCCACTCCGGTGGCCACAGGAATAGCTGGGCAGCGGGGCGCATGGCGGTGCCCCAGGGTTTTCCGCTGAGCTGTCAGGTTTCCTGGAATCCAGCACATTGATCACTGACTGGGCTCCGTGCCCACAGAGATGGCCTATGGAAGCCCATTGGCTTAGGTACTAGAGCGGTACTCACTGCGCATGCCCTAGGGGTAAGGCGTGACCCCCACGCTCCCTGGGGGAGATGAGCCTGGGCCCAGAGGCCGGCTCAGTGCTTGAGGACTGGGCCGGGGGTGCCCCTGGGATGGGAGGGCGATTCCCCAGCCAGACCTGGAGCTCCCCCACTCCCTCCCCCACCTTGTCTCGGGGCTCGGGTTGCTATTGGAGACTGTGTGTGTGTGTGTGTGTGTGTCCTTCTTCCCGCTAGACGACCATCCCATGAGGGCAGCGGCCTCGATGTATTCATCCCTCTGTCCCCTCCGCCTGGAAAGCGCTGAGTGCATAGTAGGTGCTCAACAAAAATGTGCCCTGAGCAAAGGGCTGTGGAGGCGCTGAGAAGGGAGAGGTTTCGGGGGGCAAAGGTGGGGAGTGAGGGTCAGAGGGAGGAAGCCGCCTGAGGAGGAGGCGTGTGGGCAGACCTGCTTTGCGGGTGGAGAAAGTTAAAGCACACACACAACCCCGGGAGAGGGGGAGAGGGGCCGCGGTGAGCACAGGCTCCCGTGGGGGAAACCAGCTCCAATGGACCGTGGGGATGTGAGGCCGGTCCGTGCGCAGAGGAGGAGGGGCGGGAGCGGGACCCTCTGCGGGGAAGGCGGGGCCACACGGGAGAGGGTCCAGTGCAAAGTGACAAAAAATGCCGCTCACCACCTGCTGGAGGGGCGGCCAAGCCCTCTCTGTGACAATTCAGGAAACCAAAGGAGATGAATCGTGTGTGTGTGTGTGTGTGTGTGTGTGTGTGTGTGTGTGTGTGTCTATGCCTGTGTGTATGTTCACCGAGAGTTTTGCACCGGGCAAGTGACTAACAAATTAGTGTCCTTGGATAGCATGCCGGGGAGTTGATTCTGTAGTTGTGAGAGTGCCCAGGAGACATTTCGCCGTCATCTTCACGGTGTTTTCATTATCTGATGTGTGAGAGGCGTCTTTTCTGTTTGCTTCTTTGTGGACTGTCTGTGTCTCCCACGAGGAAGTGGGCTTCCTGAGGACTCGGAGAGCCAGTTTCGCTCTATTGCATTCCCAGAGCCGAACATGGTGTCTGGCCCCATTACATACTCAGTCAAATATTTGCAAATGACTTAGTGGTGAGTGAATGGGTTCATCCTTACTCCCAGATAAGGGAGATGCGGACAACATCAAGTTTGGATGGAGAGGTAGGCAAGAAGGCACCAAGGCACGGTCCAGGTGGAGATGTGGGGCCTCCTAAACCCAGGGGAAATGTCGGGAGTCCGGGTGCCAACGTGGGATCACACTGAGTCAAGTATGTGTTAGTAACAAACAAGATCACCTGGTGAAGATACGAAAAGACAGGTCAGGACTGAAAACCCAGGGACACAATGTGCACAGCGGCTGGGGAAAGAGCTGGAACCAGACAGGGATGGAGGAGGACTGCAGAAGTGCCGGGGAGACCACAGGGTGCTGTCCCAGGCCCCCGGCGCGGGGAGCTCCAGGAAGGGCTGTGTCGTCCAATGATGGACCCTATGGCACGGTCGTCTCATGGTCCAAACGTCGATGGAGAGGGGCTGGTGTGCGGGAGCCGGTGCTGGGTTGGCTCGCAAGAACTGATCGGTGATTTTGCAGGAGTTTTGTGAGCTGTTATTAAAAGTTAAAAATTAAATTTAAACTTACAATTGAATACATTGTATTAAAAGAAAGATAATGAATGTTCAAAACTCTTCACTTCCTTATTACTTAATTACAATTTACTGTTATCTATCCTCTTCTATCTATGAACACAATAAACATAGGAACTGTGATACAATAGACATGGGAACTGTGATACAATGGACACGGGAACTGTGATACAATAGACATGGGAACTGTGGTACAATAGACACGGGAACTGTGGTACAATAGACACGGGAACTGTAGTACAATAGACACGGGAACTGTGGTACAATAGACACGGGAACTGTGATACAATAGACACGGGAACTGTGATAGAATAGATGGGAACTGTGATACAATAGACATGGGAACTGTGATACAATAGTTGGGAACTGTGGTACAATAGACAGGGGAACTGTGATACAATAGATGGGAACTGTGGTACAATAGACACGGGAACTGTGGTACAATAGACACGGGAACTGTGGTACAATAGATGGGAACTGTGGTACAATAGACACGGGAACTGTGGTACAATAGACATGGGAACTGTGGTACAATAGACACGGGAACTGTGGTACAATAGACATGGGAACTGTGATACAATAGACACGGGAACTGTGATACAATAGACACGGGAACTGTGATACAATAGACACGGGAACTGTGGTACAATAGACACGGGAACTGTGATACAATAGACACGGGAACTGTGGTACAATAGACAAGGGAACTGTGGTACAATAGACACGGGAACTGTGGTACAATAGACACGGGAACTGTGATACAATAGACACGGGAACTGTGATACAATAGACACGGGAACTGTGGTACAATAGACACGGGAACTGTGATACAATAGACACGGGAACTGTGGTACAATAGACAAGGGAACTGTGATACAATAGACACGGGAACTGTGGTACAATAGACACGGGAACTGTGATACAATAGACACGGGAACTGTGGTACAATAGACAAGGGAACTGTGGTACAATAGACACGGGAACTGTGGTACAATAGACACGGGAACTGTGGTACAATAGACACGGGAACTGTGGTACAATAGACACGGGAACTGTGATACAATAGATGGGAACTGTGGTACAATAGACACGGGAACTGTGGTACAATAGACACGGGAACTGTGATACAATAGACACGGGAACTGTGGTACAATAGACACGGGAACTGTGATACAATAGATGGGAACTGTGGTACAATAGACATGGTTACTGTGGTACAATAGACACGGGAACTGTGGTACAATAGACATGGTTACTGTGGTACAATAGACATAGAAACTATGATACAATAGACATGGTAACTGTGGTACAATAGACATAGAACCTATGATACAATGGACATGGGAATCGTGGTTTAAATGCTACATAATGATGTGCTTCTCTTCTCGGTTCTGTATCCAGTGATGCCATGTTGGTAGCTTGAACTTGGCCATGATTGAATATTTACACTATGGCAATTGGCAGCTCTCGTCTTTCCAGAGAGCTGGTTGTGAAACTTTCACAGATATGTCACTGCTTGAAGGGGAAGGAAAGGATCCGGTGTGAGTTTCATTATGAGTGGGGAGAGTGGGAGTAAGAGGCCACCAGAGATGGCGGTGGAGGGTGGAGACAGGCGGAGCTCTAATGATGCGGGACCCGAGGTGGCAGTGGGTTGGGCTCCAGAGCCGGCGTATGGAGAGGGCCTGCTGTCCACGGACACGGCAGAGCCCCCATTCACATGTGAGTCAAGGTAACCTGGCCTCCTCAGCACACACTCAGGCCAGCTCGGTCCTCCACTCCGCTCCTGCCTGGGTGGACTACCTGGAGCATTTGTTTTCGTAAGCGCGCTATCATGCCACCATCCCCGCGATCCTGGCTTCAGGGCCTGGTCTTGCATGAACTCACCTCCTCAGCCAATTGCAGGGCAGGCGATTGTTTGGTTGGTGGCAGCACCTCAGGGCAGTGGGGAAGCTGGACGGCTTCAGTGTGGGCACTTCCATGGAACAGCGGGGGGTCCAGCTCAGATGCCACCATTGCGGAGGTTAAGTCAACACCTAGAACAGATCGTAGAAGGGAACGTAGTCCCTCTCACCCTGTTTAAGTCCTGCTTTTGATTTCTAATAAACAGACAAAACTCACATTTTAAAAATACATGAAGCATCATCGAACTCTCTCTCAATGTGTCACACACACGCAGAACCAGGGGACCAAAGGCTGCATGGTTCAGCCCGTGTGCGCCTCCCTGTCCAGTAAACGGGACGAGGGCAAGCAGGCCCGTCTACCTGGCAGGGTGAGGAGAGAGCTGAGGCCCCCATCACTGAACGCCCACGTCACCAGCTGCTCCCCTCACCCACCCTCCTCTGGACGCCGGCGGCATTCCCTGGTTTGTTTTCTACTCTTTCCACTCAGAATCTTCGCCATGACCCGCCCCAGATTTCACAGTCCCCTGTGGCCCGTCCTTGCCGGTGACCACTGACCCTGCCAGCGTGTTCCCAGGGCGCAGCCGCCTCAGCCACCTCCTTGCCACTGGGCGCCCCGGCTGCTCCCAAGGGGTCGTTTTGATAGACGGCAGGACGTGCAGCATCTTTTTTAAAATATGCCTGTTTCCTTGGAATTAATTCTTGGGACATTTTTCCCCAAGAGGCCCCACCAGGTCAAAGAGCAGAATACTTTTTATGACGTCTCACATCTTGCAAAATTGCTCTTTACTAAATTCCTTCCCAGTTTATGGTGCCACCAGCAAAGCTCGGCCCCGAGCCCTGCTAACAAACCATTTGTCATTTTTATTCATTTCTCCCGGTGTTCGGACGGCAGCGCAGCTGCACGGAGCTAAGAGGACGGAATCGCGACATCACCTCCCCTCATTGCGGCCTGGTGCGCTCCTACGTGGGAGGTTTGACCGTAGATCGTAAAGACTTAAGAAAGATTTTTATCATTCAAGTACAAAAATGAAAAAATTAATGGAAGGAACCTGGGTGGCCTGAGGGTTAGGGACAAGAGGGAGAACAGATAGATGAGGCGACCCCTAAGGGAAGACGAGGAGATGTCTGCGAACTAGAACAGGGGGGTAACCCTGTGTTCTCGCTGGAGGTGCAGGAATTGCAGGAATTCCTGAGTTTGGGGAATAAACCCGTAGGGGAAGCCTTGTTTCTGTTCTTGCTGTTAAACATGCTAAACACCATCTGTGGGAGACCGGCTTTCCCTCCGGTGGGCAGGAGGTCTGGCTTCTCTCTCAGTAGCCACAGCGCAGAGTGGGCGCCATGGGGACACCAGGGAGCCGGCTAACCAAGAGCGCTGGTCAGTTATGGTATTTACCCAGCAGTCCCTGCGGCTGGCGAGGGTGTGTCCAGCTTTCCTGACAGACAGTGGACAGCACAGCACATCCCTTTGAGGAGACGGCTGCATTTACACTTGATTCTGTTTGTTTGTTTGTTTGTTTGCTTCTTTGTTTGTTTGTTTGTTTTAGGAAGGGAGCAGGAGAGAGAGAGAGAAACATCAATGATGAGCGAGAATCATGGATCGGCTGCCTCCTGCACGCCTCACACTGGGGGTCATGCCTGCAACCCAGCGTCATCTGGCCTTCTCTCTCTCTCTCTCTCTCTCTCTCTCTCTCTCTCTCTCTCTGACACTGAAAAGGCAGCAGTTGTCCTTCAAGTGTCTGCCAGGTCGGAGTGTCTGTCCCCCTCACTGTGGGGTCACTGGCTGCTGTGGTCCCTCAGGAGATGGGGTGCGGGGTGGGAAGGCGATGAGCGCCCGTCTGAGGGAGACCCGAGGAGCGGGCTCTGGACGCTGGGGGACAGGGGTGGGGGAGGCCATTCTGCCCACTGAAGTGCTGGGTCCCTCTTCTCAGCGGGGAGCACATCCCCGAGGCCAGCGCCGGGGTCTGCGGGCTTATGAAATGCGGGCATTTTCCTTTGGCTTGTGCTTGTGTTGCTGCAAAGGGGCCTTTCTTACCTCCTGCCTTTCTGTGGTCAGAGCCTCCTCCCAGTCCCTCCCAGCGTGAGCCACTTCCCCAGGCAGGCGGGAAGGAGGGCTGCTATGTCAGGAGGAGAGAGCCGAGTTCCTGACATCCTAGAAAGAAGTCTGCAGCAGGACCGTGACCTTAAACAGAGGACTGTGTGGAGAGGGCGGACTCAAAATCCCCTGACAGGTCCGGAGCCCAGGCCGAGGACGGAGCCTCCATGTTCTGGGACGGGAGAGCCGGCAGCGGGACCAGCGGCCTCGCGCTGGGCAGGGAGAGCAGTGACGGGCAGGAAGGAGGGCTTGAACCCACGCTCCGCCTGGCACTGTGGGGCAGGCGAGGAGAAGGCCTGGGCGAGCAGCGGCGGTCTTGCTCACACGCCTGGTCCCACAGGGCTGCCAGAAACGCCCCATAGGCCTGGGCCGCCCCAAACCTGAGGGCTCGGGCCATGGTCCTGCCCAGTGCATTCGCTTCGGCCCAGTGGGCAGGGCTCAGTGGTTGAGCATTGACCTAGGAACCAAGAGGTCACCAGTTCGATTCCCGGTCGGGGCACAGGCCGGGGTTGCGGGCTCCACCCCAGTAGCGGGCATGTGGGAAGCAGCTGGTCCATGATGTTTCTCATCGGTGTTTCTCTCTCTCCCTCTCCCTTCCTCTCTCACTAAAAATCAAGAAAAACATATTTTTACAAAAATCCCAGAACAACGCCTGCCCCGCGCTCGATGTAACAACACCCGCTGGAGGCCCGGCAGCCAGGAGGGGAGCGCGGGCGGTGAGCTGGGTGCTGATGTGCGAGGCCGGCCAGTGGATCCGCAGGCCCCGGAACCCGCAGCCTGAAGCGCTCTCCCCGCACGCACTCCTGCTCCCAGGGCCTGACGGAACCCCAGTAGACGGCTCACTGGGGTTCTGATTTCTGTGGAGGAGCCGCTGAGCGAGCCGCAGGCCTCAGGCAGCTGTTTAGAAAGGGCCCTGCCCGTCACTCATGTCAGAGCCCACTCAGCAGCAGCCCTGCCTGGGAGGCATGCGCGCCCTGGGAGCCAGCGTGCGGGGTCCGGGCTGAGCAGCACACATACCGTATGTGCCCCTCTGCTCCCGCCTCCGGCTGAGACAGAAAGGCTGTCTGTCTGCAGGACCAGCCCAAGAGGAGCTGGGAGCGGGCAGGGTGGGCAGGGAGTGGGCAGGTTGGGCAGGGAGCAGGCATGGTGAGCAGGGAGCGGGCAGGGTGAGCAGGGAGCAGGCAGGGTGAGCAGGGAGCGGGCAGGGTGAGCAGGGAGCGGGCAGGGAGCAGGCAGGGTGAGCAGGGAGCAGGCATGGTGAGCAGGGAGCGGGCAGGTTGGGCAGGGAGCAGGCATGGTGAGCAGGGAGCGGGCAGGGTGAGCTGGGAGTGGGCAGGGTGGGCAGGGAGCGGGCAGGATGAGCAGGATGCTCCCGGTGGGCAAATGGTTCTATCACAGTGGTTCTCAACCTTCCTAATGCCGCGACCCTTTAATACAGTTCCTCATGTTGTGGTGACCCCCAATTTCATTGTGACAAATTGAACATAATTAAAGCAGAGTGATTAATCACAAAAACAATATGTAATTATATATGTGTTTTCTGATGGTCTTAGGCAACCCCTGTGAAAGGGTCGTTCGACCGGCAAAGGGGTCGCGACCCACAGGTTGAGAACCGCTGTTCTATCAGTTGCCGGGGGCGGAGGGAGATGGGCTGCGGGGCTTGCAAGACAGCACCTCTTGGCAAAAGTCCTTTGAAAAACAGGAGATTCCTGGAAAGCAATCCTGCTGACGGCGCGCGCTCGGCTGCCAAACGCCGCAGGCTGGTCTCCGGCACCAGCACCGAGGCCCTGAGCCCCTGAGCCCCAGGAGGCGCCGCCCCTGCGCCCCAGCCCCGCGGCAGCTCCTGCTCTTCCTGGAAGCGATCCACTTCCACAGCGCCCCCAGCCCCGGGTCTGCACTTGGAAAACTGGCTCCGCTTCCCACAGGGCAGGCTCCTCACAGCCTGAGCACCACCGGCTCCAACCCGAACCTGGTCCTCCTGGGGCTCTGTCCCCTCTGCTGGGCCCCCCCACCCCCGGCCCCCCGCCAGGCGGAGCCCAGCCACACCTTCCGGAGCCCTTCTGGTCAGGTGGTGGCCCCCCTCCCGCAGCAGCACCCACAGGCCCCGCGGGTGGGGCGCCGTGTCTCCAGGGAGAGGCTGCGTCTTTTTCCCTTTCGAGCAGGTTCCCGGAAATGCTTGCCCACCCCCTGTGACGGCCCAGACAGCTCTCTCCACACGGCTGCACGAAGCACCCTCAGCTCTGCCAGGCCTTGGCCCGTCTCCATGTGGGGCCTGCGTGGGCGCTGTCCTGGGGGACCCTGGGCCTGGTGCCTGGTTCCCCGTGGTAACTAGAGTGCCCCCGGCTCCTGGCCATGCCTGCTGCCCGGGGCGGCGTATGTGTGCATGTGTGCACGTGAGAATCTGCACTCAGCCCACCTGCCTGGTGCTCTCCCGTGACCCACAGAGGTGGGCGTCCAAACAGCGAGGACAGAGGCCCAGCCGCTCGCTTCCTCCTCTTCCTCCCCGTGGCCTTCCCCGCGAAGCACGGCCTTGTCGGGCTTCCCCCCTTCGGCCCTGCAGCTCTCGGGCGCAGCTGGCCGGCCGGCCGGCCGCGGGCGAGCTGGGCTGTGACCGCCATAGACGGCTGTGTCCCCTCCGAAGTCCCATGTTGAACCGTCAGGACCTGAGCTGTGACCGTGTAGAACAATGGTCGGCAAACTGCGGCTCGCGAGCCGCATGTGGCTCTTTGGCCCCTTGAGTGTAGCTCTTCCACAAAATACCGACTTCCGCGCATGGGCCACGAAGTTTCAATCGCACTGTACGTGTGCGCCCGCACGTGGTATTTTGTGGAAGAGCCACACTCAAGGGGACAAAGAGCCGCATGTGGCTCGCGAGCCGCAGTTTGCCGACCACTGGCGTAGGAGACGGGGCCTTGACAATGGAAATGAAGGCAGTGAGGCCATCGGGGTGTCCCCATCCAATCGGACAGGGTCCCTGTGAGAGGAGGTCAGGGCAGGGATACGCAGAGCAGCACCGGGTGGAGATGCCATTGGAAGGCGCACACCCGGATGGTGAACTCCGTGTGTCCAGACGATGAGGAATAGCTGCCCTGACTCCATGCGGCGCAGGGCCACCCTGCAAGACTAGCACAGCGACACGCGTCCGTCAGCACGAACAGGCCTGCGCCGTCCGGAACCATCACCCCCTGTGGGTCTGCAGGCAACACCGGCCTCGTTGCCTAAACGGAGCGCCCTTCCCAGCCCCTGGGGTGGGGGCGCTAGGAGGGGAATTCTGGAAAGGAAACATACCCGGGTGGTTATGTTCATGCAACCTGCTCTCCGTGTGCCCGTGGGACCTGCGGGGACAGGGACTGGGATCAGGGGAGGCTCGGGCCTGGGGTGCTGTCATGAGGGGAGCTGCACTTGCCGATGCAGAGCCAGGATCCCAGCCACACACAGGAGAGCCCCGGGCAGCAGTAAAGTGGGCGGGTTTTCTGTAGCATCTGCGAGTTTCCGGGCTGAGACGGGCTTGGGGCTCCATTCCGGAGGCGTGTGTGTGGGGAGGTGTGTGTGTTGGGGGGGTAGAGTCGGGGACAGGAGGGAGGTGGACCCTTGCTGGGGTTTATTTCCTCATCCGTGGCCCCCCGAAGTCCATCCTGGAGCTGGTCTGCGAGTGACCAGCCTGTGGTCCTTGTATCATTTGCAAAGATTGAGGCGATTTATTTTTAAATGTATTTTTATTGATGTCAGTGAGGAAGGGAGAGGGAGAGAGAGAGAAACATCCACGATGAGAGAGAATCATGGATCGGCTGCTTCCTGCACGCCCCCACTGGGGATCGAGCCCACAGCCCGGCCTGTGCCCTGACCGGGAATGGAACGTGACCTCCAGGTTCATAGACCGACGCTCAACCACTGAGCCACACGGGCAGGTGAGGCGATTTATTTTCACTGGAAACCTCTAGATGCATTTCCGGCCATGATATTCCCCAGATCACCCGCTGGGCGGACTGGAAGGGAAATAAGAAAACGCGTTTCAGGAAACCCAAAGATCTGAGTTTCAGACGGGTCCCTCCCCACGTCCTACACGTGTTACCGCACAGGTGAAGGGCCGGGCCACTTGGATCCACAGACACGGTCAGTCCTGGAGGCCTTCCGGTCTGAAAGGTGTCCTTGAACTTGCTCCCAGGTTTCGCCCTCACTTCCCGGTGAGCCGTACTCGCCGAGTGCAGAACACAGCCGAGGACTCCAGGGCTGCCTTGGGCGCCACTGAGGGGTTCATGGTGACACCCACACAGGTGCCAACCAGAGCACGGGTCCTGATTGGGGGACGTGGTGCACCTTGGAAGATGCTATCCTAAGGCAGCCCCGGGAGCATGGGTCTGGAGCTGGCTTCCACGCGGTGAGGTGGATCTGCAGGGACCCACGAGGTCCCTCTCCTCTGTCTCCCCTCCTGTGTGAGACTAGCGGCCGATCTCGGCAGGTGGCGGCTGGGTGAAGGCTGCCGTCTCGGCCATGAGCAGACAAGCTGACAGTCTCTGGAAGACCCCACCCCTGGCCTGGGCCTCATCAGGGCCCCGTGGTTTGCGAACAGCGACCACAGATTTCCAAGGCCGAGAGGAGATCTGCTGGTGGCACCTGCCCTGCACGTCAGCAGCTCAGTCTCAGGCTGATCACACACAGACACATTCTCTTCCCCAACATTGCTTCTCCTCCTTGTTTCATCAATGACCCCGCCATCCCCCAGCCCCCTGGTCGGAAACCCGGGCTGCATTTCCTTCTCCCCTCACCGCCGTCCGTCCATCCTGCCTGCCCACAAGCTCAGCCCTCGCATCTCCTCTGCTCCCTCCTGCCTCTTTCCTCCGGACACCCCGCAGCTCCTGGCCAGTGTCTGTACCCTGATTTCTCCTCCCGACCTGTGGGCCTCGCGTGCGGTGAATGCTGACATCTGGGAGGCCGTTAGAATGCAGGTCCCTGTCCATCCCCAGGCTTCCCGTGTGGGTGTGGGGCCCGGGGATTCTGATCGGGGGAGGGGACCCCACCTGCGCCGTTCCCGTCTCCCTGCTTGGCCCTCATGGTCAGGGACGTCGTCGTCGTCGCGGCATCGCGGCCACGGAGCCTGTTCTTGCTCAGAGCCACCTGAGCTGCCGTGGCTGGGAGAACAGCGGCTGAGCCAGGCTTCCGGAGCCTTCTGGACGCACGTGACCACACGTGGGGTGTCCAGCGTCCTTCCCCACTTGCCCACTAACTGGCTAGTGTAGCTCAGTGGATTTCGACTTTATTAAAGAGACCGAGTCCATTGTAATAACTACGTAAATAGTGCCGAGTCAGCGTTCTCTCTGACACGTGGTAGTGGGGGACTGGAGTTTTTTAAAAAGTGCACATGTGTGAGATTAAGGGAATTTGATGATTGCCTGTGTTTGGGAAAACAATAGCAGTGGTGTTTTCCGATGTTATGTGAGCACTGCCTGGCCCGGCTCCTGCGGCTGCGGTCACCTGGCGCGGCTGGGGGCTGGTCTAACCAGGCTCCGGGTTTAGGCTCACACGCCCCATGGGGAGCACAGTCCTGGACTCACAGCGTGACCCCGCGCTCTCCGGGCCTGTGACCTTTGGCCCGTGACCTATGACTTGATCTCTCGGAGGCTGTATAATAAGGACAGTAGCGTCCACCTGGGGGTCGGGTGGGAATAAAGACACTGTGTGTGAGGAGCTGCTAGACCGTGAGTAGCGGTGAGCGAGGGGAGGAGGGAGGCGGCGGTGAGCAGCTCTCAGAGCTGGGGATGAGGCCAGCCTGAGTCCCTCTCCCTTCCACTCTCTCTGATAATCAATGGGAAAATACCCTTGGGTGAGGATTAACCAGAAAAATAAATAAATAAAGGGAGATAGTTCCACCTGCCCAGCCTGTCCCTGGGACTGGCCCGAGAAGGGAGGACAGGTGGGGATGTTGGCACTGGAAAACCATAGAGGAAGAGAAAGGGATAGAGAGTTAGCAACATCGATGAGAGAGAAACATCGATCAGCTGCCCCCTGCACACCCCCCACTGGGGATGCGCCGGCAACCAAGGTACCTGCCCCCGACCGGAATCGAACCTGGGACCCTTCAGTCCGCAGGCCGACACTCCATCCACTGAGCCACACCGGTCAGGGCAAGGGCTGCTCTCTTGGTTTAACTTCCGTCGCTTGTGGTCAACCCCCCTCGAGAGCGGGAGGCCTTTACAGCCAGAGGTGCTCTCTCTCGTCTCTTGCTGTTTAACATGGTGCTTATGTCTGACACCAGCGTTCCCCACTTTGGGGCTGCCTTTGCCAAGCGAAGCCCGATGTTCGTGTTACTGATGCCGTCCAGGCCCATATCCCGCAGCTCTGCGGAGATCTGAGCCGAGCAGTTATCTCAGTCCGTCCTCTCTCCATGCATCCTCACATCCCGTGCCTTTCGGGAATGGTGGCTGGGCTGCCATAACCCAGTGCCGAAGGTCGGGCGGCAGAAAATCCAGAGATGAATCCCTCCCAGCTCTGGAGGCTGGACGTCAAAGGTCGAGGTGTCGGCAGGGCTGGTTCCTCCTGAGGCTGTGAGGACGGTGGGTCCCCTCCCCCATGCGCCCCGTGCCTCTCCTTGGCTGGCAGATGGCCGTCTGCTCCCTGTGTCCTTTATACTGTCCTCCACGTGCGCCTCTGTGTCCAAGTTTCCCCTTTCAGTGAGTCACAGTGATCAGAGCCCGCCCTGAAGGCCGAACCCTAACTTAGTTATTTTGATAAAGACCCTATTTCCCAATGAGACCACTTTCTGAGGTCCCGCAGGTTAGGACTGGGGTGGGGGACACAGTTCACCCATCACAGGCGTTCATCACAGACTCCCCCCGCGTGCGTTCTACTTTGAAGGTTGGCATAGTGCTCGAACGTAAAATAAATGGAAAGGGATTTATAACCAAAAGGTATGTGTCTCCACGGGTGAACCTGGCGGGGTGAGGTAGAGACACAGAGCCCGAGCCAGATGCCTGGGCCTCCCTGGGCAGATGCCGATGCAGGTGCCACAGGTGAGCTGGGCTGCTGATGACCGTGTCCCAGCTGGTGACCATCCCTCAGTTAGCAAAGTACAGTCTCCCCTTGAAAGAATGATGGAGTCTCATTCTTTTTATTTTTTAAATTTATTTTTAAAAATATATTTTTATTGCCGAAACCGGTTTGGCTCGGTGGATAGAGCATCAGCCTGTGGACTGAAAGGTCCCAGGTTCGATTCCGGTCAAGGGCATGTACCTGGGTTGTGGGCACATCCCCAGTGGGGGATGTGCAGGAGTCAGCTGATCGATGTTTCTCTCTCATCGATGTTTCTAACTCTCTATCTCTCTCCCTTCCTCTCTGTGAAAAATCAATAAAATATATTAAAAAAAAACATATATATATATATATATATATATAGAGAGAGAGAGAGAGAGAGAGAGAGAGAGAGAGAGAGACTTCAGAGAGGAAGGGAGAGGGAATGAGGGATAGAAACATCAATGATGAGAGAGAATCATGGATCGGCTGCCTCCTGCACACCCCACACTGGGGATTGAGCCTGCAACCTGGCCATGTGCCCTGACCAGGAATTCAACCGTGACCTCCTGGTTCATAGGTCGACGCTCAACCACTGGCCCACGCCAGCCGGGCGATCCTTCTGGGAAAACCCAGCCTGTGTTAAGCCTTCCAAGAAACGCTTGGTGTTTACATGTGAGACAGAACAGAGTGGACCTGCATGGAGCCGGGGGGACATGTGGAAACCAGGCAGGATGTGGGATGACCCCACGGCCGGGACTGTCCCGGGCCCGGCATGGCGTTGAGCGTTCTTAGTTTCCGTCCTGTTAATATTGGTAGGTACCCCTGCCATGAAGGCAAAAACACCACATGCTCCTACAGCGGTTCTGACCACTGGGGGCCGGGGAGAAGAGAGGAGAAGGCGGGAGGCAGCGCGCCCACCTTCCAGGCAGGCCCAGCGTCAGGTGAGGAGGGCAGGACAGGAGGCAGCCAACAGGGCTCTCCCGTCAATCACCTCTGAGGCCTGTGAGTGGCTTGCAGGGCCCTGTCTCTCACGGTGTTTCCAGGCTGGCACAGTGCCAGGCTCACAGCAGGCCGCAGGAGGGTTGGGTGCGGTTGCAGCATCTCATCCGGGACTAGGTGAGTGGGAGTGAGGAGGTTCATTCTTTGTTCTGATCAGGTATTGATCAGGTATTGAACTATGAGTCGCCATCATGCTAATTCCTGGGGAAACCCACAGCAAGAGCCACCCCTGACTGCAAAGAGTGGAGAGTCCACTGGGGGGGACGGTGAGCAGGGCGTCAGCCCTGGGGCACAGGAGCAGAGGCCACGCCCCCAGGCTGCATGGGGGTCATGGGGAATTCGGATCAAATCCCAGGGGTGACGGGGGGGGCCCCCAGAGACTGACGTGCCTTCCTTCTCTGTGGGGACAGAGGGTGATGGGGAAATGGAAGGGGAGCCCCAGGTTCGCAGACAAAAGGCAGGCCGGAGGATAGGGAGCTGGGGTGTCCACTGCTACCTCAGTGTAGGTCCTGGTCCCCCCAAACTTCAGCCGAAACCTGGAGCTTCCAGTGTCCTCACCCTCAATGCACCCCTTTTTCTCTCTTCTTTTCACCCCTTCTTAGCTCCGTCTTCTGGGTGTAAACGAGAACAGATGTTCAAGGTCGGCAGATCCTGGGGCTCAGTCTGGCTTGGGCCTCGGAGAAGCTGAACCTCTTGGGAGTGGCCACAGGCCCCTGATCCCCTCGATGGACCCTGAGGCCCGTCTCCCCTGAGCCTCTCCCTGGGCAGGTGCTGGTGCGACGTGCTGTGCTCTCTGCTGTCTCCCCACTTCCCCGTCCCCCCGGCGTGTCCCCCCCCCCCCGCCATCTGTCCTCTCCCCACTGCGCCAGCTGTGCTCGCCTCGCTGTCGTGGATGGGCGTTTCACCCCGTCCAGTCTTGCAGCAGGAGCCCTGGGTCCCGGCTGGAACGGGGATGGAGACACGCTTAAATGCACCCCTCATGTCAGCAAGAAGGTCAGAGCTGAACAGAGGCTTCTGAGAGGGCTTCGGCCGCCATAGAACCCCTTTGTGCTGGCGGGAAGGAGGCTTTGATGACGGGAACAAATGGGAAAAACCTGGTCCCCGCCCACCCCCTGTGGGCCCGAAGGCGGCGTAAACGCTTCCAGCCATCCTTGCTCGCGAGGCAGGAGGCCACGCGCTGTCTGGAGCCAGAGGCTGCCAGGAGCAATAAAACCCCTCCGTGAGGTCTCTCCATCTGCTTAGTTTCTTATGCTGAAAAGGGAGAAAAAAAACACGCATAAATGATCCAAAGAAATGCCACATGCAATTACCTGCAGCGGGAGAAACATACCCAAGGCCTGGCTGCGCTGGGAGCGTTCCCGTGTGACGGGCCTGTGGGGGGCAGGGTGGGGGGTCCCTCCCCGGCTGGGGGTCTCCCACCTCCAGCGCGTCCAGCTTGGGTTGCTCAACCTCAGCGCCGCTGGGACTTGGCTCCGGCATCCAGGCCGGGCCCTTTCTAGGGGTGCCCGTCCTCCTGGCACCTCCTTCTCGCCTCCACCACATTGTCCGCAGATGAAACCCGCTGAGAGGGAGCATCTGAGGAGCGCGAAGCCGGGGCTCATGGAGGCCTGACCCGAGGAGCCTGTGGGTGCCGGCAGCGGGAGCTCGCGCTGCGCCCACACCGGCCCTCCGGCCCCTTCAGCACCCACCGCTTGAAGCAGCTCCCCGTCTCCCAGGGGCTCCTCTGGGACCAGTGAGAGAAACTGCAATGTGGCCCCAGCTGGCCAACACCCGGAGGGCCATGTCCTGGGGTTGATCCTGACCAACAGCTTCTGAGTGAAGAAAGGTGACCTTCTGCTTTAACAGCCGGTTCTAGGGGGCGAGTGTTGGCTCTTGGGAGCCTCCAGCCGACCTTGGGAGCCTCCAGCAGCCAGGAAAGTGGGTCATTCAACAGCCTCCAGGAAAACAACCTCCTTTGCACACTCCCTCTGCGGAGCCCTGAGCCCCGCGCCGTGTTGCTGGGTCTCCCACGAGCAGCAGCTGGAGGCGGGGAGTGCTCAGGGGTGATTGACTGATCGCTTCCTGTGCTGACATCTCTCTCCCCACCGCCACCCCACGCCGGTGACCACACTTCTCAGAAACAGCCAGGGCCGTGTGCCACCAGCAACCTCAACTTTTCTAGACCTTTCCGTGCTCTTTCCCCTCGTGCTCTTTCACCTCCGGAGGGAGGAGGATGCGTGTCTTCTCTCTGCCCGTCTCGGTCACAGCTGCTCCTTCCTCCCGTGGACTCTTTCTCCAACAACTGATCCCACGCCTTACGTTTGCCCATCTCTGCTGCCCCCTTCATCCTGGTCCGCAAATAACCCGTCTTCCCTGCACCCCGCAAGCCTGGCTCGTCCAAACGTGGGGCTTTCTTCTTTTCAGGAAACCAGGTCATCCTCCCACCGGGAGGACGTTCTCCCAAGGACCCGAGACCGGCCTGGGAGTCAGTTTTATCCACCGGCCTCCTCGCATGTCGCGCGCATGCAGCCCTTTTCTGTGACCCCGTGACTGCCCCAACGCAGGCCCTGCCTGTCTCTCCCTGGGATACAGGCGACGACAACTGTTGGTTGGCTGTTCGCTAAGGCCAGGCACTGCGCCGTGCCCTGTCTACGCGCCTCTCGCTCTTCACGTCAACCTTACGAAGTACCTTCTACTATGATCCTCTCTTCTCCGCATGGGGAAACTGAGGCTGAGGTCATTAGGTAGCTGATCCCGGGTCAGTACAGCTGACAAGTGACAGAGCCAGGACATGCAGGCAGGCGTGTCGGATACCCCTCCCCCCTCTCCCCGCCCCCACCCCTCCCCCCCTGCTTGAGCCTTGAGCTGTCACATGGCTCTCCCTGCTGTTCGCCTCTGAATGGGTCTCGGGCACAGCCCTTCCTGTGCCTCCTCCAGGCTTCCTTCCCCCCTCCACCATCCACCCCCCCCCCCGTGCCAGGTCACCCCCCGATGTGCCGACGGGACTGCCTCTCTCACCCAGATTTCTCACCGGCTCTCCATTCCCGAAGGATCAAGGCCGAATGCCCAAGCTTGGCACCCAACCTCCACGGAGGACCCCACCTCTCCTTTGAGGCTCTGTCCACTGAAACCGCTCTCCTCCAGAGTCCAGTGCACATGTGGCCTCTGCCATGGACCGCTTTCTGACCATACTCACTGGACCGGGTGTCTTCTGTGTCCACTCCCATTGCACTTCTTTCCCACCCGGCCCCTCTGCCAGGGCCTGTGCTCTGGACGGACTCATAGGATCATGCGCGTTCCTGTCTTGGTTATATTCTTGAGGTCAGAGATGTGTCTGTTTATTTCTGTAGCCATTACAGCACCTGCCCAACGTCTCACACAAAGGAAGCAGCTGGACCCATGAGCTTACTTCTCACTCATGTCAAGTTCCGCTGATGGCAGAGGAGAGAGGGGAGCTCGGCCCCACAGTCATCCAGGGGCCCCCACACACGGAGATGCGGCACCTTCCACGTCTGACTCCCGAGCTCGCTCTGGGCATTGGCCCCAGACGCAGGTGTGGGAACAGAGAGCAGGGGGAGGGTGGCATGTGGTTCCATGGGCTCAAAGTGGCACATGCCATTGGCTGGAATGTGGCCTCATGCCCACATGAGCCACAAGGAAACGTGGTCAGTGTGGGCCAAGAAGGAGAAGAGATGGGTTGGGTGACTGGCTAACCGGTCTGTACTTGGGGAGTGAATAATGGCTCTTTATTATCAGGGAAGTGGGCTGAGTTAACAGTGGTCTCCAAAGCAGGGGACACCCCACCCCCCCAACCAGTGTGTACATGATTGATGACCTGTTAGCATGTAGAAGGGGATATTAGAACATCCTTTTTTTTAAAAAAAAAAATTTATATATGTACTAGAGGCCCGGCACACAAAATTCATGCACTTGGGGGCGGGCAGTCCCTCAGCCCAGCTGGTGCCCTCTCACAGTGCAGGAGCCCTCAGGGGATGTCCGACTGATGGCTTAGGCAGTCAGATATCCTTAGCGCTGCCGCGGAGGCGGAAGAGGCTCCCGCCACCGCCACTGTGCTCACCAGCTGTGAGCCGGCTTCTGGCTGAGCAGTGCTCTCCCTGTGGGAGCACACCGACCACCAGGGGGCAACTCCTGCATTGAGCATCTGCTCCCTGGTGGTCAGTGGGTGTCATAGTGGCTGGTCATTTGGCATTTGGTTGATTTGCATATTACCCTTTTATTAGATAGGATATTTATTGTTGACAGTATTACAGATGTCTCCCATTTCCCCCCCTTCCCCTCTCCACCCAGCCCCTCCCACCCCAGGCCTTCACCACCCTATTGTCTGTGTCCATGGAGAACATCATTTTAAGAACCTAAAATAAGACCTTTAATGTGGCTGACATTCCGTGTGGGAAATAACACTGGTCCCCATGTGTGGTCCTTAGGCCAGCGTCTCACGTTACCTGGGGGAGCCGAGGGTGTCCCCAGGGTGCAGGGGGACATTCATTCGTTCCAGTTCAGGCAAACGAGTTGTGTCAGCTCGGTTAAGTGGGCTTACGGGGCATATGATCTTGTTCTAACAACACCAGCCCCCACGAAGTGGGCCTGGGGCTGGGAACGAAGCTGCAGGGAAAGTGCCGGTTTCAGACACGACTGATCCGAGGGCAGCGAAGCCTCGGGAAGCAGCCGGCGCCGCACTCGCTGCGAGCTCTGCCCCAAGCCGAGGCCACACAGCGAAGATCCAACGGGTTCTGGCAGCGAGTCACCAAGAAAAACAGCAAAACGACCACAAACACGGCTTCAAGGATGATTGACGTCGCCGGCCCTTCACACTGCAGCTCCGGCTGCGTGGCTATTGTAACCCGGGGCCTCGACTCACGCTGCGGAGGAGCCAGCGCCGCTTGCAAAACATTTAAAAACGTGTTATCCAGAGCGGGGAGGCGACGCTCTAGAATCTGGGGAATGCTTGCAGCTATTCAGGACTCGGCCCAGCACGTTACAAAAGTCGCAATAAATTGGAGGAGACGTTGAGAAGCCCCCGGCGGGCCTGTTTCTTCCTTAATTGTCAGCGTCTTAATGACCAGTAAACAGGAAGCAGCTCGTCCTGCGGCCGAAACACTTGTCATTCCCGGCGGTGATGACAGCTGGGGGCGCTGCTCGGACCGCAAACTGTCCTGGATGACAGTGCATTCCTTTGTCAGCAAATACCGCCGAGCTCGCCCTGGAGACCGGCGGGGATGGAGGGAGCCAGAGCAGGAGCAGCGGGACCGCGTGGGAGGCCACTCTGCACATGGCTCTGCCCGTGGAATGTGCTGAGTCCACGCAGCGGGGAGGGCGTCCAGGCCCAGGCCTCGGAAGGAAAGACGGCTGGAGAAGCCATTCCTAATGCAAAGTGACTTCTCTGACAAAAACAACGCTTCCCGAGAAGACGGTATTGGCGCGGCAGCCAAATCGGCCAAAATAGAGGAGAAACCTCCAGGTGACCCTGCCGGGCAGACCCTGCCCAAGGTGACTCACAGGCTCCTCTCTCCACCGGGAGCTGTCGGTGGGGAGGAGTTGTTGGGGGAGGGGGGCTTTAGAGGATGACGTTGACAAGGCTCACTTTCTGGAGAGTGTCATGCTGAGCGAAATAAGCCAGTCAGAAAGATAAGTATCACATGATCTCACTCATATGTGGAATCTAATGAACCAAATAAACTGATGATCAAAAATAGACCCAGAGTCATAGAAGCATGAACAGACCATTGAACCTCAGAGGGAAGGCAGGGGGGTGGGGGGGGACGAGATCAACCAATGAACTGTGTGCATATATGCATGACCCATGGACACGTGCAATGGGGTTGTGAGGGCCTGGTAGGGGATAGGAGCAGCCGGAAAAGGTTAATGGGGGGGGGAAAGGAGGACCTGTGTCATACTTTCCACAATAAAGGTTTTTTTAAGGGTATTAATAAAACAAAAAGCTTTCAAATATACAAGACTCTTTAGACAGGTGGTTCTCAACCTTCCTAATGCCGCGACCCTTTCATACAGTTCCTCATGTTGTGGTGACCCCCAACCATAAAATTATTCTCGTTGCTACTTCATCACTGTAATGTTGCTACTGTGATGAATCATCATGTAAATATCTGATATGCAGGATGTATTTTCGTTGTGACAAATTGAACATAATTAAAGCATAGTGATTACTCACAAAAACAAAATGTAATTATAGATGTGTTTTCCAATGGTCTTAGGCGACCCCTGTGAAAGGGTTGTTCGACCCCCAAAGGGGTCATGACCCACAGGTTGAGAACCACTGCTTTAGAGTATTCTGTAATGGAAGGGAAGTCATTGTGAACATATTTCTTATCACACAGGCTTACTGAGTGTGGGATTTTTTGGTAAAATATTTAAAGGGATCTAACTTAGAGCTGAGGCATCCGCTGCCGTCAGTGCATGTGGCAAACTCAGTGTTTGTGGCACGTGGCTGTCCGTGGTGAGCTGGCTGCTGATGGCTTTGAAGTCGTGCGTAAACATGAACTGTAAAGGGAAAGATGATCTTTGAACTTTGAGTCAGAGAGCTACTAATCCTCAAAAGTACATCATGCCGTGGAGACGCAGTTTGAAAACAGGTGTTTGGAAATATTCCACTGCCGTGCGGTATTGTTGTTGGAAATGACCTGTTACCTATAAAAAGTCGTACGCAAACTTTTAACCATCTGTTCAAGAACCTTCCAGAGGAAGTATTTCTGAGAGTTCTGAACCTATTGTTAAATATGTTGACGTCGATGTCCTCTAGCTTGTCAGAGAATTCTGTTAAATTAGGGGAAAGAGAAACTTACGAGGGCAATTTCAAGACAAATGGTCAAGGTCGCTCTGAAAGGGAGACCCCGGCCCTTAACAGTGAAGCTCCGGCTACGGGCTACGCTCGTGTCTCTCACACGGCAGTGACTTTTTTAGCCACGACAGCCAGTAAAATCGCGTCCCTAAAACCAGAGTTTTGTTGTTTCAGATTTAGCTTCAACGCTCCATCGCCCACCTGCCCCGCCCCATGGCCCTCTCTGCCCCGCCCCATGCCCACACCCTTTGGACTAAGACCCTTGCTGCAGCCGGCGTTACTCAAACCCTCATCCCCGAGGATTGTTTGCAGCAGGGACTGTCGGAGGAGTTTGCTTCTCCGTCCCCGCCAGCGGCGGCCTGGCGTTTGGTGGTTCCATTATTGCCGGTCCTTCCTCCAGGAGAGCGAGCAGGGGGACAGCAGGGAGGGGAGACTTCACTGGGCGGTTCTGATAAGTCAACACAACAGTGTGGACATGAGCGTCCAGGCCAACAGAGCATTCTAATGAGTTCATTGGAGCCAAACTGATAGCAATGGTCAGGAAACGAAATCTCAGCGGATTGAGAAAATGCTCCAGAGAAGGGCAGTTTCACAGTGTATTTTACACCCGAGAATAAAAGGAGGAGATGGGGGGGTAAATGAAACCCACCCGTGGTAGATTAGGGGGTGGGGGAAGGCAAAGCAGGGAGACCTCTAGGACAGTGGTAGGCAAACTGCGGCTCTCGAGCCACATGCGGCTCTTTGGCCCCTGGAGTGTGGCCACTGTTATGTCCAGATTTCAAGATCCCCCCAAGAGAGACCACTAGGGAGCCGAGTCCGATGTAAAAGCATAGAGTCTTTTATTCAAGCCCGGGACTTGGTCCCCCCCCCCATGCCTCCATTACTGGATGCAAGAGAGAGCCCCGAGTCCCAAGGGAACAAAGAATTTATAGGGCTTGGGGTCGGGGGGTGGGGGCACACACTGACCACTGATTTGGCCAATTCCCGTTGGTTGAGTGAGGGCTGGGGGCTAGTGACGCAAGGGCAGGGTGCAGCTAGGGTCTGGTTACACAAAGACAGGGGGGTGGCTAGCATACTCTTGGCCTTGGGCTAGTTTCCCCCGCTTTCCCATTGGCTGAGATAAGGGCAGGCTGAGTAACTGATACATCCAGCGGCTTTTTCTTGGAAGAGGGGATAAGGACACAGCTATCAGTCCTGTTCTGTCCTTTCAGCCACGAAGTTTCAATCGCACTGTACGTGCGCGCCTGCACGTGGTATTTTGTGGAAGAGCCGCACTCAAGGGGCCACAGTTTGCCGACCACGGCTCTAGGATAAAACGCAAAAGGGGGAGGCACATACTTCCCCTCCACTTGTGGGTGCAGACAGTTAGGAATGCACAGCGCAGCCATGGAGATGGAATATTCTGGAACAAGATGACCCGAGGGGCCCTGGTGGAGGGTGAGCCCTGAGGGTCTGTGAAAATGATTCTGCCCTTTGAAAGGCATGTTATCGTAGATGCAAAAAGACAATGGACGGCTCAGGCAAGGTGAAGGTTGACCTTTGGCAGAAAGGCTGCAGGCCTCGCACGTGACCCCACCATGACCGCTCGTAGCTGGGATGTCTGTGTTCAGACCGTCCTGGGTGGAGACTCTCTGCCTCTGAGTTCATAGGACCCGTCGTGCGGGGTCCCCCTGGAGCTCATCGGGGTGAGTGTATGACCCCGTCGTCCTCCCCAGCAGCTTCCCCACCCCGTGCGCCCCTGCGTCACCATTAACACCTGGGCGCGGCCGCGGAGAAATGCCTGCCTCCGTGTCTCCCACGGCAGCTCTCCCCCCGGGGTGGCTTCCTCGCGGCCTCAGGCCTCCTGGGAATGCCTCAGGTTTTAACAGCATCTTCTCCAGCAGGGTCAGCGGCCTGTCTAGGAGTGGGGTGACCGTGTTCCCAGGACACCAGCAGCCAGGCCCCTCTTATTTCCACTTCCTCACTGGGAAAAGCAGTCACCTTACACCTGGGCCGTTTAGCCTGGGCATCTGTATGAGCTGGTACAAGAGGCATCACTCAGTGAGGGAGACGCATTCTGCTCTTGCAATACATCCAAACACGGTGTTTCTCACCATCACCCTCCCTGCCCCCCCAAGTCCAGATTCTGCCAGGCTTTCCCTCTCAAACTCAGACTGGACCATGCCATTCACGGAGAAGCCGATGGTACCAGGGCTCAGCACGTGTTTTACAATGAACGGGTCAGTGAATTCTGTACAGCTCTCAGCATTCTTTTTTTTTTCTCTTCTTTTTAAAATCCTCACCTGAGGATATTTTTCCATTGATTTTCAGAGAGAATGGGAGAGAGAGGAAAAGACAGAGAGAAACAGTGCTGTGAGAGAAACATATCGATGGGTTGCCTCCTGCATGCACCCCCACCAGGGCCCGGGCCGGGGAGGAGCCTGCAGCCAAAGTACATGCCCTTGACCGGAATCGAATCCACAGGCTGGTGCTCTATCCACTGAGCCACACCGGCCAGGGCTAGTTCTCAGCATTCTTAGCAGTCGAGGCCGCTCGACTTCTGTGCAATGTTAGGGCAGACGAGCGGGCCGGTCCGCAGACTCAGCCAGTCGGTAACGAGTCTGCGCCCTCGGCCTTTTTAGCACAAGGTGCTGCCTGGAGCCTGCGACTCCCACTGGCGTTGGGGCTTCCCCGTGATCAAAGGCCCCATCAGGTGCAGCTGGTCATTCTGCTGAGGCCCAGGACCCAGGACCCAGCCTGGGGAGGCTGCCCCGGGGACCATCACTCCGCTTCGTGAGTGCCTAGCTCACCGCCAGCTTCTCGCCCCCGGGCAGCCTGTCCGTCTCCTCTTCTTGGCTTGCACTACACACTCTTGAAATTATAAAGCAACCAGTAATTGTGTGTGTGTGCTGTGCGTGTGCGTGCATGTGTGCGTGCACACGTGTGTGCTGTGAGTGTGTACGTGTGTGTGCATGTGTGTGCTGTGAGTGTGTGCATGTGTGTATGTGTGTGCATGTGTGTGCTGTGAGTGTGTGTGTGCTGTGAGTGTGTGTGTGTGTGTGTGAGTGAGTCCTGTGGACGCTGAGGAGGCAGGCAGATGGTGGTGTGCATGGAGGTGCGGACACTCAGCTCCCGCGGGACTGTGAGTCGGGAAGATGCCAGGAGCCTGTACAGAGTGTCCACATTCTTGAGTCGGGGAATTCTGGGAGCATCGCGCACGCCGCCCCCTGAGGTTTTGTGAAAAATAGTTAGGCAGAAAGGTTAAATGTAAAAAGAGTCTGCACACTTTGGCAGTTTCTTGCAAAAGTAAACACAGGCTTGCCATCCGATCCGGCCCTCCGGCTCCTCCGAGTTTACCCAAAGGAGCTGAGAACCGGCGCCCACGCATAAGCCTGCGCTCGGATGCTATAGCAGCGTCTTGGTTGCTGCCAAAACACGGCAGCGGCCAAGAGGTCCTCCAGGAGGTGCTGGCTGGGTGAGCTGTGGCCACCGAGACTCTGGCATGGTGTTCGCGATAGGCGGGCAGGAGCTGCCAAGCCATGAAAAGACATGGAGGACCCTTAAATGCATACGACGGTGAAAGGAGCCAATTTGAAAAGGCTGCCTGCTGTGTGAGTCCAGCTATAGGAGGTTCTGGAAAAGGCAACACTGGAAACAGTGAAAGGATCGGTGGTTGCCAGGAGCTGGGGGGGGAGGGGAGAATGAAGAGGCAGAGCATGGGGTTCAGGGCAGTGAACCGAACTGTGCGGTGCTGCATGGTGGGTACGTGTCAGTGTACATTGTCCGTCACGGAGAAGGCATCGCACCCAGAGGGCCCTAGTGCACAGCGCGGGCTCTGCGTGTCGGGGCCACGTGTCGGTGTGGGCGGCGATGGCGACCACGGGCCACGCGGGACCCGGGAGGCTGTGCGTGTGTGCGGGCAGCGGGCACAGGGGAACTCTGAACATTCCACTCAATTTTGATAGGAACCTGAAATTGCTAAAAATCAACTTTATTAACTTAAAAGATTAAAATAAGAGCCCACAGAATGGAATGAGTTCAGAACTCAGCTGCTTCTTTGAAGTACCCATTGCCCCCTGAGAAAAACCAGCCAGCTGACCAGACGCCTAACCTGACGTCCCCACCCGGCGCCCGCCTGCCCGCCTGCCTGCCCGCCTGCCTGCCTGCCCGCCTGCCTCCCTGCCCGCCTGCCTGCCCGCCTGGGGAGCTCAGCGTGAGGTGAGGACCACGGCCTCCAGCCTGGGACATGCCCTCCGCAGGAGGTGAGGCGGCCGAAGGCGGGGAGGCCAGTGGCATCTCCTGCCCGCCCGGGCGAGCAGGGGGGACCTTCCAGGAAGGGTGGTGTGGGGGGCAGACACCTGCGCCTCGTGAGTGCCAGAGGGGGCGGGAGAGGCCGGAGGGCAGGAAGATCCCACCTCTGTCCTCTCTGGATTCTATTTTGTAAATAGATTTTTATAGATTTCAGAGAGGAAGGGAGAGGGAGAGAGACACAGAACCATCAGTGAAGAGAGGGAATCATGGACCGGCTGCTTCCTGCACACCCGCTCCTGGGGATGGAGCCCGCAACCCGGGCCTGTGCCCTGACCTGGAACCGAACCCTCACCTCCTGGTTCATAGGTCGGCAGGGCCGGCCTCTCTTGATTCTTAGCAAAAAGCTAAGACACACACTGCCCAGACACACACCGGCATGTACAGGAACAAAAGCGCAGGTGTAGACGGGCTTCCGTGTGCACACGTGTCCAGCAGACACTTGCACAGTCACGTGCACCCATTCGGAGCTGGTGTCTGTAATAGACATGTAGAGACAGACAGACGGCCAAGGCAGTGTTTGGTCTGGGTATGAGCAGTAGCTGCAGATAAACAGTCCCCCTCCATAGCCTGGGGAGGTCATTGTCCTAACACAGGTCCCCTGGGACGCAGCAGCTTCCAGAACAATCAGCTCCCTCCTCTCTCCCAAGGCTGCACGGGGAGCTGTCTGTCCCTGAATCTCTCGTGTGCGTGCATGTTCATCACAGCTGCCTGCAGCCGTCTCCCCACCCGCTCAGCACAGCTGCAGGGCCCCGGCAGGTGGCCACTTAACGCTGTGGGTTGATGACCCTCCGTCCCCCCTATGACACTGGAGTTCCCGGTGGCAAGTAAGTGCCCCCTGAGGCGGGGGGGCGGCAGGAGCTGCAGAGGCTGGGTCTGGCCGCCTAGGAGTCCGTTTCTCTGGGACTGGGCGCCCCGCTGGGGGTTGCGCAAGTCGCCTGGAGAGATGAGCAGTGGGGCGGCCCTGAGTCCGGGACACTTGGGCCCCCAGGCTGCTCCCGGGAGAGGAGCTGTAAGTGGGAACAGGCCCCACTGCACATGGCAGATGGGATCCGGCCAAATGTGGAAAAGGCTCAACAGAGAGCTCCAGCCAAACACAGAATTAACCAAAGCAGCACCTTTCACGTTTACCGAGGACGTAGACACTGTTTTGAGAAACGTCTGTGCCCACAGGCCATGTGTAAACACTCGATAGAAAACTCCTGTCGCGTTAAGTGGGGAGGCTTTCAGTGCATTCATTCTTTTAAAACTCTATTCTTTCTTCTTTTAAAATATGTTTTTATTGATTTCAGAGAGGAAGGGAGAGGAAGAGGGAGATAGAAACATCAATGACGAGAGAGAACCATGGATCGGCTGCCTCCTGCACGCCCCACACTGGGGATCCAGCCCGCAACCCAGGCGTGTGCCCTGACCGGGAATCGAACCCTGACCTCCTGGTTCATAGGTCAACGCTCAACCACTGAGTCCCACCGGCCAGGCATAAGCTCTCTGTTCTTGAACATAATGGAACTGTTTTCTTCTAAGAGGTTGTACTGAACTGCTTTGTGCAGTCGGAACAAAGGCTCCTGCTGATGTCCACCCCCCCCTCCGCCCCCGCCCCGCGGGGCCTGGGACTGTGCCACCTTCTGTGGCAAAAAGGGCTGTGAGATGTGGTTGAGGGAGGGGCTCTGAGGTGGGGAGGTGATCCTGAGTCGCTCAGGGACCCAAATGCCATTACAAAGGCTCTTGGAAGAAGGAGGGGGCGGGTCTGAGTGTGAGGGGAGCTGGGACAGGAGAGCAGCTGGTGGGAGGAGGAGGAGGGGCTGCCACCCAGGTGGGCACCAGGCACGGTCAGGCAGGAGCGTGGGCGCTCTTCTGGGCCCCAAGGAGAAGCGCAGCCTTACCGACACAGACCCCGGGACTGTACGATAGCAAATGTGTTTTCAGCAACAGAGTTTGTGTTCCTTTGTCTCCGCAGCAGTAAGCAGCTGATACACCCATTGTGTCGGTGGGCTCCTGCCCGCCGGGGGGAAAGGGACTGATTTGTTGACAAGTACGCCCACTACTCCCTCGGGCGAGCTCGGAGTGTGGAGCACTCACGTTTCTCACCGTGCCGGTGGAAAGTCCACGCTGAAAGGGTTACATCTGACCACCTATGACAAGCTCCTTCACCCATTTTTGTTGGGGATTATCTGACTGTTGGGGTTCCTGGGGCTGCCAAAACCAAGTACCCCAGACAGGAGAGCTTAGACAGCGGACCTGCATTGCCTCGGAGGCTGGAGGCTGGACATCCGAGAGCGAGGGCCCAGCAGGCAGGTCTGCTTTCTCCCGAGGCCTGTCCTGGGCCTGCACGTGGCTGCTTTCTCGCTGTGCCCTCACACGGTCTTTTCTGTGCACACAGCCCCTGGGGTCTCCTTGCCTCCAAATTTCCTCTTTTTATAAGGACACCAGCCAGAATGAGGTAGGGCCCAGCCTAAAATTACCTAAAACATAATTTTAACCGAATTGCCTCAGGGGTACTGAGAGTTAAGTTTTCAGCATATGAATTTCGGGGAGACACATTTTGGCCCATAACGTCTGTGCTAAGTATGTGTGGGAGAGGGTCTGTGCCAGCCAGACGGACAGACTGTGCCTACTACTTAAGTGACACGTCAGGACTGCTCCCTGTAGGTTCATGCTTACACTCCATGTGCCCCAGTGTGAATTAATTGAAACTATATCACTTTGTCACCTCCTGGCTCACAAGGGATCATTAAACAATCGCAGAAAAATCATATGGAGTCAGGAATGGGCGATGGGGGGAAGGATGGTATAGATGCAATTAGATCCCTACCTCACATCATACATTCCACACATACACCAGATGGATTACAGACCTAAATGTGAAAAATATACTTAAAAGACTATTGGATAATATAATGGAGTAGAAAAAATAGAAAATTTTTTATAAAGCCCAAACAATAAAGAGAAATTATATATATATATAGTATATATTCAACTACCTCAAATTTTAAATTCTACAAAAAAAACCTTTTACTTCTGTACAGTGGACATTTCTTTTGGCAAAAGATTGGAAAACATAGGGAGACACATGTTATAAACCTGAAATTAGTATGCAAAACACATAATAAAGAAAAATAAAAGTAGAAAAAATGAATTGCCTGAAGAGGAAATGTGAATGCCAACAGGCAAGCAAACAGGGATATACTCAGAGAAGGCAAATACGAAGCACGAAGAGCAGCTCCTCACCCACATGTTTATAAATCTAGTCGTCAGGCTATCTCCGCTGCTGGCAAGTTGTAGGAGAAATGACACTCTCATAAAAAGTTGCTGGAAATGTGAAGTGGTAAAGGCATCTTGGTGTCTATGAAAGTGGAAAATGTGTCTAAAATGTGTCCTGGAAATTATGCATTAAGATATTCGCTAGGCAGCCTCCTGTGCGGTTCCATATGGGTCCTATGCACACTCCTGTGTGGTCTGTGAGGGTCCTATGCACACTCCTGTGTGGTTCCATTTGGGTCCTATGCACACTCCTGTGTGGTTCCATTTGGGTCCTATGCACACTCCTGTGTGGTTCCATATGGGTCCTATGCACACTCCTGTGTGGTCTGTGAGGGTCCTATGCACACTCCTATGTGGTTCCATTTGGGTCCTATGCACACTCCTGTGTGGTTCCATTTGGGTCCTATGCACACTCCTGTGTGGTTCCATATGGGTCCTATGCACACTCCTGTGTGGTCTGTGAGGGTCCTATGCACACTCCTGTGGTCCGTGAGGGCCCTATACACACTCCTGTGTGGTCCATGAGGGTCCTATACACACTCCTGTGTGGTCCATGAGGGCCCTATGCACACTCCTATGGTCCATGAGGGTCCTGTATGAGTGTCTGCTACTACATTGTTTGTAGCAGCAGGAAGAAGGGAATGACAGAAATCCTTCAGCACAGAAATAAGTAAAATGTGGTATTCTCCAATGATGAAATATCGTACAGCAATTAAAAATTAGAAATAAAGTTGATATAATCAGCAATAATAGGTCTTAAACATAAGGTAGTGTGTCCAAAGCAAGATGCAGATTGATGGGTTACAGACATTATTTTTAAAATAAAACCATACAGTGTGTGTGTGTGTGTGTGTGTGTGTGTGTGTGTACGCATCTAGTGAAGGCATATGTTCCTAGAAAAGGGTTTTAAGAAATGGAATGATACCCGATCACTTCAGCCTCCAGGGAGGTGTGGAGAGGAGTGGGTGAGGGTTCGCGGTTTGGGGGACATTAGCTAATATCTCTCCTCTACTCACCCCTCTCCCTCCCTCCCTCCTCCCCTCTCCCCTTCCTCCCTCCTCCCTTGCCTGATTTCCTTCTTTCCTCTCTCCCTTTTCTTCTCCCTAAAAAATGGACAAGAAGCAGATATGACAAAAAAGTTAGCATTGATTCTAAGTGATGGGACTGTGGACGTGTGAGTTCCTCCTTCCTTTTACTGTAACCTCTCGCTCTCAGAAAGCAGAAACCACGCCAAACAAAACACCCAGTGTGTGTACACATGAACCCTAAACCAGCGGTTCTCAACCTGTGGGTCGCGACCCCTTTGGCGGTCGAACGACCCTTTCACAGGGGCCGCCTAAGACCATCCTGGATATCAGATATTTACATGACGATTCATCACAGTAGCAACATGACAGTGATGAAGTAGCAACGAAAATAATTTTATGGTTGGGTCACCACATGAGGAACTGTATTTAAAGGGCCAGAAGGTGGAGAACCACTGCCCTAAGCTGTGAGCCTCTGCCGGGGAAGGAAAGGGGCTGAGCCAGTGAAGGGAGGCGGGACTGAGCCCGCCGGCCCCGGCCCCGAGCAGCCCCGCTCCCTGGGAGCACGGACGGGCAGCCCAGTGGGCGGGAGCCCGGCGTCCGGTCCAAAGGAGCCACGGTCCTCGCTGGGCGGGAAGCCTTTGCGTTTCCCTCCTGAAACGCTGGGTCAGGGCTGACCTCCTCCCGGGTCAGTGACCGGCCGCCCGGCCAGGAGCAGGCAGTTCCATTTTCCTGCAGCTCAAACTAATGAGGCACGTTCTTCCTGATTTGGGGGAACAAACATGTTCCCACAGACGCCTCTTCTTGGTTCCATTTCTTTCTGCTTTTCTGGAGAAACAGCGAGTAGATCTAGTACCTGTCCATGGGAACGTTCTTCAAAATGTGAAGACAGCCGGGCCCGGCGTGGCTCGGTGGTTGGGTCGACCTAGGAACCAGGAAGTCATGGTTTGATTCCCGGCCACGGGCACAGGCCCCGGTTGCAGGCTCGATCCCCAGTAGGGGGCGTGCAGGAGGCAGCCGATCCATGATTCTCTCTCATCATGGATGTTTCTCTCTCTCCCTTCCTCTCCCTTCCTCTCTGACATCAATAAAAATATATACATTTCTTAAATGTGAAGACAACCATCGTGCATGTGTGCGTTTCTGACTAACAGTGCAGCGGGCTGTGTGTGCACATGCGGACATGGGAGCCTCGCGTAGGGACACCGCCCGCCATAAACTAGCCACGGGCTGGGAAGCTGCTTGAAAATTCCTCTCTGATAATACAGAACAAACTAACCACAGAGAGCTCGGCCCCTCTCCAGCTGAGAGCTGGGGGCGCAGGAGGCCCGGGAGGCAGAGGTTCATAATGGATGAGCAGTCTGATCGGACTCGATGGCTGCAGAGGGGAACCGATGCCTGGCTAAGGACTGAGCCGGGCAGGCAGAGGAAGCCGCCTGGCTCCTCAGCAATGCCGCTCATGCGTCACGAGAGCAGCCAGGCCAAGCAGAGGCCTCCGCATGTGGGCTGGCGGGGATCAGGTGCCTGCAGGGGAGCCTGAACGGTCAGGACCTGTGAGTCGCGTCCCCGCTCCCTGATGCCTATTGGTTGGTTCCTGTTTCACCTGCTTGAAGGGGGCCCGGGAGGCTGTTGGCACTCGCCTGAGAGGGCGAGTAGCTCTGGTTCCCGGGAGGCTGTGCATCGCTGTGGGTGAGAGGAACGGGAGGTGAGCAAACCGAAGCTTGAGCTCCCACTGTCAGAGGAACAAGGATTCGAACCCAGCTTCCTGGAACTCGAAGGCCCTTCGCTGGGTTTTGTTGAAACCTCCCCACTCTCAGAGAGGCAGTGGAGGCATCAGTAGCAATCCTAAAAATACCTAATGACCGGATCAACCAATCAAAATGCACTACGCGCCCTAAGGGTTTGGCTCAGTGGCTAGAGCGTCGGCCTGCGGACTGAAGGGTCCCAGGTTCGATTCCAGTCGAGGGCATGTACCTTGGTTGTGGACACATCCCAGTAGGGGGTGTGCAGGAGGCGGCTGATCGATGTCTCTCTCTCATTGATGTTTCAAACTCTATCCCTCTCCCTTCCTCTCTGTAAAAAATCAATAAAATATATATTTTTAAAAAAACAAAATTCACTAAGCTATGCTGTATGGGTACGGCCTGGAGAGACAGCCCCGCCCACAGCTCTGACCAATCCGGCTCTGGGAAACACTTGGCAGGTGAGACGAGAAGTGCTTCCATAAAGGTAATTGTGTTGTCTCTGCCTTCTTAGACTCAGTGGCGTTATTTCACAGTAGAGTTTCATGAAATCATATTCTTTGCATTAAGCCACTTCTTTTTAAAACCCAAATGCAAAAGAAATAAAGGGGAAAAGATATGGGGAAGGGATGGCTTAACTTCTCTGCATTTTGGGGTGACCGACAAAGTTTGCTCCTCCTCAGAGGACTTAGGGTGTCCCCAGTTAACAGGTGTGCAGCCCGGCTGGCGTGGCTCAGTGGCTCAGCTTTGACCTATGAGCCAGGAGGTCACAGTTCGATTCCCCATCAGGGCACAGGCCCGGGTTGTGGGCTCAATCCCCAGTGTGGGGCGTGCAGGAGGCAGCCGATCCATGGTTCTCTCTCACCATTGATGTTTCTATCTCTGTCCCTCTCCTTTCCTCTCTGACATCAATAAAATACATTTTTTTAAAAGAGAGAGGTGTGCAGGCATCCTTTAACCCTCTCCATGCGGGTCCCACTGTGGTTCTGTCTTTGGCCCCCCCCCCATCCCACCTCTGCCCTCCCACCTCCAAACCGTGTCTCCTATGGCTCCCAGGTGCAGCCTCTTCCTCCCACCCTCCGCTGCCCCCATGTCAGGGGGACCCGTTTTCTCATCCCGACAGCCCCCAGGTGGGGAGTGCATCTCCAGACGGCAGTTCCCAGACAGCGCGCCCCCCCCCCCCCCCGTGCTGCTACCTAGGAAGGAAACGGCGATTTCACAACCCTCCCCGCTGCCCCCGCCCAGCGGCTGTATGTTTATTTGGTTTTTGACTCGAGTGGGTTTGTTTGGAGGATTTCACAACACCCTGGCGTTCCTGGAGATGCGATGAGGAAGATTGAAGAGGGGATGACAACCTCAGGGCCGCGCCGCGTCTCGGGGGCCCGCGGGCCTTTCCACGCCGTTGTGCAAACTCGGCCCAGTGGGACGGGCAGGGGGACGCAGGGACGCATTTTTCCGCATTTTTCCGCTGGTCAGAGCCGTGGCGCTGAACGGCGCGAGGGACCACACAATTACATTCCTCCGCTCCGCGCGGGAAAAGCTAACGGGAAAGTGTGTCGCCAACTCGCATCACCTGCTCCCCGACGGCTGAGGAAAGGGCGTCCGGCCCAGGCCCCGGCGTGTGGAAGACCAGCTCCGTGTGTGTGTGTGTGGGGGGGGGGGGGGGGCGGGGTTCGTGCTTTTTTTTTTTTTTTTAGTCCTCACCCAGGGATATTTTTTCCATTTATTTTTAGAGAGAGTGAAAGGGAGAGGGAGAGACAGAGAGAAACACCGATCTGAGAGAGACACATCCATTGGTGGCCTCCCGCACGCCCCTGACCAGGGCCAGGAGCCTGCAATCGAGGTACGTGCCCTTGACCGGAATCGAACCCAGGGCCCTTCAGTCCGCAGGCCGACGCTCTGTCCACGGAGCCAGGCCAGCCGGGGTTATGCTGTCTTTCGAGTCAACCACACCATTGCCTGCACGAAGCTGGGAGACGGCCTGGCTCCCGGGTCCTCGGGTTGCCAGCCCTTACGTGCACCTTCCAGGCTGAGGAGAGAGGACGGCACAGCAGGCAGGAAGGTTCTGGAAGGGGACTGTGGCTGACGGGACCCCCGTCCGCCCCGGCTTGGCCCCCCGAGGCCCAGGTGCACGTGGCCTGGCTGCTTTCTCAGGAAGGCCCTGGTCCGAGCCCCCCTGGAGACCTTCACTCTCCAAATCGCAGGCCTCGTAATTAGAAAAGCTTATTGGAAATGTTTTCGATAGTTTCAAGCTGAAAACATGCCCATGTATTTTAAACAACCCCACGGGGACGGAGGATGGGGGCAGGCCAGGCCGGCCCGGAGGCAGCTGCCCGCCACAGGCCGCAGGCCGCAGGCCGCAGGCCCAGGTGGGCGGGTGCCAACGGCGGGCTATTGGCCGCCCTGTCTGAGCCAGAACCCGGAGTCTCTGTCCTGCGGCCGCGGTGGAAATTATTCCAGCAGGGGCCCTGGTGGCACTCAGACAGCGATCTGTTTTCTCAAAGGCCAGATTGGGCAATCGTGTGGCTCCATCCGTGTTTGCCTTCTCAGGACGAGCGCAGCCTTTCCTTTAAAATACTCCACCTGAGCTGGGAGGGCCCGGGGGACGGGGCCCGTGGTTTTAGTGGCAGAGGCTCAAGACCCCAAGGACCGCTCAGGAGCCGGTGGGCGCGCTCCAGCCTCCAGTGACCCCGCGGCCAGAAACTGCAGCCAGACGGGGCGCTGAGGAGAAGAGCAGAGGGCTTGTGCGAGGGCCCCACAGAGAGTTGGAAGTGATGGGAACAGAGGAAAGAAGGCATGTTGATGAGAAACATGAGGGCGAGCTGGCGCGGATTCTGCTGTATAATAGAAAATTTGTTTCGCGTTTTCTGCCAGCAGATGCAGGGCCTGGGGAGTGAGGAATTGCATTTTATTCCAGGTTCAAATTTAAGTTTGGAAAGGACATCTTGGAAGGTATGCCTCATTTCACAGGAGCTAAGCAGCTTTCTGAACACTCGCCCGCGAGGTGGCCAAGGGAGAGCTGGCCCAGTGAACGGGTTATCTGCCGGCTCTGAAAAATGGTTCTCTTGGTTTTCAGTTTTAATACATGTTCGGTGGAGGGCGGGGTGGGCTACAAGGGGCCGATGGGGGCGGGGGACATCTGTAATACTTTCAATAATAAATTAGAAATGAATGTCTATATGTATCCGGCCCTGTTTTGTTCGCTGGCTGATGCCTTTGAATATTCTTGCCTGTGAATCTTTGCCTGTTCTGTTACCCTCTGGCTCTAACTGCTCATCTCTTAAAAAACAGGAGTTTCCGCCCGGCCGGCGTGGCTCAGTGATTGAGTGTTGACCTGTGAACCAGGAGGTCACTGGTTTGATTCCTGGTCACAGGCACAGGCCCAGGTTGCGGGCTCGATCCCCAGTGAGGGGCGTGCAGGAGGCAGCCGATCCATGATTCTCTCTCATCACTGATGTTTCCATCTCTCTCTCCCTCTGAAATCAATAAAAATACATTTCAAACAAACAAACAAAACAAAACATGAAGCCCTGCGTGTGATGCAGCTATTAAAGCTCCGAGTCAGCACTGGCTGGTTTGGCTCAGTGGATAGAGGGTCGGCCTTTGGACCAAAGGGTCCCGGGTTCGATTCCGGTCAAGGGCTGGCACCTTGGTTGCAGGCTCCTCCCCAGCCTGGGCCCCAGTTGGGGCCCACACAAGAGGCAACCGATCAATGTGTTTCTCTCACATGGATGTTTCTCTCCGTCCTTCCCTCTCTTTTCCACTCTCCCCAAAAACCAATGGAAAAATATCCTCAGGTGAAGATTAACAAAAACAAACAAACAAACAAACAAAAGCTCACATTCCACCCAGTCCATTTACAGCTGTTAATTTTCCTTCGGGCCTTAAAGGAAAGAAATACAGAAGTCACATGACTGTTTTATTTGGCCGTGAGAAATAGGCAGTGGGGAAGGGCAGCGGGCTCCGGGCAAGAGGGTTTTGTAGTCAGAACGGAGCCGGTGTCGGGGGCAGAGGCGCGAGAGGGTTCAGGCAGACAGTGGCCCTGGGGAGAGAGGGGCCTGAGGCCGGGGGAGGGAGAGACGTCAGACACGGAGGAAATCATAAAGACGGGGTCCACCGTTGGTGCAAATGGGGACCCCTCACTTTTCACATGGCAGCGTCGCTACAATACTGGGACTGAAGCTACCAGCCAGGAACAGGCAGGTCTGCAAAGCCGGGAGCCAGCGATGCGACGTGACCGTGCTGGGTCGGTGGCACTGCATTCAAAGAGTGCGTGCTGACTGCTCCGTGGCGTTTGAACAGCGAGGGGAGTGTGAGGGGCCGCGTGGGGCCAGCGCGGGGTCCGCGTGTTGGCAGAAAGATGTGTCCGAAAGGGGAAAGCCACAGGGATCCGCCGCCAGGAGCGGGCTGAGGAGGCCCTTTCATGCAGGGACGTTAAGGTGGAGGGCGGCGTGCGGCCAGGAGGCCAGCCAAGGCCGGCGGCGCGAGCTCGGAGACTCTCGTGTATCGGTTTATATTCGGAGGCGGCCACAGCCCAGGAGCTTCAGGATGAGCAAACTAAATGTGGATCAATGGCCGGGACTGTTGGGCAGGACGTAAGCCGTCATTACTTGTGGCCACGCTGTCCCGGGGAACCTGCTCCAGAAAAGGAGGCCAGTGTGAGCCCCGCGCCCCCTGCACATCCGTGAGGCAGGTAGAGAGGAGCCGGGATCACAGCACTTTAAATGTGTATATGCATTTCCGTTTTTATTCGTAAATGTATTTATATTAATATCAGAGAGGACGGGAGAGGGAGAGAAAGAATCACCAGTGATGAGAGAGAATCATGGATCAGCTGCCCCCTGCATGCCCCCTACTGGGGATGGAGCCCACAACCTGGCCATGTGCCCTGACAGGGAATCGAACCTTGACCTCCTGGTTCCTAGGTCGATGCTCAACCACCGAGCCACGCCGGTCAGGCCATCCTACATAATAAAAGGCTAATATGCACATTGTCCCCTCGGGAGTTCCACCGACCAGGAGTTTGACCGCTCGCTGTGACGTGCACTGACCACCAGGGGGCGGCACGGAATGAAGGAAGGCCTCAGCCAGCAGCTGGCAGCCGGGGGAAGGAAGGCCCTGATTGGCCCTGATCTCCGGCCGGGCCTGGGACCCTATCCGTGCATGGATTTCGTGCACCGGGCCTCTATATATATATATTTCTTTGGGGAGAGAAAACATTATTTCAGGGCAGAATCGTGCCGACCCATTTATTAGAGGCTGAGAAGGGGAGCAGCCTGTGGAGACCATGTGTGCGGACTGCCAGCCCCTCCGCCTTGTCGATGCTGCCGCACATGCTGACCTTCTGGGAAGCTGGTGAGGTGCCAAGCCATGGAGAGGGAACTGGTTAGGGGCGGCAGGCACCATAAATGTCCCCCGTGGAGTCCTGCTACAGCCGGCACCGAGAGGGCGAGTCTCTAGGGTTGCTAAAATCTCCAAATTCTTTGCTCCAAAATCACAAATCAAGGGCGAGCAGTCCTAGGAGAGGCGTTGGATGAGGGTCCGTCAGCGCCGGAGGAACGCTGATCGCCGTCTGACAGTAACGAGGGGGATTTGACAGCCGGGATGGCGCAGGCGGCGTCTGCTCTGCCTGGGCGTCTGTGGTCGGAGCCCTCACAGCAGCCCTGCCGGGCAGATGCAAAGCTTTCCCGCCTGCAGACAAGAGACAGGAGCCGGGACAGCCTTCGGGCTCTGTGGTTTGGGGACCGTGGGGAATGGCCAGGGCTCCTCACAGAAGGGGGGGGGAGGGATGGACCACGCAGTTCTGGAGGCTGGAAGTCCAGGACCACGGTGCTGCCGGGCTCAGTTCCCTCTGCGGCCGCTGTCCTTGGCCATCTCCGCCGTGTCCTCACGTGGCCCTCCGCTCTGCCCACTCTTCCCGGCATCCCTCTGTGCGCCCTAATCTCCTCTTATAAGCATCCCAGTCGGATAGGATTCGGGCCACCCCACCGGCCTCCTCCTAACTTCGTCTTCATAGGCCCCGTCACCAAATACTGTCACATTCTGACGCACTGGGGTTTAGGGACTCAACATAGGAACTGGGGGGGCAGGGGGAGGGGGGCGGGACCGCACAATTCAGCCAGAAGCAGGGTGAGCTAAGGGGAAGGCGGGATTCGCATGGTCATGGAGTCCAGTTAGGCCTGAGCTATGAGGAAAGGCACCCCTCCCCTCCTTCCAACATGCCCTTCCTTCATCCTCAGTGAAGTCGCTGCTCTGCCCATGCCCTGCACCATTCCCTGCACCCCAGGGTCTGAAATGCAGTGATCGTGACAAACGCACCCGGCCCAGCCCAGCCCAGCTCAGCCCAGCTCAGCTCAGCCCACCCCGGGGCCAGGTCAGGGCCCACAGCCGGACCGGCACCGTTCCTCAGCGCACAGCTGAGGGGAGGGAGGAGCGGGCTGAGGTGGGGAGTTCTTGTCGGGCTGACACCTATGCCACCCCCGGCACAGAGAGCCCTCTCTCTGTGTTGGATAGGCAGCAAAGTAAACAATTTGTAGCAAGTCCACAGGGCGTCACTGTGTCCACCCCAGCGGCCTGGGCTTCAGAGAGGCCGTCTGTCCTAACGGCTATTTTAAACGCCTCGTCAGCTATAAAAAGTGATGCTAACATCTCCTTCCGAACCCCGACGACCTCTTCCATGGAGAATTTAAAAAGCCCACACACCTATGAATACCCATAATGATCACCTGTGGCCCTGCCTTCTGGTCTGGGCCAGGCGGTGGCGTCTGTGGAACATTCTGGATTCCCAGTCCTGCGGGGAGGCTCGGAGCGCGGTGAGCTGCTGACCGGGAGGGAGGAGGGACGTTGGAAACGAGGTTGTCCGCAGCGGCCTCCTGCCCACCCTCCCCAAGCAACGCGCCTGCCCGAGGCTGGGGCGCCCTTCGCCTTAAAGCAGCGGTTCTCAACCTTCCTAACACCGCGACCCTTTAATACCGTTCCTCATGGTGTGGTGACCCCCAATTTCATGGTGACAAATTGAACATAATTAAAGCATAGTGATTAATCACAAAAACAATATGTAATTATATATGTGTTTTCCGATGGTCTTAGGCGACCCCTGTGAAAGGGTCGTTCGACCCCCAAAGGGGTCGCGACCCACAGGTTGAGAACCGCTGCAAAAAGGGAGACATGGGTCTACCTGCAGTGTGCGTGGCACCCCGGCAGGGGGTGAAACCAGGCACCCCCATCTCCCGGGGCCTCCCCAGGGCAGGGGGAAGCCCCGGATCGCGTACTGTCAAACCATCCACAGGACCCCGAACGCTCCTGTGGAAACCACAGCTGTTCCTCGTCCACGGGGCCGGCCGACCCCGGTGGGCCTTTCTGGAGGCTGTTCCCGCGGTGCAGCATCGCCTGGGGTGGCTGGAGCCGGCTAGGGATGTGGTCCCACCTCGCCATAAGCACCCGGGGCCCCCCAGGGCCTGTGAAAGGGTTCCTGCCAGGCTGCCGTGGCTGGTTCCCACGAAGGGAACGTGTGCCACCGAAGTCACGTCCCTCCTGACAGAGGAGGAAACTGAGGCCAAGCCACGGAGGCCAGTGCCCCCCAGGAAGTGACAGGCAGAGCGGGGCGAGTGCCTCCCCCCAAAGCCATCCTGATTACGTCACGGTGCCTCCTGCCTCCCCCTGCCCGGGCCAGGTCCTCAGGGCCACATGGGAGTGTGGCCCTGTACCGCAGGCGCCCACCCCGGGCCATGTGAATACAGGGACCCTGGGCCAGCCCCTTCCCCAGGAGCCGATTTCGGCAGGAAGAAGGGAAGACCCCCAGCTGTTCCTGGTGGTGACTGGAAGGGGAATGCGGGGGGTGGGGGGGTGGGGGTGACCAGCAGGAAGATATGCCGGAAGCAGCAGGGGGTGGAGGGCAGCCCAGGACCAGGCTGCTCACTCCATGTGCCGTGTTGCCTCCATCTGGCCTGGCTCGGATGGTCCGTGACTCTGACGTTATCCAGCTGACGCGGGATGCTGACAAAGACGTCTCCAGATGCCGGCGCCGGCTTCCAGCACAGATCCTGGCTCTCGGGAGCCACGGGAATGGATGCCCTGCCCGTCCACATTCCCCCCCTCCAGCCCCTGTTTGCACACTCGGCCCTCCGGGCTCGCCGTAACCCCAGGTCTGACCATGCAGTGCGGCCACACTCCCCTGTCACCTGCTCCTGGCTCGGCCATCGAGGCTCCTCCCCCCGTGGGCCTGAGCGCTCTCAGCGGCCTGCTGGCATGGAGGCCTCGGGGGACGCTGCCCCCTGCCTGCGTGGCCCAGCGAGTTCCAAGGACCGAGGGCTGGGCGCCCTGCCTCCCACAGGCAGGGGTCTTCACGGGCTGTCTCTCATTGGTGCAGGGGGAACAAGGAGGCTTTTCCTGCCAGGAATGCCGTGTGGCTGGGAGTTGGCCCTGCTCTGCAGGGGCCCAGCAGTCAGCAGGGTGCTCAGCACCTCTCGTCTGTGCGGGGCAGAGATGTGTGCCATGGGGCAGGGCCCACGCAGAGGCCTTCAGAGGGGGAGAGAAGCAGAGAGAGAGAAACATCCATGATGAGCGAGGATCATCGATCCCTGCCTCCTGCACACCCCACACTGGGCGTGGAGCCCACAACCTGAAAATGTGCCCTGAGGGGGAATCGAGCCCCGATCTCCTGGTTCATAAGTGGACGCTCAACCACTGAGCCCCGCTGGTCGGGATGGAAAGCCTGCCTCTTTGTGTCCGTCAGCTTGGGCCTCGGCCATGTGGGCAGTGAGGCCTGGCGCTGCCCTGGGGTCTTTGCTCCGACCCCGCCGCACACCCAGGGTGCAGAACAGAGAAGTGGCCGTGGCCTTGTCCCTTGGCCTCCGGATTGAGAAGCATCCTGGTCGGGAAGGTCGGAGCCGCAGGCCTCGGCCAGTTTCTTACCAGAGAAGTGGAGGGAATCAGATGGGGGGGGTGGGGGGCGGCGCTTTGGAATGGCAAGGAGGGAAGGGAGATGACAAAACAAAAAAGCAGAACGTGTGTGTGTGCATGTGTGTGTGTGCGTGTGTGTGCGTGTGTGTGTGTGTGTGTGGTGCCCTGTGTTCCCCGGAGCCACTGAGCACCTGGAAGTTTACCTCTAGCCAGGCGTCCCCAGACGGGCAAGGCATCGGCCCTACAGCCACACGTGCCGATTGGAGACCCACCGCCATCGAGGTGGTGCCATTCCAGCCTCAGAGTGTGCCGGGAGCCGGTCCATGCTTGCTGTTTCAAGGGACCTGGCATATATGGCATACGGTTCTTAATATGTTTGCTCACCTTCTTGGCGCTGTGTTTTAACCAAGGTCACCTCTCCGAGAAAGGTTGAATCCCCAGGTAGGGATTTTCCCCTGAAGTTAGGGAGGGAATAAAACCTCTTAACTAAGTGCCAGGCGGGTAATTAATCATTTTAACTACGAACAATCATGCTTAAGCTACATAATCTTTACTCCCTGGAATGGAGATAAGAAACGCCCTAACCTTTGGAATAGAGATTGATAGGATTGGAATCAACTGGTATAAATACAGATGTAACAAGACAACAGGAGACAGAACTTAGAAGACAGAACCAAGAGACACAGAACCTACACACAGAACCTACACAGAACCTAGAGACAGAAGAACTTTGCTGGAGAGAACATGGCAAAAGATCCTGGACAGAAACTGGCCACAGAACCTAGAGACAGAACCTAGCAAGAGAACCTGGCTGAAGAACCTAGAGACAGAACCTGGCTACAGAACCTGGATAGAACATGGCAAGAGAACCTGACTAGAACCTGGTGACTGAACCTGGCTGGAGAACCTAGCGAGGGAACATGGCTACAGAACCTGGGTGGAGAACCTAACCAGAACTTCACTGGAGATCCAGACCAGAACTTGGCTGGAGATCCTGGCTAGAGATCCTGGCCAGGCTGCTGATCAACTGAACGCTGTCTCCGTGCCCTTCCTTCTTCGCGGACTCGGTCTACGCCTTTGGGAACCCCTGGACCTGCTGGGGTTGGACCCCGGCAAGAGTGTGGCTCGCAGACCCCATGCGTCTCTGTACACGCAGGTCAGTGCTGGCGGCGGCTCCACAGTTCTTCCTCCGGGGCCACCTCTCCCCTCCCCCAGCCGCGTCCCCCACAGCTCCACAGCCCCCTCCTTCCCCAGAGAGACAGGGAGGGGGGAAGCCTCCTGCTCAGAGCGTTCCCTCTTTTCATTCTCCCTTCTTCTCCCTCCTCCTTTTTTTTTTTTTTTTTTTGCTGCAAAAAGCTTTATTGTTTTCCTCTGGCCCACGGCATGGAGTGGGCCCAGGTTGGTTAAAAGACCTGCCTTGTGGTTGCAAGGAGAGGCCCAGGCAGGAGCCAGACACCAGGGGGTGCAGAGGGGCCCCTCGAAGGCCCCTGGGCTCCACAGGCTCCTGGTGGTGCAAGAGGGGGAGCCTCTGGCAGTCACACCGGCCCAGCCCAGCCCGGAGCCGGCAGCCCAAGGAGGTGACCAGGTGCCGCCCATCTTCTCCATGAGTTTCACCTGCTCACGGGGAGGGCTCTCCAGGGAGTCACGGAGCTGAGGGTCTGTGCGGGCAGAACCCAGGGCTGCAGGTCCGCCAGGGCCTGGTCAGGTCTCCAGGGCCGCGCGGCTTCCCTGGCATCCTGAGTGTCACCCTCACCTGGGGTGGCCTCTGCCCGTCCTGGGAGAGGGCGCAGGCGCCCCGCTGGGTTCGCATCTTCCAGAGACGCAGAGCGCCCGGCCTCTCCTCGGCCAACTCTCGGGGGAAGTGGCCACGCCCTCCAGAGCCGCAGCTCCCGGTGGAAACGGCAGCCCAGAGCCAGGTAGGTGCGGAGGCCGCAGGTGCCGCTGGCCAGGCGGTGGGCCTGCACCTCGGTGGGATCATTCTGATGAGTCTGGGAGCTCATGGTTGGTCGGCAATCGGGAGTTAAGGTCAAAACGGTGTTGGCTGGTCCTGGCTGGTGTGGCTCAGTGGATAGAGCATCGGCCTGGAAGCTAAAGGGTCCCAGGTTTGATTCCTGGTCAGGGGCACATGCCCAGGTTGCAGGCTTGATCCCCAGTAGGGGGTGTACAGGAGGCAGCCAATCAATGATTCCCTCTCATCATTGATGTTTCCATCTCTCTCTCCCTTCCTCTCTGAAATCAATAAAAATATGTTTTAAAAACAAACCGCAAAAAAATCGGTGTTGGCCGGTCTCGGGCTGAGGATGGCCGAGCTGGTGCCGAAGGTGCAACTGGAGAAGAGGTGGGAGGGTGGGAGGGGCTGGGGGAAGGGGCGTCCTGGCCTGTGCCGGCAGAGACTGGGGCAGCGAGAGGCAGATGGGAGGCCACCGAGGGCACTGCCCTCTCTCTGGGTCTCAACCCCCAGCAGCCCCTGGTCCCGCCTGCCTCGAGGGGCCTGCCTGGCAATCATCGGCAGCAGGCCCAGTGGCGAGTCAACATTCAAATACAGAGCGTGCTCCTGAGAAGAAGGGATCCCCCCATGTAACGGGGCTGGGATGATAGGGGGGACACAAGCAAAGAGTGGGTGCAAGGAGAGGGGAAGGACGTGGGATGGGGGAGGCCAAGTCACCATCTAGTCTCTGAAGAACCTCGCTGGGTCCCATCCTGGGTTGTCATGGAAACCTCAGGGCTCTCATGGGGGGCCGCTCTCCTTTGAGGGGCCGAGGCAGGCTGCGGGAGGAGCTGTTGATGGTCTTTAGGAACCAGCACTTCCCCAAGGACCAGAGGCTCGGCCCAGGGGACACAGCGGACAGGGTCAGCTCGCTCCCCGCTCCGCCCCAGGCCACCCGCTCTGCGTCGCCGCGACAAGCACGGTTCCGGGCTGCAGGTTCAGCGGCCAGGGCGCGGCTGGTCTGGAGGGGCCCAGCGGGAGCGGGGAGCCACCGCGGGACAGCAGATGCTGGGCCGGGGAGCCCGTAGACAAATGAGAGTCATTTCAGAGGCGTTAACATATTTCGCTGGCAGTTGTAAATAATGAGACTCATTTTACTGTGAAACAGCACAAAGGTGTACAAAAGGTGTATGTCCTCCCATACTCCTCGTTCTCTCTCATCTCGGCAAGCCATTTCCTTTGTCCTTGGCCGTCTAAGGTTTCAGGTGTGTGACTTAAAAATGTGTCCTCTCAGGGACTTGGGCCTGTCCACCTGCAACTGAAACCCTGTGTGAGTCCATGGGAATGTTTTCCTGTTTCTCTCTCTCCCCCTCCCCCCTCACTCCTCCTCTCCCTCTCCCTGCTTCTGGAACTTCTGTTATTTAAGTGTCAGGTCTCGCCCAGCTGTGGTGGCTCAGTGGCTGAGTGTCGACCTAGGAACCAGGAGGTCACGGTTGGATTCCCGGTCAGGGCACAGGCACGGGTTGTGGCCTCCATCCCCAGTGGGGGGCGTGCAGGAGGCAGCCGATCCAGGATTCTCTCTCATCATGGATGTTTCTCTCCCTCTCTCTCTCCCTCTCCCTTCCTCTCTGACATCAATAACAATGTATTTTAGATGTCCGGTCTCCTGTCCCATTCTCTGAGTCTCTTGCTGCTCTCTGGCTCCCTCCACCTGTGTTTCCATATTATGAGCTATTTCTTTCACGTGACCCTCTGGGCCTCTAACTCAGTGCTCAGCAATGATCATCCTCTTTTCCGTGTATTTTCCAAGTGTTTGAAATAAAAATCATTTTCTTTCCGTTCCAGGAAGCCCTCTCCTCAGACCCTGAGCATGTGCTCCCGGGCTCTCTCATCACCTGCTTGTTCCGCCGTGGAGGCGGCTCCCGGGGAGGCCAGGGTGCTGGCAGGTGCCAGGGTGTGTGTGTGTGGGGGGGGGGGGTGGAGGGAGGGGGGAGAGGAGGAGGGGGCAGGGGAGGAGCGGGGAGGGTGGGGAGCTGAGTCTTCCCAGTGTCGCAGGGATTCACGCAACGTGAGTAGTTCAAGGCCACGCGCACCCTGGGCCTCTGCAGGGGCGCTCACTGCCTTCCAGCCCAGAAACAGCCCCTCTGCCGGGCGACCTGCTTCCGCCCCTTGGCCTGAGCTCTGAGCGGAGCAGGGTCGGGCAGGTCCCCCTCTCGCCCACGGAGGCCGGGAGCGCTGACGGCGCCAGAGGGGCCTCCTCGTCCAGGCCCTCCCAGGCCTTGTCTGCCGGCGCTCCAGCCACCGGCTTGTCTCTGGCCGTGGCAGCTGAGGCTTCCCGGAGCCCAAGCTAAACACGGCTCGGCGGGCGCCCAGGTTGCTTCTCACGAGCCCCCCGAGAACTGCAGCCCAGCCAGGGCCACCTGCCAATTATTGCAGCTCATCCTGGGCCGCCCTGACTCCGCGGCCGGACAGAGAGGCCTGTCTGCCAGGGGGGAGGGGGGAGCAGAGGGGGCGGGGGGGGGTTGGACCGCGGGGCCCCGAATGCCCCTGTGTGTGCCCAGCGCCTCCTGGCAGTGGTGCCCTCCTCACACCGCAAGGCTGGCATCCGAGGTGACCAGCCGGCCTCCTGCTCCGAGTCTGCGCCCGAGACCAGGGCTGTGGCCGTCAGGGCTGCTCCCGCTCCTGCTCAGCCCCTGCCCCCCGCCCCCCCCCCCCCCCAAGAACCCAGTGAAGAGCCTCGTGTCTGTTTTCTCCGAAGAAGAAGAGCAAAGGAGGCTGGGCTGGAAGCGGGGGGGGGGGGGGGGGGGAGGGGCGGGGGGGGGGTCTTCTGTGGCCTCTTCTGCTCTGGCCGTGGCTTCACAGGACCCGTGGATCAGGCGGGGAGCAGTCGCCTCGTCCCCGCGGCACCCTCGTGGGGCAGGGCCGGTCCAGCAGGGCTTGCTCAAGGTGACCTTGGGTCTGTGGCTCCAGGCTCTCCGTAGCTCCTCGGGCCTCCCGCAGTGATCGATCAGTTAGTCCATTCGTTAGCTCCTCCGGCCTCCGATCGATCACTTCATCCACTCATCAGCTCATTCGTTCCCTAAGCCGGGCGGCCAGGCAGGGTGGCACTGGGAAGAGGGTGTAGTAAATGCAGGTCCTGCTCTCCGAGTCGAGCAGGAGAGGCGACAGGGAGCCGGTGGCGACATGGTCATTGCGACGCTGTGGTGAGGGCTCGGGTGATGCCCAGGGAGCCACGCCAGCGCCCGGGATAAACCCCTCAACCCTCAGCAGGGCGAGTTCCCCTGAGACACTGCAGCCCCAGGCATGGTGCCCACGGCAGCAGGGCCTCACCCGGGCCGGCGGGAGGTGCTGTCCCAGTTGCCCCTAACTTCCGGCAGTTCCCCAAGAGCGACCTCCGCTCCTGCGGCCCCTGCACGTGTTCCTCCCAGGGCACAGCAGGACAAGCCTCTTGCCAGCGTGACTGCACACGTGGGTCACTGTGTGCCCGGCTGACACTGTGTGTGCCCGGCAGTCATTGTGTGTGCCCGGCTGACACTGTGTGTGCCCGGCTGACACTGTGTGTTCCTGGCTGACACTGTGTGCCCGGCTGACACTGTGTGTGCCCGGCTGACACTGTGTGTCCGGCTGACACTGCGTGTGCCCGGCTGACACTGTGTGTCCGGCTGACACTGTGTGTGCCCAGCTGACACTGTGTGTGCCCGGCTGACACTGTGTGCCCGGCTGACACTGTGTGTGCCTGGCTGACACTGTGTGTGTCCGGCTGACACTGTGTGTGCCAGGCTGACAATGTGTGCCCGGCTGACACTCTGTGCCCGGCTGACACTGTGTGTGCCCGGCTGACACTGTGTGTCCGGCTGACACTGTGTGTGCCCAGCTGACACTGTGTGTGCCCGGCTGACACTGTGTGCCCGGCTGACACTGTGTGTGCCTGGCTGACACTGTGTGTGTCCGGCTGACACTGTGTGTGCCAGGCTGACAATGTGTGCCCGGCTGACACTCTGTGCCCGGCTGACACTGTGTGTCCGGCTGACACTGTGTGTGCCCGGCTGACACTGTGTGTCCGGCTGACACTGTGTGTGCCCGGCTGACACTGTGTGTGCCCGGCTGACACTGTGTGCCCGGCTGACACTGTGTGTGCCTGGCTGACACTGTGTGTGTCCGGCTGACACTGTGTGTGCCAGGCTGACAATGTGTGCCCGGCTGACACTCTGTGCCCGGCTGACACTGTGTGTGCCCGGCTGACACTGTGTGCCCGGCTGACACTGTGTGTGCCCGGCTGACACTGGGTGCCCGGCTGACACTGTGTGTGCCCGGCTGACACTGGGTGCCCGGCTGACACTGGGTGCCCGGCTGACACAGGCCTCACTCCCAGGGGCGCCCTGTGGGCGGAGGGATGTGGAGGTGAGTGACCAGTGTGCCCAGAGTGGGGCGCGGGGTTTTCCTGGGGGAGAGGATGGGAGGGCGTCTGCGGAGGAGTCTCGAGGATCGAGGCCATTCTCCCGAGGCCAGAGTGAGAGGTGGGGCCGCCCCGCACATTCCTGACCGAGTTTGCAGGCGTGTTACTGGGCCGGATGGCTGCCGGCTCTAGGACAGGTGAACCTCGAGGTTGGCCCAGCAGTGGTGGCTGATGGGAGCCCCTGGCTGGAGCCAGTCTTCCCGGTGCTGCTGGACGGGACCGCAGCCACAGCTGTGCGGGCCAGGGGGACGGTGCCGGCTGCTCCCTCTTATTGGTATTGTTTTTTATTTTGTTCCTCTTCACCCGAGGATATTTTCCATTGATTGTTAGAGAGAGTGGGAGAGGGAGGGAGAGACAGAAACATCGATGTGAGAGAGACACATCGATCGGTTGCCTCCTGCACGCGCCCCCACTAGGACTGGGCTGGAAGGAGGTACGTGTCCTTGACTGGAATCAAACCCTTTGGTCCGCAGTCCGACGCTCTATCCACTGAGCCAAACCGGCCAGGGCCTGGTTGCTCCCTCTTAGATGGGAAACTCCATCCCCCGGAGCCACAGACACAAAGGGTGTGGCTGTGACTTCTGCGGCTCCCAGTGCGCCTCCGACATGCCTGCCGTGGGAGATGCTGGGCCAGAAAGCACGTCGAAAACTTCATACCTGGCCCGGCCAGTGTGGCTCAGTGGTTGAGCACGGACCTATGAACCAGGAGGTCACAGTTCCATTCCTGGTCAGGGCACATGCCCGGGTTGTGGCTTGATCCCCAGTGTGGGGCGTGCAGGAGGCAGCCAACCCATGATTCTCTCTCATCATTGATGTTTCTCTCTCTCTCCCTCTCCCTTCCTCTCTGAAATAAATTTAAAAATACATTTAAAATTAATTCATTCCATTACAAGGAAAAAAGGAAGTAGGCCTGAAGGCTTGCTCTGGGCTGGTGGCCGAGGAGCTGCGGTGAGGAGGCCCCTGTCATCCTGCACTCAGAGCAGATGCTGCTCTGCGCGGCTTTGGGAGCCAGGCCCTGACGGCGCTGTGGGGACACACTGTGGTCGTTTTGGACACCGCACCCTCTGGTCAGGATGGTCTTTCTCTGGCCCTGGCAGATGGAACCTCTTGTAAACACCCTGCCTCATGGGGCTCGAGGACCGTCAACTCGAAAATGGTCATCAGTTCTTCGGAGGGGACAGCAGGTTCCTGGCCACCCGTTTTCTGGACACTCAGCTGTGCTCTGTCCTTCAGGTCACTCGGCTGAAGCAAATCCTTTGTCTGCACAGCACAGCGGCACTGATGAGGGATATAATGTTGCTAATGATGGGCACAATGTTGCTGGTGATGGACACAATGTTGCTGATTATGGATACAATGTTGCTGATTATGGATACAATGTTGCAGGTGGGTCCTAGGGCTGATTCATCTTGCGGGACTGAACTGTTTATGCCCGTTGATTGGAAATTTATTTCTCCTCCCCCAGCTCCCAGCAACCACCATTCATTCTCTGATTCTCTGAATTGGACTGTTTTAGGCAGCGCACATAACCAGATCATGCGGTATTTGTCTTTCTGTGACCGGCTTGTTTCACTCAGCATAAAGTCCTCAAGGTCGATCCGTGTGGTCACATGTCAGAATTTCCTTTTTTTAAAAGCTGAGTGGTTTCCATTATATTTGTGTACCCAGTGGAAATGGCGGGTGAGCATGTGGACACTTGAGTCTGAAGAGGAAGGGGCTGGAGGTTTAAATTTAAGTCACCTGTGTACAGTGGACTTTTAAGAGGTCAGCTCTATTGTGGAATCGTTTACCTGAAATCACATGTACCCATTTTAAGTGTACAGTTCAATGAGTTGTCACAAATGTATACACCCCGGTAACCACCACCACAATTAAGGTAGAAAAAGCGTCAGTTACTCCAAAAAGTTCTCTCTCAACCCGCCTCCCCCACAGGAAACAGTCGATCTACTTTCCATCATTATAGATTTTGATTACTTTCGTCCTTTCTGGAATTTCTAGAAATGGAATTATAGAGTATAATCTCTTTTGCATCTGACTTCTTAAAATTGATTTTAGAGAGGGAGGGAGAGAGAGAGAGAGAGAGAGAAAGAGAGAGAGAGAGAGAGAGAGAGAGGTGAGAGAGGTGAGAGAGACACATCACTTAGTTGCCCCCTGTACATGCCCAACCGGGGATCGAACCTGCAACCTAGGTGTGTGCCCTGACTGAGAATCAAACCTGCGACCCTCCAGTGCACAGGCCAACGCTCTAACCCACTGAGCCACACCGGCCAGGGCGTGGGTGAGAGCCATCCGCATTGTTCCATGTATCCTTAGTTTGTTCCTTTCTGTGGCCGAGGAAGAGTCGGTTGGATCGCTGTACCACAGTTTGCGTATCCCTTTACCTGTTGAATGATGTTTAGGTTACTCCTAGCTTTTAGCTCTTGCAAATAACGCTGCTACGAACATTTATGCATACGTCTTTGTGTGAACACACTTTTTTCAGTTGTCTTGGGTAGACGCCTCACAGTGGGTAGCTGGGGCCCTGTGGTACCTTCCCAAGAAGCTGTTAGCCCGTGGCTGCACCGTGTTACACCCACGGTAGTGTGGGGAGCTTCCGGGTACCCCACAGCCTCGCCATTGCTCGGTGTCAGTCTTGTAAAGATTTTGCGATTCTAGCAGGTGTGTAGTGTACCTTGTTGTGGTTGCAAGTCCCATGTGCCTATGAATGATGATGCTGAGCCATTGAGGAGTATGGGACGAGGTTCGAAGACAGCTAAGTAAGAATGGAAACAAAAAGTTATTATGAACGCCGTGAAAAAGAAAGCCTGGCACAGGCCTGTAACTGCAGCTCACTCCGTGGTCATCCAAGGCCACTTCCATCATCATCACCTGCGAGCTCTGCAGCGGGACCCCCTGAACTGTGATGTAACAGCGTTGGAGGCGGGGCGGGGGGCGGAGGGCGCAGGGCACAGGGCGCAGAGCGCAGGGTCACCAGTGGGGACCAGGTCAAAAGACCGCAGGCTGTCTCCTCGCAGGGCCGGCTGGAGGCCGAGAGGCGGTGACCGAGGTGGCGATCCCCGCAGACGATGCCGCACCCTCTGCCCCGCCACCTGGCCCAGCAGCTGAGCTCTCCGAGGGTCGGGCCTGTGGCTGCACCCTCAGCGGGGCCCTCGGAACAGCAGCACCACAGCCTGAGGACGGCCATCCCTTGGGGAGGAACGCGGGGCTTTGTCGGCGCTGGACACCCGGCTGGTTAACATCCAATTTCAAGTCCACATGCAGGCGCGGCTCCCTGGGCAACCGACGTGTCCCTGTGTGGGCGGAGGGGCTCTGCAAGGGGGCTGCCATCGGATCCTCAAAGGGACCGTTGGCCCTGGCGTCCTGGCACCCTGACATGCTGGCGTGCTGGAGTCCTGGCGTCCTGGTATCATTGATGTTCCTCTCTCTCTCCCTCTCCCTCTGAAATAAATAAATATATATATTTTTTTAAATAAGTGGAAAAAATCGAAATCAGCCATTAAGGAGCTCCTCTTGCCTGGCCAGGTTCTGGAACCTTCTCCTTGGCGAGGTCTGGTCCCGCTGGCCTCTCACTGCCGTGTCTTCTCGCTGATTTCCCTGTAAAATGAAAGCAGCAGCGATGCGTAGGGGCGCTGACCCTGCTGCGTGCAGGTCTGCGCTCTGCGTTATAGCCATCGCCTCATTTCATTCTTACGATGAGGCGGGCGCACGGATTCCCTCCGTCTCGCAGACAACGGGTCCACGGACCAGGGCCGCTGGGTAACTGGGCCTTCCGGTCCTGCCTCTACTTCCCCGGTGCGCACCTGCACCCCGCTCGGGTCTCCTGCCTTCGCAGGGGAGATTCCAGACCTGAAGTTCCACAGCCCGGCTGCTTTGGGAGGAGGTTGGTCTCTGTTCCCGCTCCCACCAGCAGGTGGCGCAGTCTCCCCAGCGGATTTCCTGGCCTTTTGACCCTCTCGGTGGATGAGCCCTCAAACCCTTCCTTTCTGGCTGGGTTGCCTTATCTTGTCCGACAAAGGCGATCCAGCAGGACAACGGTGCCCGAGGAGCTGGTGCAGGGTGCCCGGGACCCTGGCATTTGGGTGCATGGCACCCGGAGCATTAGCTACTACAGTGTGTGGACAGTTACATCCTAGACACCTTTCTCTTGCCCGCGCCCCTCTCCCCGCAAGTGGACTTCAGACCACAGTGTTCAAAGCACCGTTTCGTGAGGAATCCAGCTGGTAGGCCACGTTCCCTTTACGCAGCGTGTACCTCCTGCGGCCGCCTTAGGGATCAGATCCAAATCCTGGCTCTTCCTCCACTGGACCCGACCGCCTGACCCCTCTGTGCCGGCGACGACTGCCCGACACTAACACAACAGAGGCTGGGAGACGCAGGTGGCCAGCACCGGCAAGGGGTGGCTCTGGGTAAGCCTCACGCTGCCCGCGCACGGACTCCACACCACAGAGAAGGACCTCTGAGTAAATAGTTTGCTCAGCTCTTTCGCGTCTTCGTGTGTTTTGCAGGACTTGTCCCCCCCCCCCCCTCCGTGCAGCGCCTCCCTGTGGCCAGTTCCCATTTCGTCAGATGCCCTGCTGTTGCAAAGCCTCTGAAATTGACCAGGGAGGGGAATTTCAGCAGCATCTGGCTTTCGGGGAGGTGGTGAGAACAGGGGCGCTTGCCTCCAATCCTTCTGGCCTCCTCGTCGACCCCCACCCCCGACCCAGGGACAGCACGTCCGTCTCAGGGCTCTGGGGTGCTCGCCCTCTGCCCGGCTGCCTCAGGGAGTGCCGTGGGCCGACTTCCTGGGGGGCTCCCTGTGCCAGGCATTGTCCTGGCGGAGCAGGGTCACGGGGCCCGAGAGGGAACCTGGCACTTCTGCGCAATGCCAACACTCCACGCGGCACGCCCCCCGGCACCAAGGTGAGTTCCCAGCAGCCGTGTTTAACTTTCCGCACAAGATTAGATTAAACATTAGGGCTCATAAGAGCCCGGCGTTGCGACTGCACTTGGCAAGGGCGGCTGAGGGTTCCGCACAAGCCGGAGGGCTCGGCAGCCACAGCAGGACGGCAGAGCCCGGCTGCGTAGCCAGGGTCCCCGCACGGCGTCGGTAAGCACCTTCCCATCGCAAATGCGATCTCGTCATTGTATTTGAGGAATTAAGTAACAGCTCTTTCCCTTTGCCAGAAAATTCTCAGAGGAGCGATTTTTAAGAATCCCTCTCTCCCTCTCTCCTTTTGCTGGTGTGTTTTCCTTGGTTACTCAGTAATTCCATTTTGTAAGTTTTTCTTTTTCTTTTTAAATCCTCACCCGAGGGTACTTTAGCACTGATGTTTAGAGAGAGTGGGAGGGGAAAGACAGAGAGAAACATCGGTGTGAGAGAAACAGGTTGACTGGTTGCCTCCTGCACGCCCCCCGACCAGGGCCCGGGCCGGGGATGTGCCCGCAACCGAGGCACGTGCCCTTGACCGGAATCGAACTTGGGACCCTTCGGTCCGCAGGCCGATGCTCTATCCACTGAGCCACACCGGCTTGGGCCATTTTGTAAGTGTTTTATGGGAGTTTCATGGCAAATGGAATTATGCCTTTTCCTGTCCTTTACACACACATGAAAGACACTGTTGCCTTCTGTAGGCCCAGGTGATGCCAGCGGTCCCCCACCTTTTAGGAAAAGAGGACTGTAGACTTGGGGGTCAGTGGGGGCCACTTGCTCATGGTGTCAACAGCCCGTGTGGAGTGACACACGCCTGGGCAGGCACCGCGGGACACAGGAGGCCGCTGTGTGTCCCGAGATGGGGAACGACTTGTTGATGTCCACAGGCTCCAGCCGTGGCCCTGGTCTCCCTTCTTCTGCCCAGCTCAGCTGAGCAGCCGCCGACGCTGGACGGGGGGCGCTGCCGGCCTGTGTGGCCTCTGCCGGGACAGGGCGGGTGCTGGGCAGGTGACGGTGTCTTGTCCTGGCAGCCGGCATGCGAGCCCGGGGGCCTCAGACAGGAGACGGAAGCTCTGAGGCTGCGGCTCTTCCACCTGCCGCAGGGCCAGGTCGGTCTCCGTCATCTCCAAGGCCCGTCGTGCTGGGGTTTCCAGTATGTTTTCATCGATTTCAGAGAGGAAGGGGGAGGGGACATCAATGATGAGAGGGAAGCATGGACCGACTGCCTCCTGCACGCCCCCTCCTAGGGATCGAGCCCGCAACCCAGGCCTGTGCCCTGACCAGGAATCTACCTGAGACCTCCTGGTTCACGGGTCAACACTCAGCCACTGAGCCGCCCTGGCTGGACCATCCTGGTGTTCCTGTTGTTGTTTTGGAGCAGAAATCCTTAGTAAAAACATCTGAAACACATAGGCCCACCTATACCTGGCTGCACCCTATGAAATTGCCAGTTTCGGCCATTTTAACCTGTCAGTGGCAGTTTCGCATGGTTTAAGAGAACATAACGATGGCTTAAGTCCAGACCTGTTAGGCGTTCTCCTTCGAGGGGGAGTGTGCATTCCACATATGGCCAGTGCCTCAGTCACGGAGCTGAGTGGGTGTCGAACTGGCACCCTCCTGGCATGCTTCCGCGTGTCCATCGGGAAGCGGCCTTCGCAGGCGGTGCCTGGGCCCTTTCCTGGGCTCGCAGAGCAGACACCCGCGCGCTCAGTGCTCCCACGGGGTCCACCTGGGACGGGACGCTTCCAGCCTGGCCAGGCCGCTCTCGGGCACTCACCCCCGAGGCCTTTCCCTGCGGTTGGGTCTTATCAGAAAGCACATCCAGGCCTGCTTGGTGGACAGCCTGTCCCTGCAGGAGAGCTGACCAATGAGCAGGGTCCGCCGGCGGGTGGGTGCACGCTGCCACGCCCGCACCTTGAAACCCCTGGGGCGTCCGCACAAGGTATTTTGTTGCAGATTCTAGGATGGGCTTTAGGGGGCCCAGGGGGCCCGGAAACTGAAGGGAGAGCTTCGTATGTACATATGTACGCTTTCCGGGAGAAAAACAACATGAAATGGTTTTCTTTTTCTAGGGATCTGCAAACCCTCCTGCCCGCCCTCTCTCTCCTTCCCACCCGCAGGTACGTTGGGAAAGGAGGACTGTAGATTGGGGGTCGGTGGGTGTGGCCGTGGATTCCGGTTGCTGGCACGGGACCCGGGAGGGGAGCACTCACTCACCACACCCTCAGGGGGCGCTAGGCAGACCCCCCGCTGGGTCGTTGGGGTGTTTATGGCCTGAGAGGACCTGCAGGTCCCTGCTCCTCACAGGCTCCTCCCTGGCCCAGGGCCCGGTCGGGCGTGTGCAGGAGGCAACCAACTGATGTGCTTCTCTCACCTTGATGTTTCTCTCTCTTCCACTCTCCCTAAAAATCCATGGAAAAATATCCTCGGGTGAGGATTAACCAAACAAACAAACAAACAAAAGAAGACATTGGCGTGCAGGGCAGAGAGGGCGTTGGGGCCCAGGAGGCGGTGTGGAGGAGGCTGGGTGGCATGGAATGGCGTCATCGGGCGATGCTGGTGGGGGGGGGGGGGCGGGGGGCAGTGAGGCAGAGGGAGAGCTGGTTTGAGAATGTGATGGCGTCTCGGGTGTTTCTCTGCATCCTCGCCTGAAACACGCCTTTCAGACACGGATGTACTAGTCACCTCTTGGCTGCACTTGGGAAAGCACTGCCTGGACTGAGGGTCCGACACACATGCCAGACCCTGTCAGTGTCCCTTCGCAGCCCCCTCCCATAATCCTCTAAGGCACGGGGACACCGGGCCATCGCGGTAGCAGCTGAGGCTCGTGGAAAGCCTGTTACAGCAAGGCATTGTGCTAGCTACTGTGAGGTTAAAGCAAGGTAACGCGAGAATGTTGGTGAACATCGGAAACATGAGAAAAGTGTAAAGAAGAAAAGTTTTAAGTATTCCACCCACTATTAACATTTCAAACTATTTATTTCCAGTCTTTTCTCCATTTTCACATGCATGCATCCATTCAATCACATATATATGTTATTTATTTGTTTGTTTGTTTTTATTAATCTCAGAGAGAGGGAGGGCAGGGGAGAGAGAAAGAGAAACACTGATCAGCTGCCTCCTGCACACAGCCCGACTGGGGATGGAACCCAAAACCTGGGTAGGTGCCCTGACCGGGAATCGAACCCGCCACCTTCTGGTGTATGGGACGACGCTCCAACCGACCGAGCCACGCCAGCCAGGGCTAGGTACATACATAAGGTGGGGTCATGCTCTGTACAGTGTTATGTCCCCCATTACACTTTTGGCAAATATCATGCATGCAACAGGTGCACATGAAAAGCTTAAAGAACCGAGTGTGTGCTCGGCCCATCCCCAGCAGGCTAGGGAGGAATCTTATCGCTCCCCCTCACGCGCCCCTCTGTCCATCCCTTCCGCAGCCGCGTGAGGAAAGGACCCCTTTTCACTGTCCGTCCGCCTCCCCGTTGGCCTCGCGCAGGAGCAGCATGCCTGCCCTGGCCAACCTGACGCAGACCCTGGAGGACGCCTTCAGGAGGGTCCTGGTCGGGTACATGGACGCGTGGCGCCGGAACACCACCGCCCAGCAGGAGGCGCTGCAGGCCCGGGTGGACGCCGAGAACTTCTACTACGTCATCCTGTACCTCATGGTGATGATCGGCATGTTCTCCTTCATCGTGGTGGCCATCCTGGTGAGCACGGTGAAGTCGAAGCGGCAGGAGCACTCCAACGACCCCTACCACCAGTACATCGTGGACGACTGGAAGCAGAAGTACAAGAGCCAGATCCTGAGCCTGGAGGAGGCCGGGGCCGCCGTCCACCAGAACCCCGGCGCGGCGGGCTTCAAGATGTCCCCGTGAGCCCGGCCGGCGTGGCTCGGCGGAGACAGCCTCGGCCTGCGGACCCAAGGGTCCCGGGTTCGATTCCGGTCCAGGGCACGTCCCTGGGTCGCAGGCTCCTCCCCGGCCCAGGCCCCCTGGTTGGGCGCGCACAGGAGGCAACCAATCGAGGTGTCTCTCTCACATGGATGTTTCTCTCTGTCTCTCCATCTCCCTTCCACTCTCTCTAAAAGTCAGTGGGAAAATATCCTCGGGTGAGGATTAGCAAAAAACAAACAAAAACCCCGTCTCCCTGACAAGCGAGAAAGACAGGGAGCCGACCCCAGACGCCCGCGCCCTGGAGCCCCCCAACTCTCTGCTCAGAAGACACCTCGCTGCTCGCTGTCTGCGGAGACGCTGGGGAGACCGCGTGTTGCGTCCCCGAGGCAGGCGGCGTGTCGCTCGGTGCCCGGCGCTTGCTCATGGGAGTGGTGTGCTGTGTGAGCGCCTGTGCGGTGGCGGGGGTAGAAAGAGAGATTTGGAAAGCGCCGAGCCTTCTTACTCCGACACGTGATGTTGTATGCGGCTGATTCAACTGGTGAGTAGGATGTGTGACCCAGATGCCGAGGGTCGGAATCTACCCGGTCACTGGGCTGGCGGGAGCCTCACTGATGCACTCGGAGCACGAGTCCCGATGAAGGCGGCAGGGCCGTGGGGTCACAGCAGGTGCATCCTTCTCCTGGCACTGAACTTGCTCGGAGTCGGACGACAGCCCACCACAGGGAGGGAGAATCGTGAAGAGCTGCCCACGCAAACATTGCTAAACGGTCATTTACGGTCCCGCACAAAATGAACTCGCTAAACTTCTTAGTGTGGAAAAAGCAATAAAGGCGTGACATGCTTTATAAGCACCCTTTTCTTTTCACACAGTTTCCTTTTCCTCTCTCTACAGCGACTACCTTCACTTATGTTTGCAAAGACCAGGGGACAGAGAGCGTCTGAGCTGCTGGGGTCTGTCGCAAAGCTCGGCAGCAATCGCTTCACATCACGGAGTGTGAGGCCGGGGGCACCCCGATCATCACACGCGTGTCAGACCGTTTCACGTGCCGATGCTGAGTCTGCCCTCTGCAGATCAGGGGCCTTCACTCATTCATTCCATAAGCGCCCTTTGCCCTCTGTCCACTCAGGTCACGGGCCCGACCTCCGCAGAACAGAGGGGACGAGACCCCCTGAGCGGGAGGCACCCACCCAGCAGGGAGGCAGTCAGACCCGGAAACATCATGATGACAACTGACGGTCACAGCAGAGATCCTCACAGAGTGGGCGGAGCTAGAGCAGGGCCAGGGGCGGGCCTCAGGCCACAGTCCACTCTCTCAGGAGCTGGGGTAGGAGTTTTGGGAGACAGATGCCTGAGGCGGCTGCATGGAGCTCCCTGCCTCCTGGCTCCCCCTCCCCTCCCTCACCCCCACCTATCCCTAAGGCAGAGCAAGGCCAGCAGGGCCTCACGTCTCAGGGCAGGAGACAAAACTCAGAACAGGAGCCCTCCTTCCCGGCACTGGCTTGTGGGGTGTATTCCACCTGCGACAGGGTCTGTCTCTTCAGGGGGAGATATAATCAAGGTATCGATTCTTGTAATGAGCTGCGATTTCGCTCCAGAGGCAGGAGAGTTAGCTCAGGGGACAGAGGCCCCGGGCTCCATCCCCGCCCTTCTAAGTCAGAGCCTGTGGATATGACCTGTGGCTGACACCCGCCCCTCGCTGCTCCCCTCCCCATTTCCCGGGGCAATCAATAGTTGAGACAAATAAAAACTGGCCTCAGCCAGAGAGAGCAGCTACATTGACCTACACAACAGTTTTTGTTTTATTTTTGTGTTTTTTTTTAAAATATGTTTTTATTGATTTCAGAGAGGAAAGGAGAGGGAGAGAGATGGAAACATCAATGATGACAGAGAGTCATGGATCGGCTGCCTCCTGCATGCCCCACACTGGGGATGGAGCCCGCAGCCCGAGCAGGTGCCCCGACCTCGAATAGAACCAGCGACCTCTCGGTGGTTGCCAGGACGATGCTCTAACCACTGCGCAACCGCGGGCGGAGCGAGCAATTCTGTTACTTTCTCCTGCACAACTTGGGTTGGCGCGCGAGCCCCTGCCCCGGGCCGTCCTCTCCCGGGCGCGCCGAGCCCTCGTGCTTCTGCACGCACAGTGTCAGGGAGGCTGGGGCAGCGCGCCTGGTTCCGATCCAGCTCTGCCCGCTTCTCCACGCTCTCCAGCCCAGGCAGCTCCTCCCCCCTGCGTCCAACCGGGCTCGGTCCCGGGGCGCACGGGGTCGGGGCTCAGTGCTCCAGCTCCGCACGCGCGTTTGGTGGCGAGGATGGAAGCTGAGTTGGGAACTGCTGGGGAGCCTGAGGCCCTCCGTAGCGAGCACCAAGGATTGCGGCGCAGCTGAGGGTGGAGCGGCCCCGCGGCGCCCCGCCCTCCGGCCTCCATCTTCCTCGGGCTCGGAGAAGGGCGGAACCGGAACAGACCCGGGGCAGCACCGGGGAGCCCGCCCAGGCGGCCCGGGCCCAGTGCGCAGGCGCGGAGCGGTGCATTTCGGGACGTGTAGTTTCCGCGCCGCATTGTGGGAGTCCTGGTTTGCAAGCCCACTCGGCGCAGCGGTCCCCGCGACTTGGAGCTGTAAGTCATGACCTCTGAGTCTGCGGGGCCCTGACCGGAAGCCCGAGGGCTCTTTGGGGCGCGGGGGTGTCCGGCTTTCTCCTGGATCCCCGCCAGTCGGCCCCCGGCCGCGCGGCGCCGGCTCCCCGCCGAGTGGGGACCGGAGGGTCACGGCCCTCACCCGCCCTCCTCCCTGGCTCGGCTGTCCCGGCGCCGCGTGTAGGCTGGCACGTGGCCCGGGGTGGGTGCCGGTCAGAGGGTGCTGGTGTCCGAGGGGCTTGGGGACGAGTGCATGTTCCGGACGCCCTGTTCAGTGGAAGGGCTGGGGTGTGAGGGGGCTGGTGTTGCTCCCGAAGTTTGGGGGTCGGAGAGGACCCTGGCCGGGTTGCAGAGGCGCTGAGACCCAGGCCTCTGGCCCCGGGAACCCCGGCTGACCCGGGAGTGGGGCCCCGAGGTCGGCCAAGTGTTGCCCCTCCTCCCCGCACCCCCTTCAGGTGATGGGTGAGGGGCTGGGGTGGGAAGGGTGGAGACCGGGAGGGAGAACGGCTTGGGAGGTTGGGACTAAGGACACAGCTAAGTGGAGGCTGGCAGGAGGTCAGACACCAGAGCGGGGACCCCCCTGGACACCCCGAGTCCGCCGGGTGTGCCAGGAGGAAGTAGGTCGCGGGCAATACAGTCCATGTCGCTTCAGGTGGCCTAGCCACAGTCGGCGAGTAGCTTTTCTGTCTTTCGAGAAATCCGGCCAAAGAAAAAATCAGGATATTTTTGCAGTAAAGGAAATAGAACTATTTCTCTCGAAGCCATTATGAGCTCAAATGTTTTTATTGATTTTTTTAGAGGAAGGGAGAGGGAGAGGGAGAAACATCAATGAGAGAGAATCATCCATCGGCTGCCTCCTGCCCGCCCCGCACTGGGGATCTTGATGGGAAAGGAACCCGGACCGGGGCCAACGCTCTATCCACTGAGCCAAACCGGTTCGGGCTATTTTTTAGTTTTGAGCTAAGACTGAATAGTTCCAGGGGAGTTTAAAGTGCCTGCACTACTTAGGTTGACTTGAGCCTCAGCGTTGTCCCCAGCTTGGCGTTTGCAGACAGCAGCTGCCTCCCGTTTCTAATTGCACCCGGTGTTCAGATGGAGTCAGAGCACACGGGCCGGATATTTTTAGCCTCCTCAGCTTTCATTTGCTGAAGTCCTGCGAGGCCTGCAGAGTGGGAGCATGTCACTGAGGGAGATGAGGACCCCCCCCCCCCCGCCACAATGTGGATGGAGGCAGAAGGTGCGAGGAGCCACGCTGATCTGCCTCTCCTCTCCCGCCCTCACCGCACCCCAACACTGTTTGCAGGTTGACCTTCTGTGTTTCCTAAAGAGCGTGGGTTGTATCACTCCAGGCGTGAAGTCGAGGCAGGTGCCAGTATGTTTTTACTGTCTGGTTCCGTGATATCAGAGAGAATAGAATGGTGGCTTCCGAATTCCAGAGTTGCAGCATTGTTCTTTGGATTCTGATTTTTTTTAGAAAATATATTTTTATTGAATTCAAGAGGGAGAGAGGGAGAGAGAGAGAGAGAGATGGAAACATCAATGGTGAGAGAATCATTGATCGGCTGCCTCCTGCACACCCCACTACTGGGAATCAAGTCCACAACCTGGGCATGTGCCCCTGACTGGAATCAAACCCAGGACCCTTCAGTCTGCAGGCCGATGCTCTATCCACTGAGCCACACCGGCCAGGGCTGGGTTCTGATTTTTAAAATGAGGACACTGGCTCAGAGAGGTTCACGACTTGCCCCAGGTCACATGCCCTGCCTTGGGTGCCACCGGGAATAGAGTGCAGTGCAGATGCCGGCTCCCCTGGTGCTCGGGCGGTCTCTAGACCATGGCCGCTGTCTTGCAGTGACTACATTTTTCACAGGATGTCGCTTGTGTACAGTCTTCAGCTTGGCCTGTCCATTAGCGGAAGGAGAGGGCTTTATCATGACCGTCATGGTTGACGTTTCTGTACCGTGGGCTGAGGGTGGTGCCCAGGGTTTCTCCTCCAGTCCCGAAGGCGGACTTACAGCTGAGGGAGCCGAGGTTGAGAGGGGCCAGGTGACGTGTCCACGGCCACACCACTAGTGAGCGCACCTAGTACAACAGCTTCTCCAACCACGTCTGTCCTTCTGTCCAGTGTTGTTTCATTACAACATTGATGAGGTGTCGTAGGAACTTAACTCTTGTTTATATTCATCAGCCTCCTGTAAAATGGGGTCCACTCTTTGTCATTTCGCTTGAAGTTGCAGAACCAATTGCCTGTTGTGGGAGGCCTCGCTGTACATGGTTGTCAGAGGGCCAGACAACAGGGTGTCCTTTTCATCTACTTCCTCCTGTAAATATTTTGGACCTATTTGTTGTCCTTGACCTTGGGAATCAAGGTATGTAGTGGGGAACAGCCAAGCTCACCTCCTGTATGTGTACACAACTCAGAGGAGTTGTAAAATGTACACAACCCTCAAATATTTTGTTTTCATTCACAACATGGCCAATCCCTGAGATTATTTGAGATTACTCGAGGTGGAAACTCTAGCAACACTTCAGCGCAGATCAGAATCTGCTGCTACTTAAAGACAAACGGGCCATTTACACAGGAAGGTCAGCGCTGACCTTCAATCACACGTAAACAGATGATGGTGTGAATTCCTGTTGCTAGCTTATCTGACTTTGCAGAAGTCATGGGGAAAACTTGGCTATCTTGTGCCAACGCCCAGCTTTTCAGGATACCGTGACCTTGAATAGATGAGGTTTGAATTTTTTAGAGAGAGAGGAAGGGAGTGAGAGAGAAACATCAATGTGGGAGCAAAACATCAATCGGCCGCCTCCTGCACGCCCCTTCCTGCCCCAGGGATTGAGCCAGAAACCCAGGCATGTGCCCTGACCAGGAATTGAACCGGCAACCCTTTCAGTGCCCAGTACGACACCCAACCGAGCCATACCGGCCAGGGCTGAACTTTTTATATTTAGATGCTTTTGTAAGTGAAAAGGTTTTCTATGAAACATCTCTGAAGTTTGTCTTTTCTCCATTCTGAAGGCCTATGAGGCTTTCCACTGTTTCTCTTCATTTTAGTGGTGAGTATATTTAAAGAAAAGCATTCGTGTGGATTTTGAGGGCAGAGCTCTCTGCCTCCATCAGGCTGAGACTGTGGGGCCAGACTGGAGGGTTGAGTCCCAGCCCCCCTGCCTGTGACCCTGGACGTGTTTCATAAACTGTCCCGGGCTCAGGAGTGGCGACGGTGAACTCCCCTCGGAGGGCTGGTGTGAAGGCTGAGTGAGTGGGCGCATCACTGCCCTCAGCCTGGCTGGGCACCGCGGCGCGAAGCTGTACGTCTCCACGTTCCAGGAGCAGGAGGGGCCTGGGCCCGGCCAGTCCGACACCCCCTTTCTTCGTTTGCAGATGGGACCGAGGCCCCAAGAGGGAAGTCGCCCGAGTGTGTAGTGTCTGCATCCCGAGCTCAAGCCTTCTGACTCCTGGGGTATGTGTCACCGTCTCGAAATAGTGACAGCGAGGCCTCAGAGCCGTCCTGCGCTCCGCCGTGTCCCTGCCCGCCACGCCCTGCCCCACTTCCCCGGGCCCCGCACTTTAGGCGGGGATTCTAGGCCGCAATGGCTTTCTCAGGCAACGTTTCCCGCATCGTGTACTCCCTTCCCTCCGGATAGTTTTGAAAAACCTAGATTCGCTTGATTAACACTCGGGGGACCCGAGAAAGCCTCTCACCCTCAGAGCAGGAGGGGGTGGAGGGACCGACTTTGGCCCTGGGCTCTTACGTCCCTAGTGAGTGGAGTGGGAGCGCCTGTCCCCGTGGGAGCGGCAGGGCCCCTCTGCTTGCGGCCGTGCTCCCGTTCCCAGCAGGTCAGCCAGATCCTTCTGCCCAACAAGCCGCGCCTGTCCGGGCTCTGACCCAGGCTGCGGCTCCTCACCGGCCCCGGGCCAGCTTGCTGGGGACACTGAGCCTCCTCTCTGCGAAGCTCGCTCTTTGCTCATCATGGACAGTCCACCCCCACCCCCACCCCCACCCCAACCTGTTTCCTCTCTTCCCTCCAGACCAGCACGCCTGGCGCCCAGCTCCTCCCCGTCTGCTGGCCGGGTCTGCGTCCGCCAGGAGTGACGTCACCGTGGGTCCAGCATGAACTGGGAGGTGAGCGCGCTTTTACACGGGTGGCTCGGGGGGTTTCTTCCCCCTGATGGTAGAAATTCGGAATGAGAAGAAGTCGACGCAAGCAGGAATCGTAGTTCATATTTGGACTTAAGTTAAACATGCAGGTGCACGGCCTTAAGTTAAACATGCAGGTGCACGGGCTTAAGTTAAACATGCAGGTGTCCACGGCCTTAAGTTAAACATGCAGGTATGCACGGCCTTAAGTTAAACATGCAGGTATGCACGGCCTTAAGTTAAACATGCAGGTATGCACGGCCTTAAGTTAAACATGCAGGTGTGCACGGGCTTAAGTTAAACATGCAGGCGCATGGAGGGGGCCAGGCCCCCTTAGAGGGGCCCACGGCCGGCCTCGGATCGGCCCCTCGTCTTGCAAAGCCCACGCCTTCAGAGTGAGCCACGGCTTCACACTCCGGTTTCCTTACGGTGGACCGCGGTCACGGGAGCGTCTGCATACGAAGTCGCCCCAGATCTGCGTGCTGTTCTTTACATTTCTGTTGCCAACAAGTGGGTTTTTCTTTTCCACCTGAAACGTGGAACTGCATGGGAGGCATCCACCTGGGTTGTCATGGACACCGCCTCTGTACAGAGTCACACTCGTCCGTGTCGTGTTGCAGTCAGTCATCTCCCGTGACAGCAGGTGCAGCTGACCCTGGCTGGGGAGTGAACACGCCTGAGCCCTGGGAGGCACGGGTCGGTGCTGGGAGCACAGGTTCAAGGGCAGCACAGAGGCGCCTGCTAGCGAGCAGCCGTGGGAGAAGGGTGTCTTGAGTGTCGTGTGAAATCCTGAAACAGGTGGGGTTAGCTGGGGGTTGGTCACAGGACAGCCACTAAAATATATGTCCTTGTAGACACTTTGAAAAGTAGGAAGTCAGAGAGAAATCATGCGTCGTCATCCCACCCAGAGAGCGACTACGAACAGTGTTGGTGTATTTTTGCATGTATGTAAATGTGATATGTGTATTTTAAACTTAGGACCTTGTTTTTTTTCAATTATAAGCATTTCCTTGTTTGAAACATCCCTGGGTTTCTCTTGCGAGAAGATGTGGAAAGGTCTGGAAGCAGGATGGGGGAGTACACACCCCTCCTTCCTAGCTCCTGGGGTGCGGGGTTGGGGGGCTTCAGGAGGCCGTGGGGCCTGTCCAGGGGTCCACTGTCTCAGAAGCCCTGGACCCCAGACGAGGCGATCAGGACTCGGGGGGCAGGGCCTCCCCTGTGCTCACCAGGCCTGTTTGCCGCAGCTGTCTCACTCACCCCCTAAGGTCTGCACGTATGGAGGGATTTGTTAGAAATCAAAGGAAGGGGGTTCACCCAGCTGAAGCTTAGCGCCCCAGGGGCAGGCCAGGCCCTGACCCTTCGCTTCAGCCCTGTCTCTGGTGTCCTTGACCCTGGCTGCCCTGCTCTGCCTTCTCGTTCCCGAAACTGCTGCCTCCTGCCGCCTCCTCTCTGGAACCTCTAAGGAGAGAGCAAGCAGGCACCCGCGCCCCCGGGCCTGTTGGTGGTGGTTCCGTCTCAGTGGGTTTCCTGGCTCTGCCCGCCGTCGGATCCACATGCCGTAGCTGCTGCCGCGCAGTTGCGTGGCGGCTCTGGGGACCGTGGCTGGCACTATGGCGGGGCCGGGGCTGGGGCTGGGACGTGGGCAGGGATGCAGCAGGACTGCACGGCTCGCGCAGAGATTGCCAGAACTGGAGAGAGCGGCTTTCCCAGTATCCGTGAAGCTCAGCTGCCTAGAAATCCCAGGAACATAGCAAGAGGCATGTATTTATGGCAACAAACTGTTTTTTCCTCCCAGGAGGTAAAATAAGGTGCCGTTTAGTAGCTGGTTTAGAAGCGTGCAGCCGAGCCTCGTCTGTAAAATGGGACCTGCAGGATTGCAGCGGGAGGGGAGGGAGGACTGGAAACCAGTAGTCGAAGCTGCTTGTGTTGGAGTAAAAGTTTCATTTTGTGAAGTGTTAGGACTTCGGTTCTCCTGCCAGAGCGACTGGCCGGTGTGCTTGCCCGCTCCTGTGGGCGTGATTGGGGTCAGCTGCTGTCCAGTCACTCAGAGTTCGTGTTCTCGCTGTTTAGTTCGTTGAGAACAATTGAGATATTCGGTTCCTCCTTTTGATTTCCAGTATATTCCTGCCCTGTTAGGTCACAGCTTCCTCAGAAGCACAGGCAGCCCGTGACCTAGCTTCAGAGGAAGTGGGCAGTGCAGGCGGGAGCGTCTGTGTTTGCAGCTCCGTGTGAATGGTGTGTTTGCGGCTCCGTGGGAATGGTGTGTTTGCAGCTCCGTGGGATTGATGTGTTTGCAGCTCCGTGTGAATGGTGTGTTTGCAGCTCCGTGTGAATGGTGTGTTTGCGGCTCCGTGGGAATGGTGTGTTTGCGGCTCCGTGGGAATGGTGTGTTTGCGGCTCCGTGGGAATGGTGTGTTTGCGGCTCCGTGGGAATGGTGTGTTTGCGGCTCCGTGGGAATGGTGTGTTTGCAGCTCCGTGGGAATGGTGTGTTTGCAGCTCCGTGGGAATGGTGTGTTTGCAGCTCCGTGGGAATGGTGTGTTTGCAGCTCCGCGGGAATGGTGTGTTTGCAGCTCCGCGGGAATGGTGTGTTTGCAGCTCCGTGGGAATGGTGTGTTTGCAGCTCCGCGGGAATGGTGTGTTTGCAGCTCCGTGGGAATGGTGTGTTTGCAGCTCCGTGGGAATGGTGTGTTTGCGGCTCCGTGGGAATGGTGTGTTTGCGGCTCCGTGGGAATGGTGTGTTTGCGGCTCCGTGTGAATGGTGTCTTTGCGGCTCCGTGTGAATGGTGTGTTTGCGGCTCCGTGTGAATGGTGTGTTTGCGGCTCCGTGGGAATGGTGTGTTTGCGGCTCCGTGGGAATGGTGTGTTTGCGGCTCCGTGGGAATGGTGTGTTTGCGGCTCCGCGTGAATGGTGTGTTTGCAGCTCCGTGGGAATGGTGTGTTTGCAGCTCCGTGTGAATGGGTGTGTTTGCGGCTCCGTGGGAATGGTGTGTTTGCGGCTCCGTGGGAATGGTGTGTTTGCGGCTCCGTGTGAATGGTGTGTTTGCGGCTCCGTGGGAATGGTGTGTTTGCGGCTCCGTGGGAATGGTGTGTTTGCGGCTCCATGGGAATGGTGTGTTTGCGGCTCCGTGGGAATGGTGTGTTTGCGGCTCCGTGGGAATGGTGTGTTTGCGGCTCCGTGGGAACTGGCGTACAGGGTGTCCTTACTTTTGTTTGCTTTTTACCTTCTGCGCCAGTGCTCATGGGAGGTGGGAACCAAGAGGAAATGGGGGGGACTGGAGCTGGGAATCTAGAGGGAGGGGCTGCCCAGCTCCCTGTGCAGGCCGAGAGACAGATGCTCGGAACAGCCGGGTGTCGCCCAGTCACTCAGCCGGTGGCAGCGCAGAGCGGGCCCACCCGCCGCCTCCAGAACAGGGTCCTGAGTCTGCAGCCCCGGGCAGGCCTGGCAGGAAGGGCGGCGCCGGGCTGGATTGTCAGCGACGTGGGGCCGGGGACCTCGTACGTGGTCGCACACAGTCGCACGTTTAGAACGGCTTCTTCCTTCCCAGGTGCTGGATCACGTGCCCCTGCTGCTGTACATCTTGGCAGCGAAAACATTGATTCTCTGCCTGGCATTTGCCGGAGCCAAAGCATACCAAAGGAAGAGGTTGGAAGCCAGAGAGCGACAGCTGGAAGCGGAGAAGAAGTCGGAGAAGAAAGCGCGCTAACGGGAGCCACAGGTGCGGCTTGCGGGTGGGAGATGCAGGCGGGCGGCCCAGCCGTGTCCCTCGGGTCTAAGGTGGGTGGGGAGGGGCGCACCAGCTGTCAAGCGCTCGGGGAGACGGGGAGATGGGGAGAGTCCTGACCCTCATGCCTGTCCCGATGAGCCAGGAGCTCAGGGTTGGTCCCCACCCAGCCTGTGATTCTCCCTCGTTGAGGGCCGGGCACTTCAGGGTGGAGGGGTGGCGCCACAGGGCTCGGGGAATCGAGTGAAAGCTGCGCCTTCTCCCCGGAGAAGCACGCTCTGAAACACCTGCAGGGGTGCGGAGAAGCTCAACAGGGGGTGGGGAGGAGGCGGGTCACAGGCCTGAAGCCCGCCTGCACCTCCGGTGAGGCCCTGCTGTGGGTCTTCAGGGTGAAGTGTGGCTGCAGGGGTCCTCACCCAGCTCACGCTCGCCCCTGCTGCTGCCCGCCCTGCAGCAGCCGGACCTGGGCCTCGGAGCAGCCGGACCCGGCCTCGGAGCAGCCCGCGTGGCCAGGCCACAGCAGCTCCTGTGGTGGGAGCCGCCTTGTTAAAGAGATGCTCCATCGGCTGGACCTCGGGAGCCGGACCCCGTAGGGGAAGAGGGAGCGCGTCCAAGTGAAAGGTGAGGGCCGCTTGCACAGAACGTGGGCTGAGTTTTGTGGGGAACCGAGAAGGGGGGGTCCATCACACTTCTCCCTCCCTCGAACGCCAGTGGCTGGGGGGCGCGGGGGGGGGGGGGGGGGCTGATGGCTGAGCTGGGGGCTGGGGATTTGGGAAGAAAGAAAATCGTGATACCAAAAGTATGGGTGGAAACCCTTTTCTGGAAAATGAAAAAAAGAAAGTACGTTTATAAGAGACTAGTGGCCCGGTGCACAAAGTTCGTGCACATTAAAAGGGAATTAATTAGAGGAAATATTTTAATATTGCTATTTGCCCTTTATAATAGAAGTGTCAGCAATGAACAAAAATTAGTAAAATGTATATGAATATCTCCCTCCTGTCAGAGTCTGGGGTGCACTGTGGGATCCAGAGTCAAGTCCCCGCCCACCCACGTGCCCCTCAAAATTGCATGAGACCCAGACCTGGCCAGCCCCACCCCCGTCAAGCCCTGCTAGGTGGGGGGGCACGGCCTCAGGTTCCCCCAGCGCATCCTCAGGTCCCCTGGCCCAGCCTCAGGTCCCCCGGCCCTGGCATGAGGGCATGACAACCATTTGCATATTAGCTCTTTATTATATAGGATGAGCTCAGTGGTGTCTGAGCCAGAGTGGCTGCACATGAGTGCTGTGCTGAGCAAGTGGGGCGTCCGCGCTGCTGATCAGACGGCTCCTGCTTCCCACCGGCCCTTCCCCCAGACGCTGCTCCACACGGCGGCCCTCTCCCCGGACGCTGCTCCACACAGCGGACCTCTCCCCTAGACGCACCACACGGCGCCACGTGGAGAGTGGACTCGCCGAGGAGAAGAAACTCCCGAGGGTAACTCCCAGCTGCAGCGGAACTAAAGTGATGGGACCTGGCAGAGGCTTTAAGAACCTGTGTTTTCTCTAGTAAAGTAAACACCTGGACAAAGGCGTCTCTGGTCTTTGGGATCGGCCGGCGTGTGTGTGTGTGTGTGTGTGTGTGTGTGTGTGTGTGTGTGTGTCCGTGTCCCTGTCTGTCTGTCTCTCTCACACGCACACCCTGTGCTGTGCGGCAGGGAGTTCTGCAAACCCACAGCTGCTGTAGGTTCTCACCCCCCCCCCCCCGCCCCAGGGCTGGGCTGTAGAAGTGGCCACGCTGTGGGGAGGAAGCCTCCGCTGCACGCCCTCACCCTCCGCCCTCTGACCTCCGCCCTCTGACCTGCTGCCCTGCTCCCCTGTTTTCTCCTCTTCCCAGGAACTTGGCCCTTGGTGCTTTCATTGGGGCAGGCAGAGGCTGTGCGCTCACGGGGCAGGGGTGGCGTGGCCTGCGGGCCTTACTGCCCAGCCAGTCGGACAGTGAAGTGATGGATAAGGGACCAAGTCTGAGACAGGAGTAGAGACGGGCCCTGGTTCCTGGTGACCAGGGACCCATCATTAGCCGTGAACGGCCACTTTGTGGGGTGGGGGTGGGGGTGGGGCTCCTCCTGTTTCGCGTGACGCGCTGTGGGCAGGTCTCCACTCCTCACAGCCGGGCTCCCGTGGAGGGAGCTCGTTCGTGCTCACTGCCCTGCCGCGTGCGGGGCTTGTCTGACTGAAGGAGGTCACGTGTGTAAAACTGGTTGTGAACAATGAGAAGGAGAGGAGAGCATGCCTGGGCGGCGGCAGCCCCACTGGCCAGCCTGGCTCCCTCCACCCAGTGGAGCCTGGACCCGGGGTGGGCAAGGCCAGGGCAGCGGCCTCCAGGGCGGCACTGCCGTCCCCTCGGGTCGCGCTGGCCCACGGGAGGCCGTGGGATGCGGTTGTTGGGGATGCCCGGGCTCCGTCAGCCAACCTCGGGAGGACATCCGTGGGGTCGCTGTCATCGTCACCCACCGTGTGTGGCTGCCCCGAAAGGGATGGGGCTGTACCGCCGTCTCCCCCGCCCGCCCGCCCGCCAGCAATGAACTCCCTGACTTCCTGCTGCTGGTCTTGAGGGCAGAGCTGGTGTCCTTTGCTCGGTGTCTGGCAGCGTGTCTGCGGGGCACAGGGAGGGTTTCCCTAAGGAGCAGACAGGAAGGGAGGTCGGTGTTCGGTCTGAACGAGGACACGCTGAGCCCGGACTCGTCGGGCAGGGGCACCGCGTATGGAGGCCCAGGCACCCAGGGCGGCCGGTGCCAGCGTTTCCGAGCCCTCGCCCCTCAGGGCCTCGGGGAAGCAGTGACGCGCCCAGAGCCCCGTAGTCAATCAGCTGAAGCTCGAGTCCCATCGCGGTCCCGTGACCCGCAGGCCCTCGGTGCCTTCCTGCCGGCAGGCGGCGCGTTCCTTAGGTCCGAGGGCGGCTGCGTGTCCTCTTCACCCCTGCGGTTCACGTGGCGTGAGGCTCAGCTGACATCAGACCAGACAACTGGCAAAACTGCCACCCCAGAAATCAGTGTCGACACAGAACAGCAGGAGGCGGGAGACCCTGAAAGACGGGTTTGCGGTGGGAAAACAGGGAAGGCTTTCTCGGTGATCAGGTGAGCAGGATGCACCAGCAAGAGCTGCTCTTGCCGAAACCGGTTTGGCTCAGTGGATAGAGCGTCGGCCTGCGGACTGAAAGGTCCCAGGTTTGATTCCGGTCAAGGGCATGTACCTGGGTTGCGGGCACATCCCCAGTAGGAGATGTGCAGGAGGCAGCTGATCGATGTTTCTCTCTCATCGATGTTTCTAACTCTCTATCTCTCTCCCTTCTTCTCTGTAAAAAATCAATAAAATATATTTAAAAAAAAAAAAAAAGAGCTGCTCTTGTTTGAAAAGCAAAACCACCCAACACGAGCTCAGGGTCCCACTCCTCCGCGGCCTGGCTTCAGGTGAGCAAAGTGGGCAGGGGACCGGCCTCTGAGCAGAGGAGGAGAGGAGCACGGCTGGGTCCGTGGGTCATGTGGGGCCGGACACGGGTGGGCGCACTACTTAACTGCGACTTCGTGGGGCCTGCACACGCTCCTCCGTGTTTCTGAGACCTACACGCTGAGCACGGTCTTGAGCTCCGTTCACCGTGCTCACCAGGCCCCCTGAGCTGAGCTGCCCCGTCCGCCCCTGGCCCAGCCCTCAAAGCCGCCTCAACACAAGAGTCCAGACCCCTCAGCTACCAGGACGCTTTACTGAGCCGAAGCCCTTCGCCCACGCCCCCGGGAACCGCGGTCCGCGCGGCGTCCCTGCGCGGTCGCCGTGGGAGTACCAGTGGCTGCCGTGGTCCGGAGTCGAGCCCAGGGAGGCCGTGGGCCGTGACCGCGCCTGGGCCCAGCCTGGCTGCCCAGCGAGGACGCGCCCTTAAGAGAACTTGCCGAGGTAGTAGTTCTCCCACCTGCGCACTTTGTTGATGAGGGTCCTCCACTTGCTGGGGCCGATGCTCTCCATCCCTTTGCTGATGAGGTCACTGAGGAGGAGGAACTGGTACGTGTAGAGGCTGTCGATGGACTTCAGGCAGAACTCCTTCCGGTGGCTGATGATGAACCACTTGAGCGCAGACCAGGCCAGGTCCAGCGGGTTCAGGTAGCTGTACGGGGGAGGCAGGCAGAGCAGCTCGTGCCCACGGGCCTTGGCCACGTCGGGGCAGCAGGCGATGCTCGTCAGGTGGACGGCGGACCGGGCGCGGGCCTGGGCCTGGGGCTCCCCGTCCTCGTTGGGCCTGGCGTCCGGCCACCGGGCGTCCTTGACCACGATGGCGCACTTCCCGTAGGTCTTCCTCACCGCCTCGCAGAACTCGGCGAAGAAGCCGTCCTCCGGGCGGACGCTCAGCTCGTCTCTCAGGAACACCCGGTACCGCCATGGCACCCAGCCCCGGCTGCCCCCCGCGTGCACCACGCACCAGCTCGGACTCGGCACGCGGAGCTCGCCCCTGACGTCCTCCCCCGTGGCCAGGCTCTCGGGGATCTCTGTTTCCCCCAGGTACACCGTCGTAAACCCGTCAAACTGCAGCGCTCTCAGCATCTTCAGGTACTGGAGGCATTGCTTCCTCTTGACACTGTCCAACGGACTCCTGATGACGATGTTTCTAAAGAGAGGGTGTGCGCAGCGGGGCATGGCGCTCCCCCGTCTCCATCTGTGCGTTCTGCCCGGAGCGGGGCGATGACCTCACAAAGGCCTTCTCACTGCTGGGCCCGCCCACGGACACGCCAGGGCGATGACCCCACAAGGGCCTTCCTGCTGGGCCTGCCCACGGACACACTGGGATGTGAGACCATCACGGGACACGTTCAGAACAGTTCCCTCTGGCTGACATGATCCGTCCCCCATGGGAGATGTGTGTGTGGCTTCTGCCTGAGGCCGGCATGGTGGGCAGCTGTTCGTCTGCCAGGGCTGCCGTGACAGTGTCGCCGGCTGCTTGGCTTAGACGGGGTCACTTTCCCACAGTCCTGGGGGGGTCCCAGGTCAGGTGCTGGCGGGTCGGGGTTCGCCCGCCGCCTCTCCGTGGCTGGTAGATGGTGCCTCCTCCCCGTGTCCCCCAGGTCTTCCCGCTGCTGTGAGCACAGGGAGAAGGGCGCTTGCCCAGCCCTGGAGGTGGCGGCTGGAACCCCGGGGCCTGAGAGGAACTGATGGGGACTCAGTGCACGGCCAGCAGCCGCCCCTGCAGAGACGATGCAGAGGCCTGGCCAGCGCCTGGGTGGGGCCGGGGTGGCCTGCTCAGCCGCAGCGCGGGGCCTGGACAGAAGCAAACCATTGCACCGAGGCCAGAACCTCCCAGAACCTAGAGAGCCCTTCTTCTTCCTGTCCTGCCTCCTTGGATGCGAACCAGCCTCCTCCAGTCCCCTCCCACCTCGGAGTCGAGGTGAGGAAGGACCGCCAGGGGGCAGTGTGGCCATGTCTCCACGTGACTTAAGGCAGCACCTCAGCTCCTTCCCTGACCCAGCCAGAGCCCTGCAGCCCCAGAGGGCACCCGCCCCTTCCCAGGGAGGCCCTCCTCTGGGACTGCTCTCCTCGGGCACATTCTGCTCTTCGTTCATTCCCTGCCCAGTGGCTCGTGTTCTACAGGGACACTGACATGCTTCCCTCATCCCAAGATGCAGTGACAGACACCCTAACAGCAGGTCTGGCTGCGGTTCTGCTGGGCGGTCGTCTGCCCGGCACAGATCAGTCATCAAAAACGGGATATTTGTGAACTAGGGGTACCCCCCCCCCAATAAAACGGAAGCAGTTGCCACACATGCGAATAGGCGTGTGCATGTGCCAGTTGGGTCTCACTCCGCAGACCCGGTTGCATGGGAGGCATCCCGGTTGTTTCTTTCAGCCATCACACCGGGCTCGGGCATTGTCGGGCTCCTGATCCCACTCCCGAGGCCAGGGCCATGGCAGGGCCAGGGGCCACCCTCCACTCTGGCCATTGTGTGCACAGCTCCAATCCTCTGGCCCCCCGCCGGGGCACTGGGCTCCTGCTGGGACACGGAATGTCAAGGAGAGAGACCCACGGAGGCCCGAGCGGTCGCCCTCCCCCTCCTCACCTTGCAGGAAATCGAGGTGTATTCGTGGGAAGGGCACAGGAACTTTGGGATCTGAGGGACCGAGCTTTGAACTTCCCGCGGGCCGTGTGACAATGAGCCGATCTCTTCGCCGCTCGGGGCCTCACTTCCCTAATCTTGCCACCCACGCGTGTGAGGGCATCAGCTCCGCTGGCCAGCGTCCTAGCACTTGGTAGTGTTTGTACATGTTTGCTTTCTTCCTATGGCACCGTCATGGGCACCGCTTGCCCACCTGCTTCCATCCCCCTCCCCCGCAGCACCGTGGGTGTGGTTCAGGTGTGGCCTGTCTGCCCAGACACTCAGGTTCTGCCCCAGGGAGGAAGCCACACCTGGCTGCCTGGGACGGAAGCAGCCTCAGGACTCCCGCGTGGACTTCAGGAACTCGGGCTGCAAGGGGGCCAGACCTGCTCCCCTGCGCCTCTCCCGGAGCAGAGCTGTCCTCTGTCCTCACGCACAAAGCCTCACCGACCCTTGTCCGGACACATCAGCCCGGCGGGAGCACAGCCTGGCTGCCCGCTGGGTCCCACTGACTTGCTTCTGCTGATTAAACTTCCTAATATAATTCCATCACCATCAGTATCAACCATCATCACCACCACCACCATCAGTATCAACCATCATCACCACCACCATGACTCAGCATCAACCATCATCACCACCACCATGACTCAGCATCAACCATCATCACCACCACCACCACCATCTACATCAACTTCCCCACCACCATCAGTATCAACCATCATCACCACCACCACCATCTACATCAACTTCCCCACCACCATCAGTATCAACCATCATCACCACCACCACCATCTACATCAACTTCCCCACCACCATCAGTATCAACCATCATCACCACCACCATGACTCAGCATCAACCATCAGCACCACCACCACCATCTACATCAACTTCCCCACCACCATCAGTATCAACCATCATCACCACCACCACCATCTACATCAACTTCCCCACCACCATCAACATCAACCATCAGCACCACCACCACCATCTACATCAACTTCCCCACCACCATCAGTATCAACCATCATCACCACCACCATTTACATCAACTTCCCCACCACCATCAACATCAACCATCAGCACCACCACCACCATCTACATCAACTTCCCCACCACCATCAGTATCAACCATCATCACCACCACCATTTACATCAACTTCCCCACCACCATCAACATCAACCATCAGCACCACCACCACCATCTACATCAACTTCCCTACCACCATCAGTATCAACCATCATCACCACCACCACGACTCAGCATCAACCATCAGCACCACCACCACCATCTATATCAACTTCCCCACCACCACCACCATCTATATCAACTTCCCCACCACCACTCAGCATCAACCATCAGCACCACCACCATCTACATCAACTTCCCCACCACCATCAATATCAACCATCATCACCACCACCATTTACATCAACTTCCCCACCACCATCAGTATCAACTGTCACTACAATCCACCACCACTACCATCATCTACATCAACCTCCCACCACCACCACCATCAATATCAACCATTATCACCACCATCATCTACATCAACTTCCCCGCCACCATCAATATCACCCATCATCTCCACCACCATTTAGATCAACTTCCCCACCACTATCAGTATCAACTGTCACTACCATCCACCACCACTACCATCATCTACATCAACCTCCCACCACCACCACCACCATCAATATCAACCCAACACCAATGTCAGCTATAATCACCACGAACACCAACAACACAAGGCTTATAATTATGTATTTATTTTACTTTTCAAAATACATTCACGTGCATGACCTCATTAGCTCTTACATACTTCGGAAGGCTTGAGGAACTGGCGTCATTGCCCTCATTTTATCTGTAATGAAACAGATTCACACCCAAGTGGTGGCTAATGGAACCCAGACTAGAGTTGGGTCCTTCTGACTCCAAAACGAATGCTTTTGTTCAGTGGCCCCCACTGTTTGAATGAAAACGAAGAACTTCCCACCCACTTCTGATGTTAACGACTCTGGTTTTACATTCCAGTTGGGGGTCTTCAGAAAGACTGACCCTTTGGGACCATATATCCCCACGCATCCCAGGTGAGCCACTAGCCCCCCAAAGTTCTTGTAACCCCTAAAGTTGAAGTTTCATCCAGGCCTCTGGACTCCAAACTCAGCCTTCTCTCCACGACAAAAGGCCACCTTCCCGGGCCCCCAGGGGTCTCCCAGCTCTGAGAAGGTGGCTGCCGAACCCTTCCCTGGAACACAAGCTTTTCTACTGAAGGGACAGTGTGGCCGGGAGCTCCTGCCCCCACGGTCTCGTCTCAAAGCTGCAGGCGGCCCGAGGACACAGGATGCCGGCTTTGGTCAGCGCCACCCCTGTTAGTGCCCCGGGCCGGGGTGGCCTTCCAGCCCCGCCCCCCTGGTCCAGGTAAGCCCAGAGCATCCCCCCCTCACCCCCCGCCCCCAGGCAGGCCGGGCCTCTTCTGTGGCGACCTGGCTGCCCTGCCTGCCAAGGGGTGCCCTAGATCTCGGTGTGGGGCCCGCTGTCCCTGCGCCCGGGCCCCAGGCTGGCCTGGCGGGGCTGCAGGGCGGCTGTGTTGCTGATGGTCAGCGTGGAGCACTTGGCTGCCCTGCTCGGGAGCCCTTTCTTTTTGAGTTCAGAGGTCAAGTTTAGGTAATAAATGTCCTCCAGGGACTTGTCGTTCTTCCTGAGGATGTTGCTGGCCAAGCGGAAGAGGAAGACCACCGCGTAGATGCCGAAGATGGTGAGGATGTACCAGGCGGCGCTGGTGCCGTCCGGGAGCCGCAGGGCCCTGGGGGGGCCGCTGCCGTTCCTCCCCTCCGCTGCGTCCCGCAGCAGGTGCGCCAGGGTGTGGGCAGCGCCCGCCTGCGTCTGGTTGGGGGCTCCCCGGGCGGTCCACTCGGCCACTGAGAGACAGAGAGACCCAGGTGAGACCAGCATCCAGGGCCGGGGCTGCCCAGCCACCAGGCCAGTGCCGGGAGGTCGTCGCGTCAGCGGGAAGCCCGGACTGCGGGGGAACCTCCTGGTCAATGGGCAGGAGCCTGACAGCCCCCACACGGTTTTCAAGGTCAAAGAGTTTGGAACCCCGAGCTGTGGGACAGGAGACGAAACATCATAAAGATGCCAATCGTCCCTGAAGTAACCTGCACAAGTAGCACCATCGCAATGAAAATGCCAGAGGACTGCTTTGGGAGCTAGACCGACGGCACATGGAGAAGTGAGCTGTCTGGGCGAACGGGAAAGAAGGTGGGGAAGCCGTGCTGGGCGGGAGTCGGCCTCGCCGAACGTCAGGCCAGCCAGGCAGGACCGCAGTTCGCCGTTTTCGGGAGAATGAGCCCTGTGCCTGCCCACAGCCCGCGGGGGCTCCTGGGCTGTGCAGAGGGTGTGCCGGGCACTGGAGGGCCCGGCCCAATGCTCCCTAAACAGCCTCCCCGAAACACACGGCAGCTGGAGCCGTGGGAGGCGGGGCTCAGACGGAGACCAGGGGGCCCGAGCTGACGCCCCGGAGGCAGCGCGGGGGCCTGTGGGTGACAAAGGGCCGTCCCTGCCCTGCGAAGGAGGGGGGTCACTCGGGAGCAACGGGCCCTGGGCCCACGTCGCCCACGTCCTGTCCAACCAGTGCAGAGAAGTCAGCGGTGACCGCATGAAAAGAAGCCATTCAGCCCTGACCGGTGTGGCTCAGTGGCTAGAGCGTCGGCCTGCGGACTGAAGGGTCCCGGGTTCGATTCCGGTCAAGGGCATGTACCTTGGTTGCGGGCACATCCCTAGTGGGAGATGTGCAGGAGGCAGCTGATCGATGTTTCTCTCTCACTGATGTTTCTAACTCTCTATCTCTCTCCCTTCCTCTCTGTAAAAAATCAATAAAATATATATTGAGATATATATATATATATATATATATTTTTTTTTAAATAAGCCATTTAAAGCACTAGAGAAAAGCAGAGTAGATGGTCCCTTTATCATCTCCAAGTGGGACATCCCTCCTAACCCTAACCCAAAACTCAGAAGGGGAGAAAAGCAGACAAAAGAAAACAAATGTTAATTCAGCTAATAGAAGAATGTTGTTTCTGCTTACTATTAAACCAAGAACGATGACAAATGAGAAAATTTACAATTTATACCCCTGAGTTTCTCTTCGTAGCTTCTGGTTCTGGAAGAAAAAGCCCAAAATGCCAGTAGAAAAAAAATATGCTAAGGATACAGACAATTAAGTTATAGAACATACAAAAGGCTTCTCACTATTACAACAAGAAAAATGCAACTCAGAAGTACAAAAAAATAATGTTTTCTTGCCTGTCGGCTGCAAATGCAGTTCCAGAACGCACTGTGGATGTGTTTGCGTGGCTGCTGTGAGGTGAAGTCACACGCCCAGTCCGCAGGGCGCGACAGCACCATCACTCACCTCTGACCCGGCCTCCGCCTGCGGGAACGGGTCCTGTGGCCACGCGGGGGTCTGGTGGGAGCAGCGCGTGTGTGAGGTAGTCCCTGCTGCTGCCCGCAAACAGCCTGAGCAGCACCGCCTTCTGACAGTGCAGTGCATTCTGGGACCCCGTGCAGTGGAGTACTATGCAGCCATGAAAATCAGTAAGAGCGTTTTTGGTACTAAATATGAATAAAAAAGTAACCCAAGTGAGACATAATGTGCAATCGTGTGTGTAAATGAAGGGGGGATGTGCTATCTGCTTGAAGCTTTCACATATATATGTGAAATATAAATATATATGGGATATAGATATATATATGAAATGTAAATATATATGAAATGTAAACATATGTGAAATGTAAATATATATGGAATGTAAATATATATGAAATACAAATATATGTGAAATGTAAATATATGTGAAATGTAAATATATATGAAATGTAAATATATGTGAAATGTAAATATATGTGAAATGTAAATATATGTGAAATATAAATATATGTGAAATATAATATATGTGAACTATGATATATATGAAATGTAAATATCTCTAGGAGAATAGGCAGAGTCGGGACCCGCGGTGCCCACGGGAGGAATGCGGGGGAGATGGCTTTGCCCGGACGCCCTCTAGTACATCGTGTACTGTGTGCATTTATTTTCACAAAGAAATGGCTTTAAAGCCGCGGAGCCCCAGCAGGCGCTGTCCGGCCGGCGCAGTGCCCTTGGGGAAAGCCAGCGCCCTTCCCAGGCCAGGAGATTAGCATCTAAACTTCTCTTTAACCCAAAACTGTTTTCGCTCCCAGGAGCCGCGAGCAGGAAGGCCGCAGCGAGGAGCAGTGAGGAACGGGGGCTTCCCTGGAGCGTTCCGGGCCGAGTCCCGTGTCGGGCGCCTCGTGAGCACAGATGGAGTCAGACGTGTCACAGCGTGAGCCCGTGGCCCGCTGCTGGGGGCACCGAAGGCTCCATAATGCTTCTATGCGATGTTGTTGCTAATTCATCTCACTGACGCAAGATTCAGAGAGGCTGGTATTTTTTACGGGAGTTATTGTCAGAACGCGTGAATAACCTTAATACATGTATGTTTGTATGTATGTATGTATGTATTTTTTATTCTATCACCTTTTATCCCCTCTGTGCCCTCCCCGCCTTCACCCATCCCCCTCCACCCCCGCAACCACCGCACTATCATCCCTGTCCACCAATTCCCTCTATTTTTTCTGTTTTGCTCAATCCCTTCACCACCACCTCCCCGCGCACCCCCCCCCCCCCCCCCCGGCTGGCAGCTGCTCTCTGAGAGTCGGTCTCTATCTTGCTTGGTAGTTCAGCTCATTAAGTTCCACGTGGACCAGTAACCTGAGTGCTTTCAGATGAGGGAGAAGCGGTTAAAAATAAACTCTGCACACCAATTTGGCGTCGCCCGAATGAGCAGACTTAAGTCGTGAGAAACACCACCACCCTCAGGCATTCCACACCACAGCTGGTGGAACGCTTGCGAACTTCAGAAGGGGAAATGCCCATAATTATTTTAAAAAGCAGCTCAACCCGCCAGGAACATCATGAACTTAATTAGGGCGAGAGGACTTGTTTGAACGCAGAACACGCGGATGAACTCACAGAACGTTCTGGAATTGTTACGGAACGATGCCATATGGGCAGACACATATAAAAACACCCAACTGAAAACGACACACAGGAACTCACTTGGAAACGGGCTACTTCCCACATGAACAAAGCTCAGCCTGTTAATCCGCGAAGCACGCGGCTCTCTCCCTCCCTTTCCTGAGGACAGCAGGGTGGGCTGGGTGGCTTCCGTGGGTAAACGTCCCGCAGAAGAAACAAGCCTCCCCCTGCGGATGTGAAATGTACAAGTGACGCCAGGGCGGCCCTGCTGGCAGCGGGAGAACACTCACCCTCCATGCGGGAGCTCCTCTTCCGTGGGCGCCGTGCCCCTGAGGGCAGACGCAGGGCAGCACCAGGCAGAAACTGCAGCACAGAGCTGGGTGAGTTGCCGCGCGTTCAGTTACTCAGCGAACCGAGGGTCTGTCTGCTGCCGGCGCAGAATAGAAGCGCCTCCTGCTCTGGCTCTTGGGTGGCACCGGGGTCTGGAGCGAAGGAGCTGCGGGAACCCATGCTGGTCCCAAGGGTTGTCCAGCCCTCCCGTCGCCTCCAGCCCTCCCATCCCCTGCAGCCCACGGGGCGGGCCTCTCCTGCCGCTGGCTCCCGCCCTATAGCCTGGCGGCTCCTGCACTCCCCGGTCTGCACCTGCAGCGGGCGGGGCAGGGGCAGGTGTGCCGAGGCCATGTCATGGGGCCAGGAGGCTCCAGGGGCCAGTCACCAACTTCCTCTGGGACTGTCCTGGCTCGGAAACAGGCCAGAGGCCGCGGAGGACACAGCCCTGCAGGGTCAGGGAGCAGTGGGCCCCGGCCAGGCGGGAGGAGTCTGAGTCACAGACACTCCATGAAGTGGGCCTATTCTAGCCCTGGAAAGGGTCCCCCCCATTCCTCCAGACTCCCCACTAACAGGACCATGACCTGCCACCCTTGTGAAGGGTGTGGGCTTTTATTTACTTATTTTTAATACTAGAGGCCCGTTGCGTGAAGATTCCTGCGATAGGCCTTCTTGCCCCTTGCTGCCAGCACCAGTGTTCCTCTGGCACCCGGGACCCAGACCTTCACTCTGGCCACCGCCTTCCATCTTCCAGACACAGTCTTCGCTGCGGCTGGAGCCTTCAGTCTTTGCTCCTTGCTCCGGCGGGAGTCTTCAGGCTCCGGCCAGAGCTGCTCCTGTAGCTCCTTCCACCCCCCCACCCTCCCCCTCATAGTTTGATCGCTGCTTCGCCTGCAGACCTCGCCGACGGCCTTCTGGGTTCCAGGGAGCTGCCTTGCCTGCAGCCGGGTTTACGATCACGATCACGATCACAATCACGGCCGCAGGGTCCCACCGCCCAGGGCCGCACACTGGGGCCGGGGCTTGGGCGGCACATGGGGGCCCGATTGGTGGCTCCCAGTGTCCCGCCCTGCCTGCAGTATGCAAATTAGCCTCCATCTTTGTTGGCGGTTAATTTGCATATCCCGCTGATTAGCCAATGGGAGATGTAGTGAAGTACGGTCAATTACCATGTTTGTCTATTATGAGATAGGATATTTCTTTCTTCTTTTTTTTCATTTTTTAAAAATATGTTGTTGTTTTTTTAATTAAATCTTTATTGTTCAGATTATTACATTTGTTCCTCTTTTATCCCCCCATAACTCCCCTCCTCCCAGTTCCCGCCCCACCCTCCGCCCTCACTCCCCACCCACTGTCCTCATCCATAGGTGCACGATTTTTGTCCAGTCTCTTCCTGCATCTCCCACACCCCTTTCCCCCCCAAGAATAGTCAGTCCATTCCCTTTCTATGTCCCTGATTCTATTATGATCACCAGATTATTTATTCACTTGATTCTTAGATTCACTTGTTGATAGATGCATATTTGTTGTTCATAATATGTATCTTTACCTTTTTCTTCTTCTTCCTCTTCTTAAAGGATACCTTTCAGCATTTCATATAATACTGGTTTGGTGGTGATGAACTCCTTTAGCTTTTCCTTATCTGTGAAGCTCTTTATTGATTCCAGAGGGGAAGGGAGAGGGAAAGAGAGAAACATCAATGATGAGAATCATTGATCAGCTGCCTCTGGTACCTCCCCTACTGGGATTGAGCCTGCAACCTGGGCATGTGCCCCGACCAGGAATTGAACCTGGGACCCTTCAGTCCGCAGGCAGACACTCTATCCACTGAGCAAAACCAGCCAGGGTTTCAATCCATTTTAAAAAATGATTTTACGATGACTTAGCTCCCAATTCTTTTTTTTTTTAATTAAATCTTTATTGTTCAGATTATTACATTTGTTCCTCTTTTATCCCCCCATAGCTCCCCTCCTCCCAGTTCCCGCCCCACCCTCCGCCCTCACTCTCCACCCACTGTCCTCATCCATAGGTGCACGATTTTTGTCCAGTCTCTTCCCGCATCCCCCACACCCCTTTCCCCCCCAAGAATAGTCAGTCCATTCCCTTTCTATGTCCCTGATTCTATTATAATCACCAGTTCATTCTGTTCATCAGATTATTTATTCACTTGATTCTTAGATTCACTTGTTGATAGATGTGTATTTGTTGTTCATAATTTGTATCTTTACCTTTTTCTTCTTCTTCCTCTTCTTAAAGGATACCTTGATTGGCTGCCCCTTGCACGTGCCCCACTTGAGATTGAGCCCACAACCCAGGCATGTGCCCTGACTGGGAATTGAACCAGGACCTCCTGGTTCATAGGTTGATGCTTAACCACTAAGCCACACCAGCCGGGCTTAATGAATATATTCATTTTTATTCTCACCCGAGGTTTTCCATCGATTTTTTTAGAGAGAGTGGAAGGAAGGGAGAGGAGGGGGAGAGAAAGAGAAACATCGATGTGAGAGAGACACATCAATTGGTTGCTTCCTGCTCAGGCCCCAACCGGGGCCAGGGATCGAACCTCCAGCCAAGGTACGTGCCCTTGACTGGGAATGGAGCCTGGGACCTTCAGTCCACAGGACAACACTCTAACCACTGAGCACCCAGCCAGGCAGGGCAGGCTGTTGGCTTTTAAAGTGTAATTTGATCAAGTTCACATCAGTGGGACCTAGAGAAGTAAATTATAGCACAGGCCCAGGGCCCAGCACTTCCCTCCAAGGCCCCACCCGGAGAAAGGAGACACATCCAGACCGTGCACAAGTGCCCACAGTGCGTGACTCCCAGCGGCTACAGTGGAGACAGCCCAGTGTCCACCAGCTGACGAAGGACACAGAACATGTGGCTTATCCACCCTATGCAACGTTATTTGGCAAGAAAAAGAAGTGATACATGTTACAAAATAGATAACCCTTGGAAACACTGCTAAGTGAAAGAAGTCAGCTACAAAGGTCAACATATTGTGTGCGTCCATTGGTAGGAAATGTCACAAATAGACAAATCTGTAAAGACAGACAGTCCGTTTAGCGGTTGCTGAGGGCTGAGGAGGGGTTTGGGAGGGTGATGGTCTAGTGCTGGTTGCACAACTCTGTGGATGCACTAAAGCCACTGAACTGTATGCTGTGCCTTTAATGGTTTGTGTGTTATATTTATATATAAAAGGCTAAGTGACCGACCGTCTGTCCGTCCGACTGACTGACCCGCCAGTACATATGACACGCACTGGAAATTTAAAAATAAACATTGACTCGCACATGCACGATACATATAAAGCTCTCACTGGCGCCAATCGCATGCGTGTGTTTTGATCTGTCATTGTGAATTTGGTTGACACTTTTATTATAGAGAAAGGTCGAATAGCAATATTAAAATATTTCTTCTAATTAATTTCCTTTCACTGTGCATGAATCCGTGCACCGAGCCACTAGTATTTTAATAATATAGGCATTGATGGAATACTATACTTTGTTAAAGTTCTGTTTAGGTTCCTGCTGTCTCCAGCCTGGAGGGTGGGACTGTGGCCTTGGGCTCTGCCATAGACTCGGGTGACACACTGTGTGGCCCTGGGCAAGGCCCTGTCCTCTGTGGTCCGCAGCTCCTCACCTGTGAGCGGGGGAGGCAGGGACCCGCCGCCTCCGGTCCCAGGAAGCAGGAAGGAAGCTGGCGGGGAGGCGAGCTCCCTGTGGGGGTGTCTGCACGGGAGCGCTGCCAACACAGGTGCCTGGGGACAGGAAGGGGCGCGGGCAGCTGCTGCCCACGGTGCGGCTTCAGAGGTGAGTCACCTGTGCAGTCGCAGGGGCGGCATCCAGCTCGGCCCCGGAAACCGGGGGCCCTGGGGAAGGTGGCCTTCGTCCCCCTGTGCAGGGCACTCGGTCAGGGAAGGCCCTGTGTCAGGGCTGCCCACGGGGCTGCTGCCGGAGTCCCTGCAGGACAGCAGTGGGTGCCCTCGGACAGGCAGGGATGCTCTCTCAGGCTCTGAGAGTGACGTGCCCCGTGTCACACAGCTCCGGGGGCCAGCGCCAAAGCTGCTCTCCCCCACAGCCTGCACGTCCCCTTCAAGCCGTGCCAGGGTCCCCTGCCCTGCAGGCGGAGCTGTGGACCGTCACCGCCCAGGCATATCCGTGACCTTGGAGCCTTCCTTGTTGGTCAATCATGCTATGGTGTTAAAAGTCAGGACAATGGTCCCTGCCAGCGTGGTTCAGAGGTTAGCACGTCGGGCCACGCACCGAAGGGTCACGGGTTCTATTCCTGGTCAAGGGCATGTACCTGGGTTGCAGGTTCAATCCTCCTGCCCTGGTCCAGGTGTGTGTGGGAGACAACCAAACTGACGTGTCTCTCTTACATCTCTCTCTCTCTCTCTCTCTCTCTCTCTCTCTCTCTCTCTCTCTCTCTCTCCTCTCTCCTTCTACTTCTATTCCTCCCTTCCACTCTCTCTAAAAAGCAATGGAAAAAATACCATTAAGTAAGGATTTCTTAAAAAGCCAGGATATGGGTGTTGCTCAGTGGAGGGTGAGTGACAGGGGCGGGGGGGCTCTGCTCCGCCTGCGGCTCCCAGAACTGAGCGCTGAGCTGTGGTCACTCCCCCGCCTCACCTGGTCGCATCCTCCACGGGACCCTCCCCGCTGTCTCTCTAACCCCAGAGCCCCGGGGGGCGGAGGGAAGACAGGTCAGGGTTTATGCAGACAATACAAATGCTCTTCTTCAAGGGGTGTTCTCTTCCATCTAAGGTGCCCTGTCCCTGGAGGGGGTGGCGCAGCTCACGGTCACAGGCAGGGCAGCCGTCGGCCCCACGCAGACTGGCCGTGCCACCCCTCCCAGTGCTTACACAACAGAGAGGTGAGCAGCCTGTGTCCGGGCCAGGACGGTCTTCCTCCGGGTGTACCTCCCGGGCCTCGGGCAGCCCAGACGGACCCGCCCGCCAGGCAGTCACACCAACCGTCCGCCAGGCCAGGCCCGTGATTGGGCTGAGCCGCACCCGGCTCCGGTGCCGCTGGGGACGGAGCTGCAGGGCCAGGCCTGCGGCTTTCCTTTTGTGTGTTTGGTCCGCTGACGAGCAGGGAGCTTCGAGGACGTGGGAGCAAAGGTGGCGACGATGTGGGGTTGACTTCCCCCAAAAGAGGAAATAAAAGAGAAACGAGTGCTTCTGAACTTCCGGGGGTGAGTGCTGCATTGAAGAAAACGTCAGTAAATACATGCCTGTAGCCCGGCCCGTGTGACTCAGTGGTTAAATATCAACCTATGAACCAGGAGGTCAGGGTTCGATTCTCGGTCAGGGCACAGGCCCGGGTTGCAGGCTCCATCCCCAGTGTGGGGCGTGCAGGAGGCAACCGACCAGTGATTCTCATCGTTGATGTTTCTAACTCTCCCTCTCCCTTCCTCTCTCTAAAACAAATAAATAACTAAAATAACAAGTGCTTTGCAGCAAAAACAAAAGGCTATTAACAGACTCAAGAAGAAAATAAAGGACGAACTGGGGGAAATCGTTTGCAACACATGTGATAAAACGACCAATTTCTTCATATCGCGAAGGCTTTTAACATTAAGAAACAGGGCAGCACCCCGGCAGGGAAACGGCCCAAATTCAGGAAAAACTAGTCACAGAAAAGGAAGCGCGGATGTTTTCAAAACATCAAAATATGCTCGTTCCCAGGCAGGGCGCTCGGCACGCACATTCAGCTACCCGGAGGACTCACTTCCCGCTTGCTGACCAGGAAGGCCGCCTGTGCGATGGGTCTGCCCCGGCCTCCAGCACAGGCCACGGCGCTGTCAGAACGGCCGGGACACACGGCGACGCCCGTGGGGGTCAGTTCCTGTTGCCAGCATTAGCGAGGACAGTGACACTGTTAACGTGTCACAGCGCGCCCGCCTTCTGACCGCTCCGGCTTCCAGGCGTTCTGGGGTCTGTGTGTGCGAGCCGTTTCCGGGCACAGGTACGGGCTCGTCACGGCCCATCGTCACAGCTAAAGGCTGGAAGCCCAACGAGAGCGGCTGAAGCCAGCGCGGGACCCACAGCAAGGGCCTCCTCACGCACCAAAAGGCCGGAGGCGGTGTCTGTGCGCCCAGAGGAGCAAGCTTCGGCGCGGCGCTGAGCGGGGTAAGCGGGTGCCCACCGGCGCGTCGCTGAGCGGGGTAAGCAGGTGCCCAGCGGCGCGTGGTGCAGACCGTCCGCGTGGAAAAGCTGGGCGCCCCTGTGCGTGCAGAGAGCACCTCTGACCGCAGCCCACACCCTCTCGTTCCTCCTCGGAGCGGGGGCCCTTTAATGGTCTGTTATTTTCTTCACAAACACCTATTACCCCTAGAGCTGGTCTCCGCCCGTTAGCATCTTGTAGGAAGTTCGTCCTGTTGTTAGAGAAACAGCCTGCGGGACAAATGAGGTGAGAACTGCACCTGTGGCTGCCCAGACTTTTAACAAAAACAAACAAAAGCCCTGGAAATTCAGTCATTCACCCTCCCCTCCCGCAGGGGCTGCCTCAGTAATTCCGTGTAGGCGGTGCTGATGTGGACAGCGCACCTGTCTCCCGGGGAGCCACCTGGAGGCGGATGCTGGGACCCCTGCTGCAGGGCTCTGTGGTGCCCGTGGATGCTCTGCCCCCTGGTGGCGAGGGGTTGCTATAATCACCGGGTCACCCCGCGGAGCTGCTGGGGAGTCTGTGTGTGTGTGTGTGTGTGTGTGTGTGTTGGGGGGAGGGAGTCCCCGGGTGTCCAGCAGGAGGGCTTTCAATAGAGGGCGCTGATGACACAGCCATGTTTGTATGATGGGGCCGCACGGGTTTTCTAGCATCACAAAGGTTCGTACCTGGATTTTACACACACACATACAAACGCGTTAAAAAACAAACATTGTAAAGTGCATAAATATGGGCCGAATGATGGTTATTGATTTTTAAAATCCAAACTCTGACTGTCCATACCTAACCAATCAAACTCCCGCCCAGCCCTGGGGGGTGCTCATCGGCCGCCTGCCTATCCGACTTCAGAGCGAGTCTCCGTGTTTCTCAGCCTCTTTCCCTGGGTCGCCCCTTGGGTTCTGCGCCTGTTGAACCCATTTCCCCACTAACTGCCCTGCCAACACAGAGCGTGAGGTTTGTTTTCCTTCCCGGACCCCGACGGCCCGGCTCTGCTGGAAAAGCCGAGGGACATGAAGACGCGGCGGACCGCAGGTGGGAGAAGCCACAGCTGGGCTGACAGTAGCAACTCCCGTGCGGTGAGAACGGTTAACACCGAGCTCCGCGCCTGGCATCGCTCTTCACCGTCGGCCCGGAACCCCTGTAGGGGGCTGTGTCCGCCCAGAACCTCAAACGCGGCCTTGTTTGGGGAGCCGCTGCGGGTGTGATCAGCGAAGCACCTGGAGGAGGTGGGCCTGGAGCCAGGACTGCGCTCTGTGAGAGGAGGAGGGGCACCCCAGAGGAGCAGATGGACGCCGAGAAGAGCGGAGGATGCGGCCACAGCCAAGGACAGCTGGCACTCAGAAGCTGGAAGGGAAGGGAAGGGACCTCTCCCAGGACCCCAAGGAGGGTATGGCGCTGCCGACACCGAGATTTCGGACCTCTGGCTTCAAGAACTGGGCGAGAATAAATCGTGGCTGTTTCAAGACACTAATCCTGTGGTAAATGGCCATGGCAGCGACAGGAAGCAATAGAGTCCCTCACTAAACCCTCACTCCAAAGCCGTGTGTGAAAAGCCATCTGGACCCCTGGGCTCTTTCCCGTGGGTCCCGGGGAATTCTCCCTGCTTCCTGCTGCCTCAGGCCTTTCATAGCCAAGTTCATCCTGAGCCCTCCCTTGTCCTGGGGGAGCCTTTCTGGCCTGGGGGTGAGCCCAGCCCCCGCCAGCATGCCTCCTGAAGTGCATCTCTAACTAGACAGCAGCGGGTTTCGGAAGATAGTCAAGTGTGAGAGACGCAGGGGTGGGTGAGCAGGTGGGCAGTGGGGGAGAGGGACCCACCCCCATTTACTGTCCCGATCCCTATCCCTATCCCTAACCCTAACCCTAACCCTAAACCTAACCCTAACCCTAACCCTAACCCTAACAGTAACCCTAACCCTATCCCTATCCCTATCCCTATCCCTATCCCTATCCCTAACCCTAGCCCTAGCTCTAACCCTAACCCTAACCCTAGACCTAGCCCTAACCCTAAACCTAGCCCTATCCCTATCCCTATCCCTATCCCTATCCCTATCCCTATCCCTAACCCTAACCCTAGCCCTAGCCCTAGCCCTAACACTAACCCTAACCCTAATCCTAACCCTAACCCTAAACCTAACCCTATCCCTATCCCTAACCCTAACCCTATCCCTATCCCAATCCCTGACCCTAAACCTAACCCTAGCCCTAACCCTAACCCTAACCCTAACCCTAACCCTAACCCTATCCTTATCCCTAACCCTAACCCTAACCCTAGCCCTACCCCTAACCCTATCCCTATCCCTAACCCTAACCCTATCCCTTTCCCTATCCCTGACCCTAACCTTAACACTAGCCCTAGCCCTAACCCTATCCCTGACCCTGACCCTGACCCTGACCCTAATCCTAGCCCTAGCCCTAACCCTAACCCTAATCCTAACCCTAACCCTAACCCTAACCCTATCCCTATCCCTAACCCTAACCCTATCCCTATCCCAATCCCTGACCCTAACCCTAACCCTAGCCCTAAACCTAACCCTAACCCTAACCCTATCCCTATCCCTAACCCTAACCCTAACCCTAGCCCTAACCCTAACCCTAGCCCTATCCCTAACCCTAACCCTATCCCTATCCCTATCCCTGACCCTAACCCTAACCCTAGGCCTAGCCCTATCCCTGACCCTGACCCTGACCCTGACCCTGACCTAACCCTAGCCCTAGCCCTAACCCTAACCCTATCCCTATCCCTATTTCTAACCCTAACCCTAACCCTATCCCTATCCCTAGGCCTATCCTTAACCCTAACCCTAAGCCTAACCATAGCCCTAACCCTAACCCTAAACCTAACCCTGGCCCTAACCCTAAACCTATCCCTATCCCTAACCCTAACCCTATCCCTATCCGAATCCATGACCCTAACCCTAACCCTAGCCCTAACCCTAACCCTAACCCTAACCCTAACCCTATCCCTATCCCTAAACCTAACCCTAACCCTAGCCCGAAACCTAACCCTATCCCTATCCCTAACCCTAACCCTAACCCTATCCCTATCCCTATCCCTGACCCTAACCCTAACCCTAGCCCTAGACCTAACCCTATCCCTGACCCTGACCCTGACCCTAACCCTAGCCCTAGCCCTAACTCTAACCCTATCCCTATCCCTATTTCTAACCCTAACCCTAACCCTATCCCTATCCCTAGGCCTATCCTTAACCCTAACCCTAAGCCTAACCATAGCCCTAACCCTAACCCTAAACCTAACCCTAGCCCTAACCCAAACACTATCCCTATCCCTAACCCTAACCCTAACCCTAGCCCTAACCCTAACCCTAACCCTAACCCTAACCCTAACCCTAACCCTATTCCTATCCCTAACCCTAACCCTAACCCTAGCCCTAACCCTAACCCTAACCCTAGAACTATCCCTATCCCTATCCCTAACCCTAGCCCTAACACTAACCCTGACCCTAACCCTATCCCTATCCCTAACCCTAAGCCTACACATAGCCCTAACCCTAACCCTAACCCTGTCCCTAGGCCTATCCCTAACCCTATCCCTAACCCTAACCCTATCCCTAGGCCTATCCCTAACCCTAACCCTGGCCCTAACCCTAACCCTAACCCTACCCTAACCGTAACCCTAACCCTAACCCTAACCTAACCCTAACCCTATCCCTAGCCCTAACCCTAAACCTAGCCATAGCCCTAGCCCTATCCCTATCCCTATCCATATCCCTATCCCTATCCCTATCTCTATCCCTATCCCTAACCCTAACACTAACCCTAGCCCTAACCCTAACCCTAACCCTAGCCCTAACAGTAACCCTAACCCTATCCCAATCCCTAACCCTAGCCCTAGCCCTAACCCTAACCCTATCCCTATCCCTATTTCTAACCCTAACCCTAACCCTAACCCTATCCCTATCCCTAACCCTAACCATATCCCTATCCCTAACCCTAGCCCTAGCCCTAACCCTAACCCTATCCCTATCCCTATTTCTAACCCTAACCCTAACCCTAACCCTATCCCTATCCCTAACCCTAACCCTAACCCTAGCCCTAACGTAACCCTATCCCTATCCCTAACCCTAACCCTATCCCTATCCCTATCCCTGACCCTAACCCTAACCCTAGCCCTAGCCCTAACCCTATCCCTGACCCTGACCCTGACCCTGACCCTGACCCTAACCCTAGCCCTAGCCCTAACCCTAACCCTAATCCTAACCCTAACCCTAACCCTAACCCTAACCCTATCCCTATCCCTAACCCTAACCCTATCCCTATCCCAATCCCTGACCCTAACCCTAACCCTAGCCCTAACCCTAAGCCTAACCCTAACCCTAACCCTATTCCTATCCCTAACCCTAATCCTAACCCTAGCCCTAACCCTAACCCTATCCCTATCCCTAACCCTAACCCTATCCCTATCCCTATCCCTGACCCTAACCCAAACACTATCCCTATCCCTAACCCTAACCCTAACCCTAACCCTAACCCTATCCCTATCCCTAACCCTAACCCTATCCCTATCCCTAACCCTAACCCTATCCCTATCCCTATCCCTGACCCTAAACCTAACCCTAGCCCTAACCCTAACCCTAACCCTAACCCTAACCCTAACCCTATCCTTATCCCTAACCCTAACCCTAACCCTAGCCCTACCCCTAACCCTATCCCTATCCCTAACCCTAACCCTATCCCTTTCCCTATCCCTGACCCTAACCTTAACACTAGCCCTAGCCCTAACCCTATCCCTGACCCTGACCCTGACCCTGACCCTAATCCTAGCCCTAGCCCTAACCCTAACCCTAATCCTAACCCTAACCCTAACCCTAACCCTATCCCTATCCCTAACCCTAACCCTATCCCTATCCCAATCCCTGACCCTAACCCTAACCCTAGCCCTAAACCTAACCCTAACCCTAACCCTATCCCTATCCCTAACCCTAACCCTAACCCTAGCCCTAACCCTAACCCTAGCCCTATCCCTAACCCTAACCCTATCCCTATCCCTATCCCTGACCCTAACCCTAACACTAGGCCTAGCCCTATCCCTGACCATGACCCTGACCCTGACCCTGACCTAACCCTAGCCCTAGCCCTAACCCTAACCCTATCCCTATCCCTATTTCTAACCCTAACCCTAACCCTATCCCTATCCCTAGGCCTATCCTTAACCCTAACCCTAAGCCTAACCATAGCCCTAACCCTAACCCTAAACCTAACCCTGGCCCTAACCCTAAACCTATCCCTATCCCTAACCCTAACCCTATCCCTATCCGAATCCATGACCCTAACCCTAACCCTAGCCCTAACCCTAACCCTAACCCTAACCCTAACCCTATCCCTATCCCTAAACCTAACCCTAACCCTAGCCCGAAACCTAACCCTATCCCTATCCCTAACCCTAACCCTAACCCTATCCCTATCCCTATCCCTGACCCTAACCCTAACCCTAGCCCTAGACCTAACCCTATCCCTGACCCTGACCCTGACCCTAACCCTAGCCCTAGCCCTAACTCTAACCCTATCCCTATCCCTATTTCTAACCCTAACCCTAACCCTATCCCTATCCCTAGGCCTATCCTTAACCCTAACCCTAAGCCTAACCATAGCCCTAACCCTAACCCTAAACCTAACCCTAGCCCTAACCCAAACACTATCCCTATCCCTAACCCTAACCCTAACCCTAGCCCTAACCCTAACCCTAACCCTAACCCTAACCCTAACCCTAACCCTATTCCTATCCCTAACCCTAACCCTAACCCTAGCCCTAACCCTAACCCTAACCCTAGAACTATCCCTATCCCTATCCCTAACCCTAGCCCTAACACTAACCCTAACCCTAACCCTATCCCTATCCCTAACCCTAAGCCTACACATAGCCCTAACCCTAACCCTAACCCTGTCCCTAGGCCTATCCCTAACCCTATCCCTAACCCTAACCCTATCCCTAGGCCTATCCCTAACCCTAACCCTGGCCCTAACCCTAACCCTAACCCTACCCTAACCGTAACCCTAACCCTAACCCTAACCTAACCCTAACCCTATCCCTAGCCCTAACCCTAAACCTAGCCATAGCCCTAGCCCTATCCCTATCCCTATCCATATCCCTATCCCTATCCCTATCTCTATCCCTATCCCTAACCCTAACACTAACCCTAGCCCTAACCCTAACCCTAACCCTAGCCCTAACAGTAACCCTAACCCTATCCCAATCCCTAACCCTAGCCCTAGCCCTAACCCTAACCCTATCCCTATCCCTATTTCTAACCCTAACCCTAACCCTAACCCTATCCCTATCCCTAACCCTAACCATATCCCTATCCCTAACCCTAGCCCTAGCCCTAACCCTAACCCTATCCCTATCCCTATTTCTAACCCTAACCCTAACCCTAACCCTATCCCTATCCCTAACCCTAACCCTAACCCTAGCCCTAACGTAACCCTATCCCTATCCCTAACCCTAACCCTATCCCTATCCCTATCCCTGACCCTAACCCTAACCCTAGCCCTAGCCCTAACCCTATCCCTGACCCTGACCCTGACCCTGACCCTAACCCTAGCCCTAGCCCTAACCCTAACCCTAATCCTAACCCTAACCCTAACCCTAACCCTAACCCTATCCCTATCCCTAACCCTAACCCTATCCCTATCCCAATCCCTGACCCTAACCCTAACCCTAGCCCTAACCCTAAGCCTAACCCTAACCCTAACCCTATTCCTATCCCTAACCCTAATCCTAACCCTAGCCCTAACCCTAACCCTATCCCTATCCCTAACCCTAACCCTATCCCTATCCCTATCCCTGACCCTAACCCAAACACTATCCCTATCCCTAACCCTAACCCTAACCCTAACCCTAACCCTATCCCTATCCCTAACCCTAACCCTATCCCTATCCCTATCCCTAACCCTAACCCTAACCCTAGCCCTAGCCCTAACCCTATCCCTGACCCTGACCCTGACCCTGACCCTAACCCTAGCCCTAGCCCTAACCCTAACCCTATTCCTATCCCTATTTCTAACCCTAACCCTAACCCTATCCCTATCCCTAGGCCTATCCTTAACCCTAACCCTAAGCCTAACCATAGCCCTAACCCTAACCCTAAACCTAACCCTAGCCCTAACCCAAACACTATCCCTATCCCTAACCCTAACCCTAACCCTAGCCCTAACCCTAACCCTAACCCTAACCCTAAACCTATTCCTATCCCTAACCCTAACCCTAACCCTAGCCCTAACCCTAACCATAACCCTAGAACTATCCCTATCCCTATCCCGATCCCTAACCCTAGCCCTAACCCTAAACCTAACCCTAACCCTATCCCTATCCCTAACCCTAAGCCTACAAATAGCCCTAACCCTAACCCTAACCCTGTCCCTAGGCCTATCCCTAACCCTATCCCTAACCCTAACCCTATCCCTAGGCCTATCCCTAACCCTAACCCTAACCCTAGCCCTAACCCTAACCCTAACCCTACCCTAACCCTAACCCTAACCCTAACCCTAACCCTAACCCTATCCCTATCCCAATCCCTGACCCTAACCCTAACACTAGCCCTAACCCTAACCCTAACCCTAACACTATCCCTATCCCTAACCCTAACCCTAACCCTAGCCCTAACCCTAACCCTATCCCTATCCCTAACCCTAACCCTATCCCTATCCCTATCCCTGACCCTAACCCTAACCCTAGCCCTAGCCCTAGCCCTAACCCTATCCCTGACCCTGACCCTGACCCTGACCCTGACCCTAACCCTAGCCCTAGCCCTAACCCTAACCCTAATCCTAACCCTAACCCTAACCCTAACCCTAACCCTAACCCTATCCCTATCCCTAACCCTAACCCTATCCCTATCCCAATCCCTGACCCTAACCCTAACCCTAGCCCTAACCCTAACCCTAACCCTAACCCTAACCCTATCCCTATCCCTAACCCTAACCCTAACCCTAGCCCTAGCCCTCACCCTATCCCTATCCCTAACCCTAACCCTATCCCTATCCCTATCCCTGACCCTAACCCTAACCCTAGCCCTAGCCCTAACCCTATCCCTGACCCTGACCCTGACCCTGACCCTAACCCTAGCCCTAGCCCTAACCCTAACCCTAATGCTAACCCTAACCCTAACCCTATCCCTACGCTTCTGCAAGGCCATCAGAAGGCATGAAATGACTCTACTGCGTCACTGATGGGTCCCAGTCCTGTTGGCCTCCGGTGACTGTGCTGTCGGACCGTCCTGAGCGTGGGCTGGGCCGCTGGGCATCATCTGCTCACAGTGGCAGGTGTGGAAGGTCCAAAGGGAAGGGGGGGGGGCGGGCAAGATGGTTACAGGTCCATGTCGTGTCCTGGGCGCAGCGGGGAGAAGGGACCCTCCTCCACCGCACATCCCGCTCCAGGGACTAGTGGCCCAATGAGCCCGGACCTGCCCTGTCCCGCGGGGAATGCGCCCTGGGCCATCCCCACAGCCTCGCCTGGGCCTCTGGCCCTCACCAGGGCGGAGAGGAGAAGGTCAGATCATCCGGGGCCTCTACGGTCCCCCCCGGGGGAGTCCTTCCTCCACGCACAGCACGGGGCTCCCAGCCCGGGCCTGAAGAGGGCTTCGATCGTCTGAGAGATGGATTTCCAAGAGCTGGAAGGGAGGGGAGAGTTTTCCCTGCTATGGGCGAGGCGGGCTCCATCACAAAAGGGAGGAGGCGGGGGGCAGCGAGTCCCAAGAATTCTGAGCGCCCCGCTCGGAGGGGCCTTGGCCGGCCTGTCGCGCTGAACCCGGCACGTGAATAGGAGTCACTTCCCTGAGAGTCTCTAAAGGGGACCTCGCCAGCCCCAAGCGGCCCCCACCTGCTCCGGGTGGTCCTTGGCCCGGGCAGGCACTGAGGAGTGTGCCCCGCGTGACCACCAGGGGGCAGCCGCGCCCCGAGTTCCTTTCCGCAGTGGAGCCCGCAGACCGCCCAGGAGCTGGTGCCGGTTCGGGCTTTGCTGACTCACAGACGCCCGCGCACCCGGGGGGCCAGGGCTCACCCCCCACCCCTCCCCACTCCTCGCTGCATTTAGACGTGTTTGTCGTATCCAAGGAGTTTGCTTCCGTACAGTCACCCTCCGCGTCCATCCCCTCCCCGCTCCTCGCCCGTTTCTTTTGTCCTCGGGCCCTCCTGACCTTCGCTTATCTCTGAAGTGTGACTTATCGTTCGCCCTCACGGTGCCCAGGGAGCAGGCACTGCTGTGCATGTGGGATGGGGCGCCCTCCAGGGAGCCAGGCGTCGGTCTGCACGCCACACGGCCCTGCCTGCAGGCGCGAAGGGCAGGGGATGCACACGCTTGCTCTGCCTGGCACGGCTGCGGTCAAGCGCGAGCCCTCCGTGGGAGGAGGCAGGTCAGCACGGGGGGAGGGGCGTTTCACCCACAGTCCCGCAGTGGCTCCCCTCGGCTGGGTCAGACCTCCTGCCCTCGGAGTCACCCCGGCACCCAGCAGGGGGCGTTCGGCCCTTTTGAGAATGAACTGTCGGATACCACAAGCGAGAGCCTGTAAAAATGATCAAGTTGAGTGTGTGCGAGAGTAAGTCGGGGACATCGCCGTCCCTGCCCTGCAGGGTCCGTGGTCTCTGCTCTGCGGCCACAGCGATGCGTCCCCTCTGAGCCGCCCTGTGCTCCGTCCCACCTCGCCGGCCTCCAGGAGCCCCGGCCTGGTCAGCAGGACAAGAGCCGGGAGTTAGGGAGGCAGAGCTCCTGCTGACCTCCAGCTGGGTCATTCAGCAACCGATGACCTTGGGTGTGTCCTTGAACCTCCCTGCGCCTGTGTCCTCAGCAGCTCCATGACAGGTCATGGTTGGAGCTAGCTCTTCAAGGTCAACAGACCAAAGAATTACATATCTTTCCTGCAGTATTAAAGCCAGGCCGGGGGGTGCGGGGCAGGCGTGGTGTGAGGGTTGGCTAATTCTCCCCCATCCGAGTCAGCGAGGTGCGCACACAGTAGGTCTGCTTCTCCAGGGCGGACTCCCTCGGCCAGTCCCAAGAATCTGAGGAGCAAACGGAGTCATGACACACTGACTCACAGTGACGGGGCGAGGGGCCTGGGAGAGGTGAGGGGGGGCGGGGGGGTGGGGTGAGCTGAGCGGCTGGCTCCCCCCGGGACGGGCGGACTGCAGCTCATGGCCTCTGCCTCCGGGAAAAGTCACCAGGGGAGTGACTGCTGATAAGGAGCCAGGCCCACGCCTGGAGCACCAAGGTCAGTGTGACCCCGTGACTCACGGGGGCCACGTACACCCTGGGTCCCCCCACACCTGAGCTCCCACCCGCCTTTCCTTCGATGTGGGCGAGGTGTGTCTGTCTGCAGCCGGGACCACAGGGGAGCCAGCAGGCAAATGGGCTTTTGGGCCATGAACCCCCCAGATGCTGTGCATGAGTATTTTCTTTCGAGGGGGTGGGGTGGGGAGGGGGTAGGGATCATTAGCTTTCATTAGATTTTCAAAGGACTCTATGACCTAAGAAGCACTGTAGGCATCCACGCCAGGACCCTGCCAGCGTCCCCGAGGCCTGGCTGTCTGTCCCAGGAAGCAGGACGCAGCCGGGGACGGAGCTGTCCGTTTGAGGACGGCCCACAATGCTGTGTGTTACTTTTACAGTCTGTGCGGGTCGTGAACAATTGTTTTATTAAGTACTAGTGGCCGGGTGATGAAATTCGTGCACATTAAAAGGGAATTAATTAGAGAAAATATTTTAATATTGCTATTGCTTTATCTATAATAGAAGTGTCAGAGATGAAAGAAAATTAGTAAAATGTATATGAGAATCTCCCTCCTGTCAGAGTCTGGGGTGCGCTGCGGGACCCAGAGTCAAGTTCCCGCCCACCCGCGTGAGCCTTGAAATCACTCGAGACCCGGACTCCGCCCCTCCCCCCACCCAATCAAGCCCCACAGGGCGGGGGGGGCGCAGCCTCAGGTCCCCCGGCCTCGGTGTGAGGGCGGGAGGGCATGAGGGCGCAATGACCATTTGCGTATTAGCTCTTTATTATATGGGATTTAGGAATGCCCAAGCAGGTGAGCATGCAAGGGGTCCCAGAGTGCTAGTGCTGCCCGTGGCCATCACTGCCTGTGACCAAGGCTGCCTGTGGCTAATGCTGCCCGTGGCCATGGCTGTCCATCTATATGCTGCCCGTGGCCAAGGCTGCCCGTAGCTAAAGCTGCCCGTGGCCATGGCTGCCCGTGGCCACAGCTGTCCATGTACACGCTGCCGTGCCACTGGAACAGGAGGCTGAAACCCACGGCACATGGCTCTGGACTCTTAGCTCGGGCTAAGGAGGCTTCCTTCTACTGCGGAAGAGAAGGGGGTATGTTCCCTGCACCCACTCAGCCCCTTCCCACCTCATCGGCAAGGGGAAGGAGGCGGGAGGAAAGCAGCTGTCGGGGAGGGAGTGGGGGAGAGGGGCGCTCTGTGATTCCTGCGTTTCCCGTGGCTGCTGTAACAGAGAAGCCACACCGTGCGGCCTGAAACCACAGAAACCCGTGGCCTCCCAGTTCTGGGGGCCAGAGGTCAGAGTCAAGGGGTCCTGGGCCACACTTCCTCGTGACCTGCAGCGGCCTCCTCCTCGCCTCCTCCAGCTTCGGTGGTGGCGTCACCCAGGCGACCGTGGCTGTGGCTGTGGCTGTGGCTGCGTCACTCCAGTCTCTGCTCCGTGGGCACACGGGGCTCTCCTGTGTGTCCGGGTCTAGACCTCCCTCTTCTTCAAGGATATCAGTCACCCAATGGCCTCATCTTCCTTGATGCCATCGGCAAAGACCTGTTTCCCAATAACCACCCCTGCAGGGACCGGGGGCGTGAACGAATGTCTTGGGAGGACACGAGTCAGCCACCGTGGGCGCACACCTCGCAAGGCCCTGCCACGTCGGCCCCAGGTGGTGCCACTGGCTCACACCCTCTCTGCCCCTGGCCCCGTGGGGGGGGAGGGCACCCTCCCTCCTGCCATGATCACCCAGCGCCTTCCTCCTGGTATGCGTTCTGAAGTGGGGTTCGTTTTCTTCTGCATCTTAGTCCATGTTACTTAGAATATTGGTTCTGCTGCTTTAACGTAAACCAAAAGCATCTTAGGGAAGATGGGAGCTGGTTTCCTTTTCCTGTGAAGTCTGAGCGGGCGGGCGTCCAGAAAGGATGGGAGAACCTCCCGTGGCACTGCCCAGAGACTCTGCATCTGTGAACACGCCCTCCGGTCCCGGAGCCGAGCTGCCTCCCCTCTCCCCAGGCCCCGCCCCTGGGAGGCAGGGAAGGGGAGCGGAGGGAGGACATGTCCTTCTCTTTTCAAGCGTCGCTCAGAAATTGCCCTCCTCAGTCCCACTTCTACCGGCCAGAACTTCATCACAGGATCTTGCTAGCTGCAAGGGAGTCTGGGAAATGCAGCTCTTCCCCCCAGAGGCCAGGTCCTGGGGGACAGCTGACAGTCTCCGAGAGAAGGAACGTGATTTTAGAGAAATAGTGCTACTCACCCACCCCTCGCCCTCATAACAGCAAAAAAAAAAAAAAAAAAAGTGTCCATACCATACAGAGTACGAGAGAGAAATGGGACTGTCCGGGGCTAGAGGAATCGGACTGTCCGGGGCTAGAGGAATCGGACTGTCCGGGGCTAGAGGAATCGGACTGTCCGGGGCTAGAGGAATCGGACTGTCCGGGGGGCCTGTCCAGTTCCCTGCCCGGTCACGACGGAGGCCTCGCCCCGGGCAGGTGCGCGTGGGGCCGCTCCACGGCCAGCGGGTTCGGGATGACGGAGCAGGCCCGGAAGCTCTCCAGGACGCGGGCCTGCAGGAGCGCCTTGTCCTGCGCCTGCCAGGAGTCGGACTCGATGTACACGTTGAAGGGGTCATGGGAGTGCTCCAGCTTCTTGGAGCGGATGTAGCTCAGCATGATGCCCAGCGTGAAGAAGCCGAAGAAACCCAGCACCATGAGGACGTAGAGCGCCTCCATCTCGCCGGCGCTGGCGCCAGGGGAGCTGCGGGCCGGGCCGGACGCGTTGCCGCCCGGGTGAGTGGTCTCCCGCCACAGCCTGGCCAGGAGCGGGGGCACCGCGGTGGCGTTCCGCAGGCTCATCCTGCACGTCAGGTGCCGCCGGGAGAGCGAGATCCCGGGAGACTCTGTAGAAGAAGAGGGCAACTTGAGATCAGAATGCACGTCGTGGCCCAAACCCATGCACCACGTACACGGAGGCGGGTGATTTTAAAAAATATATTTTACTGATTTTTTACAGAGAGGAAGGGAGAGGGACAGAGAGCTAGAAACATCGATGAGAGAGAAACATCGATCAGCTGCCTCCTGCACACCCCCTACTGGGGATGTGCCTGCAACCAAGGTACATGCCCTTGACCGGAATCGAGCCTGGGACCCTTTAGTCCGCAGGCCGACGCTCTATCCACTGAGCCAAACCGGTCAGGGCGACACGGGCAATTTTTAAAACCTCAGGTGCCGCCCAGCCGGCATGGCTCAGTGGTTGAGTGTTGACCTGGGAACCAAGAGATCTGGGTCTGATTCCCGGTCAGGGCACAGGCCCGGGTTGTGGGCTCCATCCCCAGTGAGGGGCATGCAGGAGGCAGCTGATCCATGATTCTCTCTCATCACTGATGTTTCCATCTCCCTCTCCCTTCCTCCCTGAAATCAATTAAAAAACACACACACAAAAAAGCTCAGGTGCCTTCCCACACGCCTGGGTCCATGCCACGTGCCACCTCCAGGTCAGCACAATGGCCTCTCTTGATTGGTCAGTTGGTAAATTGATTCCCTTTTATTTCCATCCACCAGTCCCACCTGCTACCTCCACAGGCGACCACCGGAATGAGGGCCTGTGATAGACACATTGTCTGTGTGCATTTTGGCTCACATGCTAAGGTCCAAATCGTGTCCCCTCCCCCAATTCCTAAGTAGCCCTCCCCCCCAAAGTGACTGTCCCTGGAGAGAGGGGCGCTAGGGGGTCGTTGAGGTTAAAGGGGGCGCTCAGGGTGGGGCCTCCTCCTTACAGGAAGAGGAAGAGTGCCTCACTCCCCTTGCCCGGCGAGGACACCGTGAGCAGGCGGCCACCCGCAAGCCCGACACCGAGCCCCACCGGGACCTTGATCTTGGACTTTCCAGCCTCAAAACCGTGAGAGAATAAACATCTGTGCAAGTCGCAGCCTGGTGTTCTGGGCAGCAGCCTGAGCAGATAACACATTATGTGCTGGTGTCGGGTTCCGTGCCCCCGGCTCCACTCGTGTTCTGTGCGCGCCCGCCTTCCTTCCCTTCCCACCGAGGCATGGCACCCGTGGCGTGTGCCGCTGCTCCTCCGTGCTCCTCCCTCCATCCTCCTCTCTCCTCCCCCTCCCTCCCCCCCTCCATCCTCCCCCTCCATCCCCCTCTCTCCTCCCCCTCCCTCCTCCCCCTCCCTGAGAGCTGCTGCACCCACATTTGCTGTCGCCTCCTCTCTCTCCCTCCAGCTCCCCCTGGTCCCTGCCCCTGCTCCTCCAGGCTCACGCCCTGGCCATGACCCCAGGCCCCTTTGAGCCCCAGAGCAGTGAGGCCAGTCACCTGCCAAGGACTCACTCCCCTGCCGCCATCCCGGCTCCTCAGACCCACGCCCCCTCCTGGGAGACAGAGCGGCTCTGCCTCAGCGAGCTGTTACCACCGCTAATCAGTCACCTCACCCAATGCCAGTCACACCAACCCCGCCTTCCTTATCCCTCCCCCGCCTCCCCCCCTCCCCCGTTAGGGAGAAGCGCCCCATTTTCAGCCTGGTGCCACCCCCAGTGAGGGGCCTTCCCCACCCCCCAACCCCGCTCCGCTGTTAGCTCTGCCCAGACCCCAGCCCTGCCGGCCGCCTCTGGGACCCTGGACCCGCCGTCCCGTCTCCAGCACCGGCTGCTCCTGCTTCCGGCCCATGAACTCCAAGTGGTGCCTCGTCAGGTTTCAAACTTCAGCTCAGCTGTCACCTCCTCCCTGAAGCCTTCCCTGATGCCTGGGCCGGGTCGGCACCACCCACACCTCACCTGGGAGGCCGCTGTGTCCCTCTGTCCCCGGCCCTGTCCCCTGGCCTCCCTGCACAGGCGCCGGCTGTGAGCTCTGACGGTGGGGCCTGGATCTCCCGATTTTCTAGTGAGCAGACGCCCGGCGCTGCCTCAGAGTGTAGCTAAGCCCCTCACAGGCGTGGGCCGCGAGGGGAGGGGCAGAGCGCGCCCCCATGTGGGAATGACACCTGCTCCTGGCGCCCTGGCCACGGGACCTGGGCAGGATCACCGGCCAACTCAGCCCTGGCTCTCTGGAGAGTGGGAGCAAGATCTCTGACATTGGGCTTGGGTCCAGACCAGGTGAGTGGCCGACCGCATGTGGCACCCAGTGGCTTTCCCACTCCGTCAGGAAGCCGCAGCCCGGGGTTGGGGTTGGGGTTGGGGTGGCTCTCCCACAGCGGACCCCGTGGCTCCCTCACCCGCAGAGAAGCGGGCAAACGCAGAAACACGTGTGTTTGCGGCCTTTCCTGCCGCCGGGGCCTGGGAGTCTGGGAGGGATTAAGCGGCAGGAGGCTCATGCCAACCAGCGCTTGCCCCTCTGACGCGGGCGGGCAGGGATGGCGGGTAGCCTTTCCCTTTTTCTCTAAAGCTCGGCCCAGGGCTGCGGGGCAGCTGAGCCACCCACACACAGCGTCCCCCATCCCCCCCAAACGACTGGCAGCCACTCATAGAGCCCTGCCCAGAGAACAGGCCTTGGGCTGATACTATAACTTTCCAAAAACCCAGAGCGGCCCCAATTGGCAAGGAGTCCTGCGGCCAACTACTGCCAGGGCGTTCTTGTCACTCCGTCCCCGCGTGAGACTAGGACTGTGGCCGGCGATCCCCCCAGGGGCGGGTTAGAGCCGCGGCGAGTTAGGGAACCTCTGCAACTGTTCATCCCGGGCCTTCGCCACGCCGAGCCCTGTCCCTCAACACCCACGGCTTCTCCACGGAGGAGAAGCGACCGGAAATGCGCGCTTTGAAAACCTGCCGGCCACGCGTTCCGGCCCGGCTGCAGCCAGTGCGCGCGACCTCAGCGCCTTCGCATCACCGGGAGGAGACGCAGCGCCGCTCCACCCGCATCGCTGACCCGGGAGGCCTGGGCCCTGAGCAGGTGCCTCTCTGACAGGTTCCGGTTGCTGCGAGGCTGCCGGCCTGGTAACCTCAATCCGGGACTTACCTGGCTCCGCAGGAGCTTCACAAACTACAGAGGCCCGATCCCACCTCCGAAGACTGCGCTGCCCTTGGGTTTCTGAAAGCCCCCGGGAACCACTGGGCTGCGGGGTGGGGCCTCAGGACATTGACCCGTCCATCTTCTGAGCGGCAGGGCACCGGGGAAATGTTATAAGAAGAGAAACGTGCCCACCTGGCGTGGCTCAGGGGTTGAGCGTTGACCTAGGAACCAGGAGGTCACGGTTCCATTCCTGGTCAGGGCACAGGCCCGGGTTGTGGGTTTGATTCCCAGAGTGGGGCGTGCAGGAGGCAGCCGACCCATGATTCTCTCTCATCATTGATGTTTCTCTCTCTCTCCCTCTCCCTTCCTCTCTGAAAAAAATATCTTTTCTTAAAAAAAAAAAAAAAAAGAGGAACATAATTTCATAGCAAAATTTTCCATAATTTTCTCATTTGTTTTTCAGGTTCTCTGCTCTGGGCTTGCATGTCCCGGTGGAATCTGAAGAGAAATTGCGAGAGAAATTCCCAAGTCCTAACTCACGTGGCATCCGAACCCACGGCCCGCCTGTCAGGGCTTCCCGCCGGCCCCGAGAAGTCAAGTTCATCAGCTGCCTTCAAGCAACGACTCCAAAATAGTAAAGAAAATCTGTTTCTTACTTTGCTCTTAATTTATTGTGCGGCGTTTGCTAAAGGCCCTCGGTGCCCCCAGGGCCTGCACGCTGGGTCACGTGGTGTTTTTGTGTAAGGAGCCTCAAAATGAGCCTGGCACCAGCCTGGCATCGCCAGCGCAGTTTTAATGACCCGGATCCAATCTGCATGCCAGTGGGGGCTGCGTGTCCATTCCCACGTTCCCTCCACGGGAGGGACACGCTGCCCAGGGCCAGCGTGGAGACGTGGACTCAGGTGAACCCGGAGAGCCACGGCCCCAACCACCTCGACGCACAGGCAACTGGGATCCACAGAGGGGAGCGGGCGCACCCAAGGCCACGCCTCTTCTCAAAAACGCACCTAGATGCTAAGACTCAGTGCAGGAGAGGTGGCTGTCTGGTCTTTACAGAGGAATGGGTGTCCTACTTGGGCTCAAAAAAGCTGAGGAACCGGCCTCCCAGATCGAGTAAAACTGGGTCTACCCACATGGGCCTGGCTCCGGCCCCAAATGTGCCACCAGGGTCCCCTGCCCACGGGGAGCCACCGCCGTTCGCACCTGAAGAGACTGGGGCGCAGGAGCAGCAGGAACCGGGGGCTCCGGCTCCAAACACAACCCTTGGATGCTCGGGCTGCACCGCACATTCTCAGAGCTCGGACCCAGAGCTGCCAGGATCCCTGGGGGCACGGGGCTCTGGCCGTTGTGCTGACTCACAGGTGCACGTGGAGACCGCTGGAGCCCAGGCCCTGGCTCTGTGAGGCCCCCACTGTGCCAGTGCGGGGCAGGGGGCGCCAGGCAGCCCTGGCTCACGTGAGCCCCTGCATCCCCCCGACATGCTCCTGCCCTGCGCCTATCAGCACCGATAGCAGCCGGGAGCTCTCAGAGCGACTTCCCAGCACCGCCTCTGCATGCTTCCTGAGCAGGGCCCGGCTGGGCCGGGCGCTGTGGGGCCCCACACTGTGTCCGCAGAGTGACAGGTCCTGGGGTGAGCAGGGGCGGGGGAGTCAGGCTTGGAGTCTGGGATCTTGAGGTCCAGCCCGGCTCGGTCCTAGATAGACCCTGTGCCCCTTGGGCCCCCCAGGCCTCCACGTACTTACTGGGGAGAGAGGGAGGGACATTCCTATCATAACAGCATTCCTCTAGCATTTTCTTGAAAGAGCATCAGGCCTGGAAACCATCAGTAGGCCTGGCCTGTTTCAGGAAGCAAACTCGGGGTAAAAGCAGTTCCGGAAAAGCCCAATGTGGGTGCATATGGTCTTCGTGGGTCAGGAATTCTATGAGTTGCCCAGCCGGCATGGCTCAGTGGTTGAGCATCGGCCCATGAACCAGGAGGTCAGGGTTCGATTCCCAGTCAGGGCACAGGCCCTGGTTTCAGGCTCAATCCCCAGTGTGGGGTGTGCAAGAGGCAGCCGATCAATGATGGTTCTCTCATCACTGATGGTTCTCTCTCTCTCTCTCTCTCTCTCTCTCTCTCTCTCTCTCTCTTTCCCTCTCCCTTCCTCTCTGAAATCAATAAAAGTATAGTTTTAAAACAAGAACTCCATGCACCAATTTTCCTTTGAAGCAGCTGTCAGCCTTGTGCATCCTCACCAGGACACCATGTCCGAATTCTGGGGACACACAGCCTCCTTGCAGGAATGAGCCCACAGGCCCGACCCTTCCCGGTGGTCGCCGGCTCCATCTGGGTCTCCCACGTGGCCTCCTGGGGGCAGCGATCCCGAGGGCGGTCAGGGTCTCAGGGAGGAGGACGCAGCCTGCACAGGGCTCCCTGCTCCCCCTGCAGGGCGTGGGCGGGGGGGGGGGGCGTCCCTCAGAGGACCAGGCGCTTCCCAGCCTCTCCGGGGGTGACGGGGAGGGGCTTCGGTGTGAGGGGCGGAAATGCGAACCTGGAGTGGGAGAGGGGCCGTCAAACCACACGGGACAGGAGGAGAAGTTGGTGGGGAGAGGGGGTGAAGCAGGTTCCCGGCCCCAGGGGCAGGGGAGGTCACAGGGAGGGAGGCAGCGGACTCTCCTTCAGCAGGTTAAATGCATTCGGGGAGCCCTGCTTCCCTCTGAACACGGGACCAGTGGGGTCTATCCTGGCCACCCCCAGGGCTTTGTGGGGCGCGAACACGCCCCACTTCCTGCCTCTCGATTTTGCCAGTTTCTCTGCGAGAAAGGCGTGGCCACCATATTGCCTGTCAGCCTTCTACTGGGCCCTCGCCTGTGAACCCCATCCTGACGCCTGCCCTCTTTGGCCCCCACAGCGCCCTGCCCATCGCTCCAGTCCTAACGGGCCCTGTTACCATTGGTCTGGGCATTTGCTGCCAGGACCGGCGAGGTGGGACTTGCTCACCCAGCCCCACTCCAACTCCAGATGCTGCCAGGCGGGTTTGCCCAACCAAATGGGAGGGCAGAGCGCTAGGGCTGAAGCAAGGCAACGTGAGGGCAGATAACAGGTAAAGACTAATGCACTCTGGGAGGAGATAGGGGGGCGGGGAGAACAAGTGAAAACCTCTCTCCACATGGCAGGTTTTCATATAGGAAAATTTAAACCAGCGGTTCTCAACCGGTGGGTCGCGACCCCTTTGGCGGTCGAACGACCCTTTCACAGCGGTCGCCTAAGACCATCCTGCATATCAGATATTTACATTACGATTCATAACGGAAGCCACATGACAGTTATGAAGTAGCAACAAAAATAATGTTATGGTTGGGTCACAACATGAGGAACTGTATTTAAAGGGCCAGGAGGTTGAGAACCACTGATTTAAACCATTTTTATTTATATGATGTATGTCTTCCATTAGTAGCATGTGTTTCGAGTATTGAAATGTGTGTGATGAATATCAGCCACCTTGCTCCCGAAGCTGTGATGCATGGGGACTGATAGCGCGATGTCCACTCCCCTCGCCCCCCCCCCCTCACTCCCGGGCGCCGCTTCCCCTCCCCCTGCGCTCACCCCTGCTCAGGTAACATTGTTTAGTGTTTGTCTCCCACCAAGACGTGAGCTTCGGAGGGGTCTTTGCCCGCCTTGCTCCCCATGGCAGCCTGGAGGCCGGAACAGTGTCTGGCCGCGGTAGGAGCACCATACATACTCCCAGGACGCAGGCATGTGGGTGTGTTCAACCCCCAGCACATACAGACGCCCGCACACACAGACACCCACACACACAGACGCCCCCACACACAGACCCGCACACACAGACCCACACACACAGACCCACACACACAGACGCCCCCACACACAGACCCGCACACACAGATGCCCGCACACACAGACCCACACACACAGACGCCCGCACACACAGACGCCCCCACACACAGACGCCCCCACACACAGACCCGCACACACAGATGCCCGCACACACAGACCCACACACACAGACGTCCGCACACACAGACGCCCCCACACACAGACGCCCCCACACACAGACCCGCACACACAGACGCCCGCACACACAGACCCGCACACACAGACCCACACACACAGACGCCCGCACACACAGACGCCCCCACACACAGACGCCCCCACACACAGACCCGCACACACAGATGCCCACACACACAGGCCCGCACACACAGACGCCCGCACACGCAGACACCCGCACACACAGACGCCCGCACACACAGACGCCCGCACACACAGACCCGCACACACAGACCCACACACACAGACGCCCCCACACACAGACCCGCACACACAGACGCCCTCACACACAGACACCCACACACACAGACGCCCGCACACACAGACACCCACACACACAGACGCCCGCACACACAGACACCCACACACACAGACGCCCGCACACACAGACACCCACACACACAGACGCCCGCACACACAGACCCGCACACACAGACGCCCGCACACGCAGAGCTCTCCCAGCTCCACCTGCAGGGGCGTGGAGGTGTGGGGGGGTGCGGGGGGACCACGGTGAGTCCAATGATGTCCGCCGAGGGCACTTGGGTTTCGGAACAGTTCTCGTCCTACTGACCCGCGGGAGGCAGGCACACCTGCCGCTCTAGGAACTCGGAGAGCCTTGCTGGACCCACCGGGACCCACCGGGACCCGCCGGGACCCACGGGGCCCCTCTGCGGAACAGCATGAGGCGGGAGGGTCTGTGCTGTGGGCGGAACCAGGCCGGAGCGCGGCGCCTCTGGCAGCTCATCCCGTGATGAAAGCAGCGGGGCCCACGGAGCTCCCACGCGGTGACCGTGACCGTGGCCACAGCGCGGGCATAGGCCCCTCGCCATGGAGCTGGACGCGCCTTCCTCACCCCAGTGCAGACTCGACCTAAACTCAGTCACACCCAGAGCCTGGAGACCAGCGGGGGCGCGCGGCCCGGGGCGGGGGGGGGGGGGGCCTTCTAGCTCAGAGGGGCGGAGGAGACGGAGGGAGGGGGCCTCCCCAGCACGTGGCTGCCTCCGCCAACTTTCTCTAGAAGCTGCCCCTGTGCCCGTCACCGAACTCCAGATCAGACACCGGCGTGCGCTCCTCCCCCTGCCTTTCCCGGGGACCCGCCGGGACCGCGCGCTCCTCGCCAAGGCAGCCAGCAGCCATCAGCACCCCAAGTCCCTTCGCGGCGCGCGGCCCCGGCACCGGCGGGCAGGTGGTGCGGGTTCCCTTCCTGTGGAAGCTTCTGGGTGTTTCCTAAACTCCCTGCAAGAGCGTCTGTGATCAGCAGCAGCGGCAGCGCTGTCCTCACCGAGGTGCCCGAGGTTCTGTGCCGGCTGCTGTCCGCGGGGAGACGGAGAGCAGGGAGCCTCCGCCGCGGGGTCGCGCGCCTCCTGTCTGGGGGCGCCCGGGGCGCCCTGGGCTCAGACCGGTCCCTGGAGTGCCCTCCAGGCCGCCCGACGGGGGCACAGTGAGCCCGCGAGGAGCCCTGGACTTACCGGGTCTGGACGCCGAGAGAGCCGGTGCGCGGTGGTGACGTGTGGGCAGGCCGAGCGCAGAGCACCAACAGCCCAGCCCGGACGGCGCCCTCCAGGCCCAGTGCTCGGCGGGCGGGGCCTCCCCACCAGCGGGCGCCCCGCCCCGCCCCCCGCGGTCCGGGACCCCAGGCCGCCTGCTGCCGCTCCGTCTCCTGCGCCTGCCCAAGCGCTTGGCTCCAGCGGCAGCAGGTCCCGTTACCGCTCCGCCAGCCAGGCCTCCCTGCCGGGAGTTGGGGGCTGGCAGGCGAGAAGCACTGTTGCCGGGGAACCCCCGCCTCGGAACCAGCGCCTGCAGACAGCTCTCCCCATGGCTCCAAGTCCGCTCCAACCCCGCTGACTTCTCTGAGCGGCGCCCGCACCTCAGCTGTGGCCGCACATGCTGGGCGTTTACTGAGCACCTGCGGGTGGGTGTCGGCCCTGCCTGGGCTGCAGCTGAGGACCAGGCTGGCGGGGTCCCCGTTCGGGAGTCAGGCCCTGGCACCTGCGCTCCAAAGTGCTTGGAGCCCTGGGAACTAACCTTCTCGCTCAGAGGGGCAAACCATGCAATGTCCCCCCCCCACCCCCCCCCACCCCCACACAGACCTGGGGCAAGTCCCACAACAGGCGGCCGGTGGCAAAGCTCCTGCCCTGCTCCTGCTCTGAGCCGAGACAAATTGTCCAGAGCCTGCGGTCTTCCCCGGCCCATCACTTCTCCTGGGGCTGGGCGAGGGGTCCATCCAGCGTTGCCCCTCTCAGACTCAGCCTGGCGGCACCCCTGCGTCCTGGGCGCTAGTAGCACCCACATGGCCACTCTGAAAGTCTGAAAGCGTCCACAGCCTTGCTGTGAAATTGTCCTGCGTGGAATCTGTTCTGTGGAGAGGACCTGAACCGTGGGAAAGCTCCACACATAGAAAAGGTTCTTCCTAGTTCTACTCACATACTAGAATCTAAACGTCTCAGCTAGGAAAACAGTTACCTTGTGGTTCCCCGGACAGAACATCACACTAGGTCGCGGGAGAGCGTATGCAGTCACTAGGACAATGCGTAGGAAATAACCTGTAACAGCACGAGGGCTCCCTGTTTTAATGTTAAGTGAAAAGACAAGGCCCCGGCCTGGTCTGAGTGACTTAGTGGTTGAGCATCGACCTATGAACCAGGAGGTCAGGGTTGGATTCCCGATCAGGGCACAGGCCCAGGTTGCAGGCTCCATCCCCAGTGTGCGGCGTGCAGGAGGCAGCCGATCAGTGATTCTCTCATTGTTGATGTTTCTCTCTCCCTCTTCCTTCCTCTCTGAAATCAATAAAAATATATTATTTTTTTAAAAGAAAAATGACTGCCCATTAAAATAGTCACTTTAGCTGCCTCTGCCCGAGTCTTGGGACGTTGGCACTAACCCTTGGCAGCGTTGCGTCACCCAGGGAACACACGCAGCTGGTCATGGGCTCACCCGTTCGGGCATCCCAGCTGCCCTTGCACCTGACAAATAACCACAACCTTCACCTTGTTATGAACAGAGCACAGATCCAATTAAGAAACATTTCCCAAAGAAATACCAGCACCCCCCAACCCCCCCGCTCTGTCCTGGAATAGGCTGTGCTGATGGGAACGTGGATACATGAATTACAGTCTGGAATGTGATCCATGGCAAAAGCTCACTATCCCCACGCGGACGGCGCTTGACGTCGCAATATAAACATTGTCCTTATGTGATGTTTAAACCCAGTGGGTCCGGGGCCCAGAGGGAGGCAGAGTCCCTTTATGCGCTGCGGGTTTCAAGGCACAAAGTCAGCCTGTGTTGGGGCTGAGCTGGGACGGAGCTGCCGGCCTGAGATTAGCATCTCTCCGGCTCCTTGCACGCTTGGTGTGCCTCCAGCTCCCGGTCACACAGGGCACGTGTGGCCAGGGTCCCTGCGTGGGAGGACTGGCCAGCCTGAGTCTAACCAGCGCGGGCAGCCGTTCTGGGAACGTGCACCACGGTCACTTTCTGGAAATGTGACTGTTGGTGGCCGTCGGCGTGGTTCCTGTGCCCAGGCAGGGCCCTCGCCTGATGAGTGGGTGTGGCGGCTGCAGGTCTCCCAGGAGGAACGGATGATGAGGGGAGAAGTCTGGGCGGTGCTGGGGTGACACGGAGGAGGGCGAGAGGAAACCTGCACAAGGGAAGCTTCAGAAAAGCAAACGCCAAATGCCCCTCAGTGCGCCATCTGTAACAGGGACAGGGTCTGGGTGACCCCCTGCCTCTCAGACGGAACCCTTACTCTACGTGTTGTCCTAACCTGAGCTTAGACTCCTTTCCTTAGGATTTTTCTCTGCCCGGCCCGCGTGGCTCAGTGGTTGAGCATCGACCTATGAACCAGGAGGTCACAGTTCAATTCCCGGTCAGGGCACATGCCCAGGTTGCGGGCTTGATCCCCAGGGTGGGGTGTGCAGGAGGCAGCCCATCAGTGACTCTCTTTCATCATTGATGTTTCTATCTCCCCCTCTCCCTTCCTCTCTGAAATCAACAAAAATCTTTTTTAAGAAAGAATTTTTCTCAATAAGTACATTTCCTCTTTGATGACTAGTCAGTCCAGTTCAATATTTACTGAGCTCCTACATGGGCAGGGTGTAGGCACCCAATCAGCTATGTCCAAACCCGCCCCCTGCAGAGTAGAGCTAAAACGCCCGCCCCCTTCTCTCCCCACCTGCCCCATCCCCTGCCACCAACACACGCGAGACTTTCCGGGAGAAGTGACCTTCTCTCCCCATTGGGGACAGCTGTGCTGGTTCCAATGGCACAGGCATTGCCTTTGACCGCAGCCCTCCCCATCCAGTGCTCCCAGGACCACTCTCCCCTTTCATTGCTGCAGCCCCCGCCCAAGGCAGCGCACAGCGGCGTCTCCCCAGAACCCGACAGGGGGTCCTGGGCTAATGTAACCCTCTCCATCTGTCCTCAGTGGTCCACTCACTAGCTTTCTTTTCTTTTTTAAAAAATATTTTTTTAATTGATTTCAGAGAGGAAGGGAGAGGGAGAGAGAGAGAGAAATACATCAATAATGAGAGAGAATCATTGATTGGCTGCCTCCTGCACACCCAACACTGGGGATGGAGCCTGCAACCCGGGCATGTGCCCTGACCGGGAATTGAACCGTGACCTCCTGGTTCATAGGTCGGCCCTCAACCCCTGAGCCACACCGGCCAGGCCATAGATAACTTCTTGATTGGATAATGGTTACTCATCTATCCGTGATCTGGGGGTGCCCCTTTCTGGCCCAGGCATAGAGCAGGCCAGGGGGTGCCTGAGCCAGACGGAGCCTCAGTGAATGTTTGCCGAGCCGAGTTGATTTAACGGGACGCTGGGCTGGGAGGGTAAGCAGGAGGCATGGGTGTGAGGGCGCGCGTCCGTCACGCCAGCGCAGTGATGGCAGAGCAGCCCTTCATCCTCCGCTGCTCTCAGGGTTTGCAGAAGCCCAAGGACTCGAGCACACCGCGTGTGTGGGGAGGGGCTTGTCCTCACAGATGCCAGGCTGTGCAGGCTCTACTTCTCTTGGCAGCAAAGCTGCCCTCAAAACCGACCTGGGACAGACTCGGGGCCTGCGGGGCCAGGCCTGCAGACGACCGTCCGTTCACCAACCGGAGCCGAGGCACGTGGCCTCTTCGGTTCTGTTTGCTCCTCTGCCACTCAGGTGACGAGATGGAGAACGCCTGCTCGCGGGACCCCCTGCATCCGTGTGGACCTGAAACAGCTTCGCCGAGTCCCGTGCCGCAGGCTGTGAGGGGGAGCGTGAGGACAGCAGGCTGTTCTGGACGCGACGGCTCAGTGCTCAGCTCTGATCCCTCCCTGGCCCGAGTGCACAGCCACGGCCGATAAGGCATAAAAATAGAAAGCGGACACAGAGCACGGAGCCTGGGAGCCTCCGACCCGCGGGCTCTCTGTCCGAAGTCAGCAGGGAGGTGGGCCCCGGGGCGCACCCAGCGTGCGACTGCGCAGATGGCAGCCAGGAGCCAGCCCTGGGCTTGAGGTCAGGGACCTGGGTGGGAGCCTGGAAAAGGAACCTGGCTTTTTGTTGCCTGAGGCCAAGATTCTAGAAGCACGAGGGTCTGGAACGTGGAGCTGGAGACCCATCACCAGCCGAACACCGAGCCTCAGTTGAGGAGACGGGATGTTGGAGCCACACTGGCCTCAGGTGGGCACCGGTGTCCTCGGGTTCACCGTGGGACAGGAACTCCCAAATACCACATCCGATCCAGTCCAGGGTGGAGCCCCATGTTCAGGGGAGCTGCCACGGTGCCCGCCAGGGGAGCCGCCACGGTGCCCGCCAGGGGAGCCGCCACGGTGCCCGCCAGGGGAGCCGCCACGGTGCCCGCCAGGGGAGCTGGCTGGTGGAGGGCACGCTCCTCTGCTTCTGCTCGGTGCCCAGTACCCGGGGGCCTAGCACGTGACCCCTAGGCGAGCAGCGCAGGACTGCCTGCCTGGCCCATGAACGCAGAGCTCCCTGGACACGCGCCGGCGTGTGGCTTGTGGCGGCAGTTCCATGGCTGGTTAGCAGCTTGGTTCTTCCATGTCGGCGCCAGCCCAGCCTGCGTGCGCACCTTCCCCGGGCTGTGGGAACAGAGGAGAGATGGGTTCTCGGAACCTGCAGCCAGCATCTCCCTGAGGGCGGTTCTCAGGGGGGGATCACCAGCAGGATCACCACCCTTTATGCTGTCAGACCAGAGGGATCACCACCCTTTATGCTCCTGGGACCAGCGGGATCACCACCCTTTATGCTCCTGGGACCAGCAGGATCACCACCCTTTATGCTCCTGGGACCAGCGGGATCACCACCCTTTATGCTCCTGGGACCAGCGGGATCACCACCCTTTATGCTCCTGGGACCAGAGGGATCACCACCCTTTATGCTCCTGGGACCAGAGGGATCACCACCCTTTATGCTCCTGGGGCCAGAGGGATCACCACCCTTTATGCTCCTGGGGCCAGAGGGATCACCACCCTTTATGCTGTCAGACCAGCGGGATCACCACCCAGCCTCTAGCCTGTGCCCAGCAAACAGCAGACACTCAGTCAAGGTTTGAAGAGTTCAGCGCGGATCTTTCCCGTTGTTCTTGGGGTGTAAGTGGGAGCCGTGCCTGGGCTGTCGGAGTACAGGGAGTGGGACTCAGCGCAGCTGCAGAACCGCCGTGGGTTCCTCTGTGCAGAAGCGAGAGCAGGAGGGGAACATGGACATGAAAGAAGGAGGCACAGGTCCATCCGCTATGTGGCTTCTTCACCTGCTCACAGCGTCTGGGGTCTTTCTGTTTTAATCCTCATGGAGGATATTTTCCCATTGACTTCTAGGGAGGGGAAGGGAAGGAGGGAGGGAGGCGGGGGAGAGAGAAATAGAAGCATCCATGTGAGAGAGACACAGTGATTGGTGGCCTCCCACATGGGCTGAGGCCAGGGATCGAACCCAAGACCCTTCAGTGCAGGGCCAACATCCTAACCACTGCCCCTACCCCTATCACTTCACCGAAAGCCTATTTACCAAGTTCCTTTAGCCATGTCCAGCTTTCAGCAAAAGATGCCAGGGCATTCCAAAAGCAAAGAACATAGAGTGATGAGATACAGCAAGCATTGGAAACAGACTAAGATATGACACAGATGTTGGAATGATCAGATTAGGAATTAGGAATTTAAAATAATTCTAACTAATATGCAAGGGGCTCTAATGGGAAAAGTAGATTAACATGCTAAAAAAGATGGGTAGTTTAGGTAGAGAGAGAAAAATTCTAAGAAATACTTTTTAAAATGCGAGGTCAAGCAAAAACCTGCAGCAGAAATAAAGAATGCATGGGACGAGATGGCTGAGGAAAGAATCACTGATGGTATATCAATGGAAACTTCCAGAAATTAAAGGTAAAGGAGGAAAAGACTTAAAAAAAAACAAACAGACCATAATGTCCAAGAACTACAAAAGGCGTAATATGTGCATAATGAGAATACCAGAAGGAGAAGAAAGAGATAAAGGAACAGAGGAAATATTTGGAACAAAAATGACTGGGAGTTCCCCATACTTATGTCAGACACCAAACCACAGACCCAGGAAGCTCAGAGAACACACACAGATAAATGCCAAAATAAATATATTTAGGTATATCATATTCAAACCGCAGAAAGTCAAAGATCAAGAAAAAAAATCTTCTAAGAAGCCAGGGATGGGGGAAGGGCTTACCAAAGAGGAATCAAAATGAGAATTAGATTTTACTTCTTAGAAACCACACAAGCAAGAAGAGCATGGAGTGACATAGCTAAAGTGTTGAGAGAGAGAAAAATCACCAACCTAGAATTCTGTATCCTGTGAAATTATCCTTCAAAAGTAAAGGAAAATAAAGACCATCTCAGACAAGCAAACAGTGAGGGAAATCGTCTCCAGTAGACCTGCCTTGCAAGAAATATTCCAAGAAGTTCTTCAGAAAGAAGGAAAATGATATATAGGTCAGAACCCTGAATCTATATTTTTTAAAAAAGGAAGAGTATTGGAGAGTGAATGAGTGAAAATAAAATAAAAACTTTTAATATTCATAACTGAGCTAACAGATAATAGTTTGTTTAAAATAATAGCAACATGCATTAGATGCTTATAGCTTATGTATAGGTGAAATGAATGGCCATTATGATACAAGGGGTGGAAGAAAGAAGTAGGAATGTTTTGTTATTGTATGGTACTTGTACTACTCGTGAACTAAGATAGTATTATTTGAAAGTGGACCTGGGTTAATTGTAAATATATACGGCAAACTCTAAGGAAGCCACTAAAAAAATCAGTTTAAAAAGAGTAGAACTGATATGCTAAGAAAGGAGAGAAAATGGAATCACAAGATGCTCAATTAAAACCAAGAATGCACAAAAAGAATGGAAGACAAAAACAGGAACAAATAACGAAGGCAATGGATAGCAAGCAGTACAAAAATACGGTAGATATTCATCCAACTGTATCAATAACCACTTTAAATGCCAATGCTCTAAACATAAATTAAAAGACAGAGATTGTTGCCCAGCTGGCATCGCTCAGTGGTTGAGCGCTGACCTAGGAACTGGGAGGCTATGGCTCAATTCCTGGTCAGGGAACATGCCCCAGTTGCTTTGCAGATTTGATCCCCAGTTGGGGGTGAGCAGGAGGCAGCCGATCAATGATTCTTTCTCCTCATTGATGTTTCTATCTTTCCCTCTCCCTTCCTCTCTGAAATAAATTTAAAAATATATATTTTTAAAAGATAGAGATTGTCAGAGTGTATAAAAAAACAAGACACAACCCCCCCCCCCAAAAAAAAAACAAGACACAACTATATGTTGTCTGTAAGAAATCACAGCAGTTATTAATCTCAGAAGAGCAGACTTCAGGGCAAGGAAAGTGATCAGAGACACAGAGGGGCATTACAGAATGATAAAGGAGTCAATTCTCCAAGAAGCCATAACAATCTCTAGCAGGTATGCGTCTAACATCCAAATACATAAGGCAAAACGGGTAGAACTGCAAAGAGAGAGAGATGAACCCGCTGTTACAGTTGGAGATGTCAACACTCCCCTTTCAGAAAATGGATAGATTCGACAGGCAGACAATTAGTAAGGGCATAGTTGAGTGTAATGGCACCATCAGCCAATGTAATTGAATCTACAGCACCTCATGATGTAGTTAAACCCTTCTATTCCTGCTCTGCCAGCGGAGAGGCCCACAGAAGTGACGCTCAGTGACCAGAGCAGCCTCATCACCAGGTCTTGGTTTCTGATACTGTTTGTTCTTCAGTCAAAGGGCCAGGGCTCGCTCCTTGGAGATATGGAAGTCTCAAGCAACAAAATAAAGCAGCACTGGATTATAGCTCAGTGTGTAAAGTCAACACCCACAGTCCAAGCTGATCTAGACGAATGACTGGCTGTAAATAAACGAGGAAGCAGAGGCCAATCTCCCCGCCGAGAGTTCCGACAGCTTCCGCAGATACTCTGCCTCCCCGAGAGGGAGCAGCCCCCCCCCCGCCCCCCGCCCCGTGTGGGCTGTGCATCCGACCCCCGTCCACGGCACCGTGTGGAAGGGAGAGAAAAGGTGACTCTAAGGGGGAAACCTGAGGACAGGACCTCAGGCGGGTGACCACGGCTGTCAGCTGTCATAAATCACTCCGACAGTTTGCAGCTGATAATAGTGTGATGAAAACAGCCTCACCTCTGTGGCCCCCAGCACCTGTGCCCCGGCCTGGCCATGAGAAACCACCAGACAAAGGCCACGTTCCCGGCAGCCCTCCTCAGGCACTCATCTGAGACACTGGCCCGGCCACGCGGAGCCTGGGGACCTGGCGGGGGAGTGCCATGGGGTCCCGGGCAGAGCAGGACACAGGCAAAGGCTAAGAAAACCAGACCAAACTGAGCTCTGTTCCTGAGGCACCAATACTGGTTCAGTAGCAGAGACCCGGGTACCATTCCAACAGGAGGCAAACCGGGTGTGAGGCAGGCGGGCACTCTCAGGACTATCATCTCATTTTTTCTGAAAAGTCTCACACTTTTCTAAAAAACAGAGTCTATTAAACAGAAGAGAATTCACTTATTCATTTATTTTATTTTTTTAAAAGACAGCTGCACCCATATGTTTCTTACAGCATTACTTATTTGTTTAAAATATATTTTTCTTGATTTCAGAGAGGAAGGGAGAGGGAGAGAGAGAGAGAGAGAAACATCAATGATGTGAATCATTGATCGGCTGCCTCCTGCATGCCCCACACTGGGGATTGAGCTGGAAACCCAGACATGTGCCCTGACTGGGAATCAAACCATGACCTCCTGGTTCATAGGTAGATGCTCAACAACTGAACCCACGCCGGCCGGCCAGGCAATAATTTATTTGTTTTTGTTAATCCTCACCTGAGGATATTTTTTCCATTGCTTTTCAGAGAGTTGAAGGAAGGGAGGGAGGGAGAAATAAGAGAGAGAGAGAGAGAGAGAGAAAGAGAGAGAGATTGAATGGTTGTCTCCCACATGTGCCCCTCCTGGGGGTGGGGAGGAAACCTGCAGTGGAGGTATGTGCCCTTGACCAGAAATCGAACCCAAGACCCTTCTGTGCACAGGCCAACGCTCTAACCACTGAGCAAACCAGCCAGGGCAAAAAGAGAAGAATTTAAAATGAACAAACTGCTGCTACACAAAAGCTCAGACACAGCTCTCCACCTGAACAAAGCAAACCAGGCACAAGTCTATGGACTCCACTTCCTGCCACACAGGGTTTAAACTGGGAACCATGAGAAGGTAGCAGGTGCCCTTGGAGAAGTGGGCAGGTGGTTATGGGATGAGGTCATGTGAGGGGCTTCTGCGATGCAAATATCATTCTAGTTCTTTATAAAATTTTGTTTAATATGTTTTTATTGATTTTTTAGAGAGAGAAGAAGGGAGAGGGAGAGAAGCACCATCGGCTGCCTCCTGTCCGCCTCCTGCTGGGGGTCGAGCCTGCACCTTGGGCCTGGGCCCTGACTGGGAATCGAACAGGTGACCCCTTGGCACGTGGGGGGCTGCTCAGCCGCTGAGCACACTGGCCAGGGCTCATTCTCCCTGGTGGCCCGGCTGGTGGTTAAGTGGATGGTTCCCTTTCTTTAATGCGATGAGCTGACTCTGTTCTCTGTGTGATTCAGTGACGCTCAGCGATGGGAAGAAGACAGGATGCACGAAGAGTGAATCAGGCTGTGCATCCACGTGGGCAGATGTAAAAACAATGTGGGGCCCTGGCCGGTGTTGCTCAGTGGATAGAGCGTCTGCCTGCGGACTCAAGGGTCCCAGGTTCGATTCCGGTCAAGGGCATGTACCTTGGTTGGGGGCACATCCCCAGTAGGGGGTGTGCAGGAGGCAGCTGATCGATGTCTCTCTCTCATTGATGTTTCTAACTCTATCCCTCTCCCTTCCTCTCTGTAAAAAAAAAAAAAAATCAATAAAATATATATTTAAAAAAAATAAAAAACAATGTTGGATTAAAAAAAGTAATTTTCCAAATTATACCTAAAATATACCAATTCTTAAAATTTACCATCAGTAAAGCAAACTGCGTCTTGCTTACAGACTTATAAACTGAGCCCAAGTATAAAGACACACGTGAGGTTGTAAGTAATGACCACAGCTCATGGTCACAGCTGGCGCTGCAGCGGGGGGAGGGGAGAGGGTCTCACTTGGACCTGGAATGATTGTGTGTGTGTGTGCATGTGCGTGTGTGTGTGCGTGCGTGTGTGTGTGTATGTACTGTCTGGTGGGCATATTGCAAAATATAAAGTAGAGATACTGTTAGATCATGATATTATTCTCAATTATTGTTCTAGTTTTGAAATATATATATAGTGTATACACACACACACACACACACACACACCTACGAGAACACGTGACATCCTTGGGGAAGGAATAGGACTTGGTGAGCCGGCCGTGCCCTGCGTGGCGGGGAGGAACGGGCCCACGGACTCTGCAGGAGGGAAAGCCCTGGCTCACAGACCAATGACCTTGGTGTTTCACCAGCCCCTCGTTAACAGCACGTCTGTCATGAAGGTAATCACCAGGTTCCTGGAGGTAAATTACTTCTGCTGACAAGACCTTAGGCCAGCGGTGCTCAGCCTCGGCTGCACATTAGAGTCACCTGGGGATCTTGTTAAAATCCTGACTTCGGGGCCTCATCCTCTGGAAATTCTGTTTCTTTGTTACTCATGTTGTGGCCCCACCCCATAACAAAGAAACAGAATTTCCAGGGGATGAGGCCCAGCCATCAGGATTTTAACAAGATTCCCAGGTGGCTCTAATGTGCAGCCAAGGCTGAGAACCGCTGCCTTAGACCCTGGGAACAGTCAGATGGCGGATCCCCAGAGGTGAAGGAATCAAGGTCAGCTGGAGTTCCCCTGAGCCGTGGTGGGTGGGGAGGCCGGGGACACAGAGGACTTTGTCTTTTGAACATGTGGCCTCTGGGTGCCTTTCAGAGTGCAGGTCCAGAAGTGGGCAGCCTGTTGCATCTGCATTTGCCTCACTTCTGGGCATGGATGCTGCCGCCTGGTCTTCTGGGAACTGACTGAAAGATGCCAGAGACCGAAGAGCAGAGAGAGGTGGAAAAGGACGACCTTGAGTGGCAGTGACAAGGTCAAAGCCCCTGTAATCCCTCTCAGACTGCTCCCCCTCCTGATCCTGTTGCCCAGAGAAGTACTGGCTAAACAGGAGACAGGGACTCAGTGTTAACAGAGCACAGCCAGAAGCACACAGCCAGGTGTGAGGGGAGCCCAGGTGGGCTGGGGGCTGCCGCTCACAGAGGCGCAGCCTGTGCGCTCAGCATCTCTCACCAGCTGAGGCCACCTTGAGCCGAGGTGTTGGCCTGGCCACAGGGCGGGCGGTCTCCTGAGGCCTGTAGGCCCCCTCTGGGCTCACGCCACTGTGGGCAGCATTTACCTCCTGGCAGTGGTGAGACGCTGCCCTCAGCTCCCTCCCCCGCGGCGCTCCCTCCCAGCGGCAGCTCACCTTCCCCGCCAGCTGGGGTCCTGCGGCGGCTCCTGTCTCCCAGGGGGCGCACCTGATAGGCGGGGCCCAGCCAGGATGCTCTTACCTCTCCCACGTGGCCCGCAAGCTCTGCCAGGTCTGCTCCCTGCCTCCCTCCAACCACCATGGAACTTCAGCCTCCACCAGAACCTCGTCCCCAAGCTCTGCGCTGCCTCCTGTGCGCTGGGTGTGCACAGCCCAATACCGGCGGCAGGGGGCGCCGCTGGCTTGGCTGGGGGCGGCCGCCTTCTGCTGCTCACTGCCTAGATTCCAGTCTCCAGGCCTTCAGGACTGAGCTCTCAGGAGGTAGGTGGTCACTGCAGGTGGGGGCCTGGGAGCAGAGGTGCACACACACCCCCCCTCCCCCGTTTGCGCCCTGGGGTCCGGGCTAGGATGCAGGGGGAAGGTGAGCGGTGCCTGACTACGAGGGGCTGGGACTGCCCCCTTCTCTACTCCTTTCTGGTCTCCCAGTGCCCCTCAGGCACCTGCAGCCTTCACATGGCCTCAGGGACATCTCAGGAGCCCGGCAGAACATTCTGGTCTCTTCCCTCCGAGTCCGGGACCACTCTGTCTCCTGCAGGACAGCGGGTGCTTGTCTGTCTGGTGGCCTTCAGTCAGCTTACCTGGCCTGCAGGTGAGGCCCGGCCCCGCCCAGCTGTTTCCGGGCAGCGTCCCACAGCTGGAGCGAGGGGTGTGTAATAAGACTGGAAAGGGTGCCGGGCCCTCCGTTCCTGATTTTTCACCGCGACGAGTTTAAGGAGCTTCTCCATGCCCACTCATGGGTACCTCTGCAAGACACCATTTTTCAAACTTCACAACCTGCCACAAAGATCTGAAACTGAAACTGGCACAATTTCTACCTTATAAAAATCATGAATTCAGACAAGTTCAGTTAAAAGAGGTTATTTGGCAACTGAGGCCATAAAACCATGTGAGAAGCATTAGATTTGGGAAGGCATAACCATGCCAATAGCATAGGAGCCACTCTTTAATGGTTGCTAATGATCCATGTAGCTTTAAAATGTACTTCCCTAAGGAAGAGAATGGGGCATTTTTGTGTGATTTGCAGGAAAAGTGTTTTTAGAAGCTTCAGAAATGAAATAGACCTCGTGGGAAGTAGGTCTTTTTCTTGTTTCTTCTCCAACAGCCCATTCATTTCAAAGGCATCGCTGAGATGTATGTTCCTGGTCCCGCTGCCCGAGGCCACAGGGCCATGTGGGCTGTCACGAACGGTGGTGCCAACATCCATCCATTTACACTGACCACATGTATGTTGTCCTGGAAGCAGCAGGGTGTTGGTTCTGAACATACATAAAAATTATTCATATATTAAACTTTATTTTTTTTAAAGTGAAAGGCTTTTTTTTAAAAAAAAAGTTTTTTATTGATTTCAGAGAGGAAGGGAGAGGAAGAGATAGAAACATCAATGATGAGAGAGAATCATGGATAGGCTGCCTCCTACTTGCCCCCCCCACTGAGGACTGAGCCCACAACCTGGGCATGTGCCCTTGACCAGAATCAAACCTGGGACCTTTCAGTCTGCAGGCTGACACTCTATCCACTGAGCCAAACTGGTTGGGGCCATATATTACACTTTAAAGAAATGTGACCCAAGTTGATTTTTAAAGTGCCGTGGACACATGAATTCTTCTAGGAAAGCTTTGTTGGAATCTCATGCTGACCAGGCTGTCTGGCTGGCTGTCCTCCTGGCTTAAGGCTCTGTACAGTGTCAGACACGAAAACCTTTCTACTGGGTGTGACCAAGAGCTAAGACCTTCTCCCGACTTCTGTCCGTTGTCCAAGATTTGAAGCTTTTTCCTTTTATTCTGATTTTTAAAACATTAAGGGGAGCGGCGGAAGGTGGAAGAGGGTAAAGGAATAAATGGTGATGGAAGGAGATTGGCTTGGGGTGGTGAACACGCAATACAACATACCGGTGATGTATGACAGAACTGAAACCTGTCCACCTGAAACCTGTGTAACCTTATTAACCAGTATCACCCCAATAAACTCAACAAAAAGGAAAAAAACCATTAAGTCAACTTTATTAAGGCATATTTGCATGTAACAAAATGCTACCCTTTAAGGTATGCAGTTTGATGCGATTTTTTCCACCCACTCACCCACCCATCCATCATCTATCCACTTACCCACCCACCCACCTAGCCATCCATCCACCCATCCATCACCTATCCACTTACTCACCCACCCACCTAGCCATCCATCCATCCATCCATCCATCCATCTATTCATCATCCATCCATCCATATATCAATTCACTCATTCATTCATTCATCCACTGCTGTGTTGTCACTGACACCATTATTGTGCTGCTCAGTCAAGGCACCGACCACTCCCATCACCTGAGAAGTTCTCTTATATTCTTCCCAGTCACATCTTCTAGTCAATCACTCTATTTTGAGAAGAAAATTTAAAAACATATATATATATTTTCTGTCCTCATCTATTGTCCACCCCAACACACTTACAACTATTTTCTCGTTCATTCTTATTGCTCCAGCTGCCTGGAAATTTGTTGGATTAAAACATTGAGATGCTTACGGCTCTACTCACTAGGAAGAGGAAAGCATTCCTCACGATTTGTACTCCTTCTCAGTGACCTCTAACGCCTCCGCCTCTAAAATCCCCATCCATTCATCCATCCATCCATCCACCTGCCCACCCATCTATCCATCCATCCATCATCCATCCATCCATCCATCCATCCATCCATCCAATAACTGTTGAATGTCTACTGTGAGCCACGGGCTACCAGGAATCTTGCCTCCACTTGACTTATATTCTAACAAGGAAGACAAACAATTTAAAAATTATAATTAAAAAAACATATCACAATGGGGAAATATGGGGTACAGTGGGAGGTGCAGGAGGAGCAGCTGGGATCCTCCTCAAGGGGAGAGGATTAGTGATGGGGCTTGTAGAGCAATGTCAGTAAGCCAGTTAACCACTCCGCTGTATTTACTGAGCACTGCAGGCGGGGCCTGGTGGAAGCTGCTGCTGACTCACAGACGGGAGGACTGACATGGGCATTAATCCGGGCTGGGCTGGGGCAGTGGGCGATGTTCTGGGCAGAGAAAACCTGGGCCAGGGTCCCTAGGGAAGAGACCCTGGTGAGCTAGGAACACTGAGAATTACACATCACCAGAACATGAATGTCAGCCAGAGCGGGGCCTGGTGGTGTTGAACCAGGGAGCTGTGAGCAGCCCTTAGAGCGACCGCTCGGCTCTTATTTGCTACGCAGAATGGTCATCGAATCTCTAATCAGGATCTTGTAAGAAAAAGAAATGCCGAATGTAGACACCACACCTTAATCCCTTACAAATCATTTCTTACTTTCACAAACAAAGCTGTGATGCCCAGCTGGCATGGCTCAGTGGTTGAGCGTCGACCTATGAACCAGGAGGTCACAGTTCAATTCACGGTCAGGGCACATGCCTGGGTTGTGGGCTCGATCCCCAGTATAGGGCATGCAGGAGGCAGCCGGTCAATGATTCTCTCTCATCATTGATGTTTCTTTCTTTCTTCCCCTTTCCCTTTCTCTTTGAAATCAATAAAAAAATATATAAAAAAACAAACCACCAAAAACCAAAGCCATGATTAAGGTGACCTTTCACCAGCAGAGGGAAGGGAGCACTGAAGAGGGGGTATGAGGGTCCGATCCCCCGCTGGGGTCACAGATGTGACTGGAGCCTGCCAGGAGGGGTGGCGGCAGAACAAACTCCCCGGCCTCCTGCTTCGGGAGCGGAAGGCCAGAGAACCGGGAAGAAAGGATGTCTTTCGCATTTATTATATTCTAAACTCCCCGGGGGGTTTGAAGGTAAAGTGCTGCTGTGTAGCTTCTATGCGGATTGTTGACCTTGCGATGAATGGTAGGCAGATGCTCCCCAGGCTCCACAACCCGTGAGGGCGACACGCCCGCTGCGACACGCTCACTTCTGTCCTCACACGTCCAGGGTGTTAACTCTTTGCTACGGATATTTGATACAATCGGTTTCCTCTGTAGTGAGCTCTGTGCATTACGCCTGAAATTAAAGCTCTCTGATGACCCAGGCCTCCCGTGGGCGCACTCACCCACGCCCTGGGTCTCCCATGGGCGCACTCACACACGCGCTGGGTCTCTCGTGGGCACACTCACACACACACGCACTGCATCTCCTGTGGGCTCACTCACACACTCGCTGCGTCTCCCGTGGGCGCACTCACCCACGCGCTGCGTCTCCCGTGGGCGCACTCACCCACGCGCTGCGTCTCCCGTGGGCGCACTCACCCACGCGCTGCGTCTCCCGTGGGCGCACTCACCCACGCGCTGCGTCTCCCGTGGGCGCACTCACCCACGCGCTGCGTCTCCCGTGGGCGCACTCACCCACGCGCTGCGTCTCCCGTGGGCGCACTCACCCACGCGCTGCGTCTCCCGTGGGCGCACTCACCCACGCGCTGCGTCTCCCGTGGGCGCACTCACCCACGCGCTGCGTCTCCCGTGGGCGCACTCACCCACGCGCTGCGTCTCCCGTGGGCGCACTCACCCACGCGCTGCGTCTCCCGTGGGCGCACTCACCCACGCGCTGGGTCTCCCGTGGGCGCACTCACACATGGTGCTCTCCCGTGGGCGCACTCACCCACGCGCTGCGTCTCCCGTGGGCGCACTCACCCACGCGCTGGAGACGTCAAGTCGCACACGCCTGCGGCTGCAGGTCAGGCTTTGCTGCCGAGGATTCACAGCTGCAGAGCTTGCACTTCACTCAGTCTCCTACCCTCCACGCTGACGGAGTGTCCGTTTCGGGGGCTCGTCTTTTTCGTGGATGGGTCTCCTCACCATCAGCCCAGAAATACACTCTGTGAGGATCTCCTGAGGAACACGCCAGTCCACGGCAGGGTGTGTTCTGCGTGATCCCGCCGGCGTGTGCCTGTCAGGTCTGCATTTGCTGAGCCCCTCACAGGCGGGGACTGAGAAACCCCGGAGGCCTGGGCACGCTCACGACTCCAGGCCTCACGCCCATCAGCCTGGTGACCAGCGACCGCGAGACCACGGGGGTGGAGTTTCAGCGGAGACGGCCCCATGTACCTGCCACAGGACAGCTTATGGGACACTGTCCGGGTGAGGGAGGTGAATGATTTGCATCAGGGTCTGCCCGCTTCACCGCAGTGGGACCAACCGCCTGGACGTCCCGTAGTGAGGGGACCTGCCGGGAGCCAGGGGTCAGGCCACACCTCGCCTCCTTCCAGATTAAGTATGAAACAGGGTCCCGGGCCCCCAACTGTGCCAGCGCCTCTGGCCACCCCTGGGCTCCGAGCCACTCTAAGGCACCATCAGTGACAGTCCCCCCCCCTCCCCCCGATGGCCACTTAGTGAATCTGCTCAAGCATCAGGCTCAGACGCGACCGAAGTGTGGATTTCCCAGCAAGGTTCAGCCTCACGCACTGCGGCCTTAAAACATGCATGTGCTGTTGGGACGAGGCTGCCGCCGAGGGAAGCATGTGGTTTTCATGGGAAAAGGATGAACGTGAACCTCGCTCAGGATGCCTGCCACTGGCTGGCGTCCAGCAACAGATCCTGGTGAGGTCGGCTGAACCCCTCCCCCCCGCCCCATCTGTAAGGAGAGTCCCGGCCGAGGCTGCCTGCCATGCGGACAGACTCTCGGACAGAAGCGGCCTCTGTGACTTCCCATCTCCCATGGGCGTCTTTTTCTAACAGAAAAGCCCACTTTTCGAGTGACGGTGGCAGCGCTGCTGTTTGGCGGAGGTGCCAGGAGAGGGTTCCCCTCCCGGTGGCGTCTGCTCCCTCTGCGTGCCCTCCGCTGTCCCCATCACTAGTGGCGTGTCAGGGTGGCGGACCCCCGTGAGCCACAGGCATGAGGCAGCAGTTTCTAAACTCAGCCTGACGAGGCACGGTCCTCCTGAGACTGGATGGACTCAGAGGGTCCACAGACGGACCGTCAGAAAGAACAGGACAGGCAGGTCACTTCCATGAGAGCACGCGGTGCGGTTTATTGAAGAAAGCAGTCAATCAGACACTCGGAGGCTGGCCGCCAGGTACGCACTCCGCTGGGAACCCCAAAGCCCAGCCCCCCGCCAAGCACTGTAAACAGGGTTTTGAGAACATTCAGTCAGTTTCTTACATGAACCACCAAACGTGCTCGCTTCCTTAAAGAGAACCAGCCCCAGCCCCAGAGCCGCGCTGTTCCTCGGCAGCGGGAGGAGTTTAAAATGACAGACGTCGTCATGGTGCTTTAAGGCCAGAACAGAACACCCGCTTACCAGACGTACAACTATGAGGAGAGTCAGAGTGAACCGCGTGAGCGAGGGGGAAGGCACTGTGTCCCGCTCACGTCCGGCGCCCACTGCCCAGCCACACCTCCGAGTCCTAACGCACACGCCCCGGGGGCCACCGCCACCAGCTGGGCTCCCTCTCCACCAGGTGCACAGCAGGTGTGAACAGATGCCACCGGCTTTATTTACAAGTTCACCTCGATGTTCCATGGGGCAAAACCCAGCTACCTCACCCAGCCATTCCCAGGAATCATAAACACCGTGTGAAAGAGACAGGCAGACCGACGCCAACCCCAGTCGCCTGCGCCGAGACGCCTCACCCACTGGAGGCCGGTGGGGAGCCTGCTGTTCTCTGACGCGGGAGGGGACGCCACCTCGACCCTCAGACGGACTGTCAGTGAGCACGGCGACAGGCTGCGCCGCAGGACGCCGAGCCATGGATCCGGTAGGAGCCGCGAGCCGGAAAGGTGGCAGTTCCCACGCTGATCTCCAGACATGCAGAAGAGGGGGAGCGGCACAGACAGTTAGTTCTGGGGCCGGTAACAGACATGCAGGACCGTCGGGCGGGAGGGAGGAGGGGGCGCCAAGCGTCCACATGGCACTGCGGTCCCCCAGCTCCCGCCTCAGATGCTTCATGGTCGCGGGCACTCACCCTAGAGGGTCTACCCCGAGGGCTGCTGGGGATCAGCCTGCCCTTGGCAGAACCAGAACCACTGGGAAAGGGACGAAATGGACCGCTGCTGGGTTTGCGTGAGACGCCCCCTGAGGTCCGTGTGCGATGACCCAGCTGCGTGACTGGCGGACATCCGGGGCCAGGAGACCAAGCCCGGTCCTCCGCTGACAACGAGAGCGGGACTGTCCGCACTGCGGCCCGGCAGCCGCTCCCAGGCCGAGGGCCGCCTCACAGTAAGATTCCTCCGGTGTGACCGGACCGCACGGCGCCGCTCAGCTGAGGTGGAGGGGCGTGTACTCCGGCCGCCTGGTCTGGATGATCTTGGGTTTGGGCCTCTTCGTCCTTTCCATCTCCTCCTCCTCGTCCTCCTGCTCGCTCTCGCACACGTGCACCACGACGCTGGGCGTGGTGGCGGTCGCCGCGTGCAGCTCGTACTTTTCCCCTGGAGAGAGAGCAGCGCGGGGTCACTCGGGCGAGAGCGGAAGGGCGAGCGCAGGGACAAGTGTCCGGGCGGCGCGGCCTCGCTTCTGCGCAGGCCGAGGGGACGGGGACACGCCCCGGACAGGCCTGGCTTCGGTGGCGCCTTCCAGACAGGAGGAGCCGTGGGCAGGGCCTCCGCCTCCCCGCGGGGCCTCCTGTCTGTGCGGAAGGCGCCTTCACCCACCACAGGCGGGCAGATGCCTTTGCTCAGCCGCACGGTGAGCCTGGGAGGCTGTAACTGTCCGAAAGGCGCCAGGGCCTCGGCTGGGGGAGAGCTGCCGGGAGGGTCCGACGGTCACGGGCAACCTTGGCCACGGTGCTCCTGACACACCCTCCAACCTACCCATCAGGTGCCACCCAGAGGTGCGGGGGTGGGACTACATGTGCAAAACCTCTGCCATCTTGTGGGCTGCAAGCACAGCCAGACTATGGCAAGTCACCAGGCTCCGTTAGGAAGCCCAGGGCACGCTGGTTTTAGGGAGTCTGTTTCTACCACAGCTTCTCCCTGAACCCCCGCGGGGAGGTGCTGGCAGAGGCGTCTCCCTCCCTCAGCAGCGCCCTCTCCAGCAGCCTGGCCCGACGTGGAGGGGCGTGTACTCCGGCCCCCCTGCAGGGGCCCGACCCCCCTGCTCTGCTCCTGGGAGACCCCATCCCCCTGCTCTGCTCCTGGGAGACCCCGTCCTCCTGCTCTGCTCCTGGGAGACCCCGTCCCCCTGCTCTGCCTGGGGAGACCCCGTCCCCCTGCTCTGCCTGGGGAGACCCCGTCCCCCTGCTCTGCCTGGGGAGACCCCGTCCCCCTGCTCTGCCCGGGGAGACCCCGTCCCCCTGCTCTGTCTGGGGAGACCCCGTCCCCCTGCTCTGCCCGGGGAGACCCCGTCCCCCTGCTCTGCCTGGGGAGACCCCATCCCCCTGCTCTGCTCCTGGGAGACCCTATCCTCCTGCTCTGCTCCTGGGAGACCCCATCCCCCTGCTCTGCTCCGGGGAGACCCCATCCTCCTGCTCTGCTCCGGGGAGACCCCATCCTCCTGCTCTGCTCCTGGGAGACCCCATCCCCCTGCTCTGCTCCGGGGAGACCCCATCCTCCTGCTCTGCTCCTGGGAGACCCCATCCCCCTGCTCTGCTCCTGGGAGACCCCATCCCCCTGCTCTGCTCCTGGGAGACTCCATCCCCCTGCTCTGCTCCTGGGAGACCCCATCCCCCTGCTCTGCTCCTGGGAGACCCCATCCTCCTGCTCTGCTCCTGGGAGACCCCATCCCCCTGCTCTGCTCCGGGGAGACCCCATCCCCCTGCTCTGCTCCTGGGAGACTCCATCCTCCTGCTCTGCTCCTGGGAGACCCCATCCCCCTGCTCTGCTCGGGGAGACCCCGTCCCCCTGCTCTGCTCCTGGGAGACTCCATCCTCCTGCTCTGCTCCTGGGAGACCCCATCCTCCTGCTCTGCTCCTGGGAGACCCCATCCTCCTGCTCTGCTCCTGGGAGACCCCATCCTCCTGCTCTGCTCCTGGGAGACCCCATCCCCCTGCTCTGCTCCTGGGAGACCCCATCCCCCTGCTCTGCTCCTGGGAGACCCCATCCTCCTGCTCTGCTCCTGGGAGACCCCATCCCCCTGCTCTGCTCGGGGAGACCCCGTCCCCCTGCTCTGCTCCTGGGAGACCCCATCCTCCTGCTCTGCCTGGGGAGACCCCATCCCCCTGCTCTGCTCCTGGGAGACCCTATCCTCCTGCTCTGCTCGGGGAGACCCCGTCCCCCTGCTCTGCTCCTGGGAGACCCCGTCCCCCTGCTCTGCCCGGGGCCTCCAGCCCTCAGCCTGATCGCCTTGGCAGGAGCTGTGGGAGCACATGCCGCCAGCCGGCCGCCCGCCTCGACCTTCACGCGCCACGGGCAGTCGGTAACCGATCCTGCCCTCCACCGCACAGGACATTTCAGAAATGTAACCTTTTCCATATGAAACTGCTGACGGCCGAGAAACTGAAACCCTCGGCCGAGGACATCTGATTGCGGCTCAAGGAGAAACGAGGGGCCGTGGCTCAGCACTTACTCCTCTGCTGCAGGGACCAGGCGGGGCCACGCCTCTTCACCCCCAGACCCCACACCCGCCTCCTCCCCAGACCCTCTACCGCACGGCCAGGCGCCCCCAACAGTTTACTGTTTCGGAAAACCATGAGCTGAGCGTGGCCAGGGCCAGGCGCCGTGGGAGCTCCCAGGCCCCACGGGGGTCAGAGCCCGTCTCACCAAGGAGCAGAGGCCAGGGAGCCGGTGCCCCCGAGGCTCACACCTTGTGCCCTCGGGGGCTGGAGCCTTCTATCTCTGGCCAGCTCCGCAGGGAGCAGCCCCTGGGGCAGGAGGGGTGCGGGGGGGCTCGGCCCTGCCTTCCTGTGACCAGTGGCTCTGCACCCCGACACTGGGCAGGGAGCTGAGAGTCAGGCAGTGACAGAGGACCCTCCCATAGGCAGCATCTCCAAGGGGGTCTGGTTTCCTTCCCACAGTCCACGCTCATCTCCACGCGGAGCCCACACAGGCTGTGGCAGTGGGTGCGGACGGGGTCACGGGATGCTGGCCAGGAGGGGCCCTGGCGTTCGGTCCCCACAACCACCTCCCTCCCTGTGTGCTCCTCCCTAAGGAGTGAGGCCAGAGGCAGCACGCCCGCCCCACGAGTTCCACTGAAGCTGAAGGTGCGGACGGGTGATTCTCGCTGGCACCAGTCACACGGGGTGGGAAGGACAGTGGAGAGGCCACGCCTTCCGACCCCTAGCACCTGCGTCTGGGCCCTCCGCACTGTCTCTCCTCGCCACTGCCCCCCTCCCCGGGGCCCACTCACTTACTTCCCCATCTGGGAGCCCGCTCACCTGGTCCTGGGACCCCGCTCACCTGGCCCGGGGACCCCGCTCACCTGGCCCGGGGACCCCGCTCACCTGGCCCGGGGATCCCGCTCACCTGGCCCGGGGACCCCGCTCACCTGGCCCTAGCTTGGAGATGGCATATAAGAGATCGTAATTTATGACGGGGGTGGCATCTTCCACTTGCTTCCAGCCGACAGGTGGCGAGGCGGGAGGAGAGATCAGAAACTGCTTGTCCGGGTTTGGGGGGGCCAGGTGGGGGCTCCCGATGTGCAGCGTCTGGGAGAGAAAGGGGGGGCGATGCAGCAGCCGCAAAGCCGCTCCCAACGCAGGTGCGAGGACAGGACCAGGTTGGCCACGTGGAAAGCGGCCCAAAGGGTGTCTGGGCTCGGGTTCGGGGGAGCCTGCCAGGACTGGGGCTCGCAGTGCTCAGGCTCAGAGGCGGAGGGAGAACGGACAGAGACGGTCTGTGTATAAATGGGTCCAGTCAGAATGAGCCTGGACGCCCTCCTCCAGGCTCCTCACACCGCAGGTGCGTCATTCTTCAGGACCAGGCAGGGCCGGGGACCAGCTCCCACCACCAAAGCACCTCTGATCCTATTGGAGCTTAGTTCTAGCAGCGCTTAGGGGGCTGAGCAGCAAATCTCACCACTGGGCGGTCCCTCCCCCCACAATCTGCACAGGCGTTTACTCGAACCATCAGAACACGTGGTGGAGGGACGAAGCCGTTATTTATAGGAAACCCACCAGGGCAGCCAGGAGCAGCTCACAGCCAGGCACCCTCAGAAAACCTGCGCCCACTCACCACTAGGGGGCGGGGCGGGGCAGGCGCCCGCTCCAAAGTCCAGGGAGTTGGCCTTTTCTACCCAGCAGCTTCCCTAGAGGGCCTGCTCCCTGCCTGGGGAACACAGCCCGCACCCCGCTCCCCGCTCCCCGCTCCCCGCGGGGCTCACGTTAACCGGGAGTGGCACCCCAGAAGCCATCGAATGGAACTTTGTGGGCTGCCTTGAAGCTGGTCACCTCCCATGGCGGCCCCGGCACTGGAAGGGTGGTGAGCAGGAGGCAAAGCCAGCGCGGCCCACAGCGCTGGCTGCTGCCGAGAGCCCCGGCGCGGGCCCCTGGGGGGGCGGCAGCCCCATCAAATTCTCAGAAACCTACTGCCAAGTCTTGGGGCCGGGGCCACGCCCACCCAGGGCAGGCTGCCACCTGCCCATCAACACTCCCCCAAGGCCACCTGTGAAGCCGCTGTCACAGAACCTGCGCTTTCTGGAGAGGGGAGGCCTGGAAACCTGGAGGATGGGTTCGCCTTTCCCAGGACGGAGTCTCGGGTTTAAATCGATGCAGGGCGTTATCACTGTCCAGGCTACTTTCTTGGGGGGGGGTGCAGGGGGGGGGGACGGGGACGGAGAAGCATGCACGCTGATGAGCTCCACGCACCTGCGCAAAATACAGCTTCATCTCCTTCCCGAGGAACTGGGTCTTGTGCAGGCGCAGCCGGGCGTCGGCGGCAGACAGGTGGCTGCTGAAGTTGATCCGGACGCGCTTGAAGCTCTTGAAGTACTGGAAGGTGATGTCCTGGTCGTAGGTCCTAAAGAGGGACTCGAACTTGGCCTGGGAAGCAAAGATAAAAGGAGTTAAATGCCTTCCCCGGGCCCTGGACAGCCGCTCCGTGACGGTTCTGTAGGAGGGAGCGGATTCTTACCCCGGAGCCTCGCTCAACCCCCGGAGAAGAGAGATGGCGTCAGAAGGAAGGACGAATCCAGGACGGACAAAGCTCACTCAATCGGCGGGACAATTACCACTCAGCACTTCTCAGCGTCACAGGAACGCTGTTTGTAACGGAGAGTGAGGTGTGCTCCGTCCCCTGCCCGGCCTGACAGGGCCCGAGCCAGCGACCGCCCCGCCTGGGACCCCGTCCCTGCCACCAGCGCAGGACCGGGCTGTGCCCACCGAGCCTCTTCAGGCCGAGACGCAGGCGGCTCACTCGAGAAAGCCGTGTTTGTTGACCTGGAAAACCAGGTAATAAGTCTTGCACTTTTTTTAAAAAAATATATTTTATTGATTTTTTACAGAGAGGAAGGGAGAGAGATAGAGTGAGTTAGAAACATCGATGAGAGAGAAACATCGATCAGCCGCCTCCTGCACACCTCCTATTGGGGATGTGCCCGCAACCCAGGTACATGCCCTTGACCGGAATCGAACCTGGGACCTTTCAGTCCGCAGGCCGACGCTCTATCCACTGAGCCAAACCGGTTTCAGCAAGTCTTGCACTTTTTAATGTAAAGGAAGAGGGTTAAACATTTCCCCCATTGTTTTCTCACTCAGTCTGCTGCTTCTGAACTAAAACAATTTCCCTAAAAGCCAAGGTCCTGCAGCGACCCACCTCCGCACGCGGGCTTCGCGCCCATCCGTGCGCATCTCCAGTGCCAGGGCCAGCGAAGATGACGGCACAGCAAAGAGCCAGCGGCCTCCGGGAGAGGCTGAGAAGACCACCCCCTCTCCCGCTGGAGGTGGCACTGGGGGTGTCCTTCGGGGGGAGCGCGGGGCAGCCACCGCAGCCCCTCAGGATTCCAGCCAGAGAGGGCGCGGGTGGACAGTCAGGCCTGGAAGAACTTGCAGTGTTTGGGCTGAGCAGTTGCTCTCTGCACAGGAGATGCAGGACAGAGCTGGCCCACAGGGACCTGAGACCTCTGGGAGGCGCCTGCTTCTGCAGAGGGCAGAGGGGATGCCTAATGCGAGAGAAAAGCATCTTCTAGAACAGGGGTCCTCAAACTACGGCCCGCGGGCCACATGCAAATACAAATATTGTATTTGTTCCCGTTTTGTTTTTTTACTTCAAAATAAGATATGTGCAGTGTGCATAGGAATTTGTTCATAGTTTTTTTTAAAACTATAGTCGGGCCCTCCAACCGTCTGAGGGACAGTGAACTGGCCCCCTGTTTCAAAAGTTTGAGGACCCCTGTTCTAGAACATTCGGGGCTGGGCACAGGGCAGGGATGGCCCCGGGCAAGTGCCCGCTCCACATGGCAGGACTAGGGCAGGTCCCCGTGCCAGCCACCGGGAGACTCCACCAGCAGCTGTGAAGCGGGAGTGGGAACTCACACACTTCCGCTCTTGGAACTGCCTGGCTTTCCTCTCGGTGATGGACACCTCTGTACTCTCCCCCGGGGTGGCTGCAGAGGCGAGGACTGAGAGAGACGAGCACGGAGCACGCGCGGTGCAGCCCACCCGACCTCACTGCGGCCAGGGCCTCTCCACCTCCCCGCCGGGCACTTCCGCGGGTGTCCTGACGCGGGCACGGGGAGTCCCGCACGGCCTCGTTAACAGGCACGGTGACTGACTGCAGGTCTGAAGTTATGATTCATAATTGAGCAGAGGTGACTTGGGCGAGTATTTTTAGAAGACAAGTCAGGGCTCAGGACCAGAGCACGCGCCATCTGTGAAGGCCTGCCGCTCCCAGCCCCTCCTGTAAGTGCCCTGTCCCTCAGCGCACGTCCGGCCGTCGCTGTCGGATGGCCCCTGTGCCGCACGGGAAAGCAGGTCTGTCTGATCACACGGAGAACAGCAGCACGTGCTGCAACAGAGCATTCCTCCGAGCACACAGGCGGAGCTGGAGGGGCGGCAGGTGCTGCCGGAGACCTCACATCTCCTCCGGGGAGGGTAGAGCCACGCCGCCAGCCCTGGGAGCTGCTTCGGAGGCACGGGAGTTATTTCCCAGCTTTACTGCTTGTGTGGCTGCAGACACGCAACCACCTCCGCAGCCTCACTTCCCAAGATAAAATCATTCTCCTGAACTCCAGGGGCCACAGCGAAGCGTGCCCTTCACTCAGCCCTCCCTCCAAACAGTCTGCCCAGAACGAGAGCCAGCGGTGCCCACGCCGCCTCCCGCGCTGGCAGGGCCCTGGCGTCACCGAGCTCTGGAAGTCCCTCCCCAGCCCATCCCGGGGGCGAACACTTGCTTTTTAAGGCTCAAAGCAGTTTGGATTTACTTCAAAAACCCCAAAGCCGCAGGAGAGCCACATCCCCCACCCCGCAAGTTCAGTTCACAGGCAGTGACGGGAAGTAGGAAAGAAGGAATAGTCCCAGCCAGCGTCAAGCTTTGAAAACTCAAAACTCGCTTTGCACCAGGAGCCTTACCCTCGCGTCACTGTCGCTGAAGATGTCACCGTTTGCCACACAGGCAACCAAGCAGCTAAAACTGTAGTTAAAGTTTCTGAAATGCATCTTGCTTCCTCCCGGGGAGGGCGAGGGACGCAGGGTGGCACCCGAGAGTGAGAGCGAGAGCGAGGTTCCTCTGAGAGGCTGGGCTTCTCCGTGGAGCCCGCGCTTATAAAGCCGGCGGTCCAGCCCCCGGGAAAAAGCTGGGCTCCGGGCGCATCCGGTTTGGGCAGCAGATTCCCGAGCCCCGAGGAGCCGCAGGCTGAGCCACAGGGACAGCGTGAGCCTCTCCTGGAAAGAGGTGACGTCAGCGCCTTAGTCACCGGCCCTGCCCTGCGCTGGGGAGCGGAGGATGGAAAATCTGCGCCTGTGCCTGCAGCTGCTCTCTCACCGCTCCCGGCAGCATACTTTCCACTGGTAGTAATTCCATTCACGCTCGGACACGCTCCTGCTGAATGGACGCCCCTCGAGATGGAAAATGTTACAGAGAAAAGGAGGAAGGCCTGCAGTAAACAGCAATTAGCCTCGTCCGGAGCGTCCGGCTTTGGGGAGCCTGGGAGCCAGCCTGGCCGGCTGCTGGGGCCGGCATTTCCTGAGGATGGTGGGGTGGGGGTGAGAAACACTGGAAATCTGTCGTGGTCAGTGAACTGCTTTTAAGAAAGAAGTGGAGTTCGTTTTGAAATACAGCTCCTCCCCCGCCCCCCCCTCCCCCCCAGCAGTTGAACTTTCTCGGCCAATGTCCCGATTCCCACTTGGATCCCACAGAGGGGATTGTGCAATGCAGGGTTTCCACTGGAAAACTCGATCGGTGCGATGTGAGGAGGAGGAACCCGCAACACTGATCATTTCTAACAGCTACTGAAGTCAGAGGAAGCTGTAAACACATTCACGGAACCGGTGTCTGATGTGAGGAAAGGAACATTAAGGGGATGTTGGACTTTGAGACTCAGAGACGGAAAGTTGTTATTTAATTAATTAATTTATAATCTTTATTGTTGAGAGTATTTACATGCCCCCCCATTGACCTCTTCTAACCTGCCTTCCCCCCATTGTCTGTCCCTGGGTCCGCACACATGCAGTGTTTTGGCTGATCTCTTCCCACCCGCCCCTCCTCCCCCTTCCCTCTGAGACTCCGCAGTCTGCTCCTTGCTTCTATGTCTCTGGATCTATTTTGTTTATTAGGTTCCACATATGAGTGAGATCATGTGATTGAAAGTTTTTGGGTGTTTTCCTAGGGAAGGGAGAAAGAGTGGAAGGAAAGGACCCCAGGCCGGAAGGCTAGCTCAGCTGGCCCTTTCAGGTCAGAGGTCAGGTCTGCAGAGCATCTGGGAGTTGGGGTCCCTCTGCCTGCGGGCCCTGTCCTCCCCACCCTCCCAGCTTCATTAGCACCCTCTGTGCTAGAGACACACCGGACCCACCCCTCACCTTTAGATTAACTTCAAAGAACCCACAGTCAGCCAATCAGAAAAGAACATCTGCAGCGGAAACGACTGGGAACGTGAGCTCCTCCAGCCAGGAAAGCCGCCCCGCGGATGGATGAGTGCCGCTGGGTTCAGTGCCAGTGCGGTTATGGAAGGACCCAGGCATGGCGCTCACTTTGCCAAATAGCCAGAGCTCTCAACCCAAAGGGTCCGCATGCAGGCATTCCAGAAAAGGGGGCCACACCGAGGACGGCACAGCACGCATCCAACACCCAGGGGACCCAGGGGACTGGCCCTGGGAAGGGAGCGCGCTGGGGCCTGAGTGGCAGCGTGTCCCGGAGGCGCAGGCACTCAGGTGGTGCTGGGTGTGGGCGTGGGAGGTGCTGGGGGGTGCAGGGGGAGGGAGGAGGAGAAGGATGCAAAGCTGCACCCGCTCCTCGCTCCTCTCCTCGGGGCTGGACCTTCTCTGAGAGCCCTCGCTCCTGGGCCCCTTGGCAAACAGGGGAGGCGATGGGAGGAGGGAGAAGAGGCAGCTCCGTCTTCTCTATAAACACCAGGCTCGCGCTCCAGAGCAGCTGCGGCCACGCTGGGCCTCTCTGTCCACCTCAGGCAAGTGTGCTCGCCCCGGATGCAGTGCCGGTCCCTGTGCGGGAGGGAGGCGAGCACGGAGGGATCTGAAGACTGGCCCACTCACTGTCTTTCTCCTAGAAACACGGATAAAGGACCCATCCTCACTGGGCTGCCCGACAGCTTAACAAACACGTGGTTCTCTGCACCTGCCTTCCGATGGAACCAACTTCAGTGGAACCTGAGGCTCCACTTTCACATCAGGGACAGGGGCTCAAATGGTGGTCACCCAGAGGGAGGTGGGAGAGGAGGGAGGGAGGCGGGAGAGCAGGGAGGGAGGGAGGGAGGATGGAGAGGAGGGAGGGAAAGGAGGGAGAGGAGGGAGGGAGGTGGGAGAGGAGGGAGGGAGGCGGGAGAGCAGGGAGGGAGGGAGGGAGGCGGGCACCTGTCCCTGTGCCGCAGGTAACACTGCTTTGAGCTCATTTCCGTGTCCTTTTATCTACTGACCTGACAGTTTTGTAGGAACGCCCGCGCTCTGACCGCATGTCTGTTGCACATGAGCTTGGATTTCTAAGTGTCTCATGCAAAAGAATTTACTATGTAAACAGTGATTTTCCCTACTGAGAATAAAAATCGACCCAAAGCACATATTAAAAATTTTGACTTTCAAAATAAACAAATAAGACTATATCAAACTCAAATGCTTCTGTGAAGCAAAGGAAACCATCATCAGCAACTTACTGGACGGGAGACAATATTTGCAAATGGTGCATCCGATCAGGGCTTAATGTCCAAAATATATAAAAAACTCATACAACTCAACAACAGAAAAACAAACAACCTGATTAAAAATGAGCAGAGCATTCCAAAGCCCTCAGATGGCGACAGCATGAACAGATGTTTAGAATTACTAATCATCAGGGGACGCAAGTTACAGCCACAATGAGACGTCCCCTCACGCCTGTTAACATGACTGTCATCAAAAAGACAAGAAAGAACAGGTGTTGGGGAGGATGTGGAGAAAAGGGAGCCTTCTCGTGGGAATGCAAGTCGGTGCAGCTGCCAGGGAAAACGGTGTGGAGGTTCCTGAAGAAGTTAAGAACAGAACTACCGTACGATCCAGCAGCTCCACGGCTGAGCATTGTCCAAAAAAGACAAAAACACTCATTTGAAATGCTACGTGGACGCCTATGTCCATTGCAGCACTATTCACAGAGCAAAGCCATGGAAGCAACTGAGTGTCCACCGATGGATGAATGGATAACGAGGTGGCACAGAGACACAATGGAATTCTACTCAATCACAGAAAAGGAATGAAATCTTCCCAGTGGTGATAACATGGATGGACCTCGAGCATATAATGTTAATGAAATAAAACAGAAGGAGAAAGACAAAATTGTGTGATTTCACTCACATGCAGAATCTAAAACAAACCAAACCAAACCAGGTTCCTAGACACCGAGAACAGATGGGCAGTTACCAGAGGGGAAGGGCTTGGGGGTGGGAGAAAGGGGTGAAGGGTCGATTGTAGGGTGATGGATCGTAATTAGGCTTTTGGGGTGAGCATTTTGTACTGAATACAGTTGTCAAATTATAATGTTTTGTACATAAAACTTTAATAACAACAATAAACAAAAAGCCCAACTAACCGACAGCAGCAGAAAGCGGGTCAGTACGTGCCCGGACCAGGGCAGCAGCAGGCCAGTAAGTGCCCGGACCAGGGCAGCAGCAGGCAGGTAAGTGCCCGGACCAGGGTAGCAGCAGGCCGGTAAGTGCCCGGACCAGGGCAGCAGCAGGCAGGTAAGTGCCCGGACCAGGGCAGCAGCAGGCAGGTAAGTGCCCGGACCAGGGCATCAGCAGGCAGGTAAGTGCCCGGACCAGGGCAGCAGCAGGCAGGTAAGTGCCCGGACCAGGGTAGCAGCAGGCAGGTAAGTGCCCGGACCAGGGCAGCAGCAGGCAGGTAAGTGCCCGGACCAGGGTAGCAGCAGGCCGGTAAGTGCCCGGACCAGGGTAGCAGCAGGCCGGTAAGTGCCCGGACCAGGGTAGCAGCAGGCAGGTAAGTGCCCGGACCAGGGCAGCAGCAGGCAGGTAAGTGCCCGGACCAGGGCAGCAGCAGGCAGGTAAGTGCCCGGACCAGGGCAGCAGCAGGCAGGTAAGTGCCCGGACCAGGGCAGCAGCAGGCAGGTAAGTGCCCGGACCAGGGTAGCAGCAGGCCGGTAAGTGCCCGGACCAGGGTAGCAGCAGGCCGGTAAGTGCCCGGACCAGGGTAGCAGCAGGCCAGTAAGTGCCCGGACCAGGGCAGCAGCAGGCCAGTAAGTGCCCGGACCAGGGTAGCAGCAGGCACGAGCTATGAGCAGCATGAACTCTCGAGGGGTGGACCCGTGTCCTGATTGCAGTGGGAAACTCAGTACACACTTCAAATCTAAGACACTGAACTCCCTCTAAGGTTGCCGAGAAGACGGTCAGTGAAAAGCTGGCTTCCTGCTTGCACACCCTGTGGCTCGGCCCCGATGCCGCCCCGCCGTGGGCCGCATGGAGGCGGGTGATGCGGAGAGAGCCGGGCTAGGCAGGGTCTCATCAGGCTCCTGAAAAGCACACTGAGAACGGCACTCGGAAGTGACACTGAAAACAGCACAAGGGAATGAGGGGGAATGAACGCCTCGGCCAGCGGAAAGCTTAGATGCTTTGCATTTCTTCCACTCTCACCAGAAAAGTCTCCAGTGAGTCTCCCAGCCGCACTGGCCGGCTCTGGCTCCAGCAGTGAGAGCATACGTTCATTAAGAAGTTGCTATTTCCGGGGGGAAAACTGAGGTGGCTGCTGCATTCCATCCCTGCCATCACAGCATTCCTGGCGCACTATGAGGGTGACCTCAGCGCGCCCACTGGAAACCCCAGGGAGTTACAATCTCACCAAGAATGCGGCACCCTGAAACCTGCCGAGGGACCACGGGGAAAGCGAGTTTTGACTTGGTTGTGCAAACCAAAGCAGAGCGAAGAACGAAGAAATTCGCAAAAGATCCCGTGGGCAGGGAGGTGACACGCCTGGTGGAGACGCTTTTGGCCGAGGTGATGGAATGGCTCCATTGTCCCGCGGCGTGTGCGGCCTCCTCTCCTGTGTGCGGCCTCCTCTCCTGTGTGCGGCCTCCTCTCCTGTGTGCGGCCTCCTCTCCTGTGTGCGGCCTCCTCTCCTGTGTGCGGCCTCCTCTCCTGTGCTCTACTGTTCCCACCTCAGCTGCCACCTGAACGCAGGGCTCTCTCCTCAGCTGCACCATTTCCTGTCTGAGGAGAGTGCCCTGCCCTCACCTTTCTACATGAACTGGGTTAATATGAAATTCAGTCCTGGTGAGAACTAAACAGTCAGACATCAGCAATGTGCCTAGCACAGCACCTGAAACACCAACCATGGCTGATGTTAGTTGCATTTTTATTCCCATTTTGCTGATAGAGATGCTGAGGTTCAGAGGGTGCACTGGGCTTTGCGACTGCAGATTCCACGCTTATAGGCCAGGGGTCCTCAAACTACGGCCCGCGGGCCACATGCAAGTACAAATATTGTATTTGTTCCTGTTTTGTTTTTTTACTGCAAAATAAGATATGTGCAGTGTGCATAGGAATTTGTTCATAGTTTTTTTTAAACTATAGTCCAGCTCTCCAACGGTCTGAGGGACAGTGAACTGGCCCCCTGTTTAAAAAGTTTGAGGACCCCTGCTATAGGCCATGCCCACCGCACATCAGCGCCCTTGGGACTGCAGCTCACTTCCCCACCCCCTCCCTCAGACCTCTGGCTGGACTTCCCAGAGGCCCTGTGCCAGGCGGGCCAGTGGGGAGGGAGGTGGGTGCTCTGTACCATCTCCACTTTGCACCTGGCACCCCGTTTAAGGCAGCCCTCCGCAACCACAACGCCTTCGTAACCAGCCGCGCTCTGGCAATTCCCTTTTGCTCCAAATAGTGTGTGATCCCACCTCTCACTTCCTAAGCCCAGCTTGATCACCGTCCTCTCCTACTGTCAGCACATCAGTGACTGCTCATTGCTCCTTCAGTTGAAGATGACTATACTCATCTGTTCATGCATCCATGATCCATCCATCCACCCATCCATCCATCATGTATTCGTCTATCCATCATCCATCCATGCACACATCCATCATCCATTCATCCATCCATGCACGCATCCATCATCCACCCATCCATTCACTCATCCATCATTTTAGCAGAATGGCAACTGTGTTCTATTAAGCCTCCTAGTGGAAAGAAAGGAAAAATTGCAATCATTAAGAAAAAGGAAGAAATGCAGTGAAATAAGAACCAATGGACTGGGGGAGTAAGACAGGAACAGTGTGTTCCTGCAGAGACGTCACAGTTCCTACAAGATTTCATCTCGTTTGTTAAATTCCCAGGGCGCTCGAAATCCCATCAACTCTTGTTTTTGATGACCTCAGTCCTTGCCTAGCACAGGAAGATGAGCCACCGCCGTACCTTCTCAGTGCACGGCCTGCCCCGCTGAGGCACAATGGGCAGAGGACGTGGAGCCCAGCAGCTGCGCATGAAATGATAGCTCCCCGCAGTCCGGTCCTCTCCGGACCCTCTTGCTCTAGTTCATGGTTTTTACTTGTGCTCTGGTGCTGGCTAGGCAGGGCACAGTCCCACAGGGACCACACCTGGGCCCGAACAGCTGTGCAGGAGGGCTGGTGCCAGCCTGTGTGTGCCTCACTCACGGCACCGGCTGGCTGTGGGCACCCGGCTGCTGTGGGCACCCGGCTGCTGTGGGCACCCGGCTGGCTGTAGGCACACGGCTGCTGTAGGCACCCGGATGGCTGTGGGCACCCGGATGGCTGTGGGCACCCGGATGGCTGTAGGCACACGGCTGCTATGGGCACCCGGATGGCTGTGGGCACCCGGCTGGCTGTGGGCACCCGGATGGCTGTAGGCACACGGCTGCTATTTGCTTCAACGGCACAAAAGAAAGTCTTTTTTGCATGGAATTGTGACTGGCGATGAAAAGTGGATTTATTTTGAGAATCCCAAATGCACAAAATCATGTGTTGATCCAGGTCAATCACCAACATCGACTGAAAGGCCAAATTGCTTCGGAAAGAAGACAGGGCTCTGTGTTTGGTGGGATCAGGAAGGTGTGGTGTATTATGAGCTTCTAAAACCAGGTGAAACTGTTAATACTGATAGCTACCGACAACAAATAATCAATTTGAACCACACTTTGATCGTGAAATGACCACTTCAAAACCAGTTAAAGACACGTTAAAAGATCTTGCCTGGGAAGTGTTAACCCACTCGCTGTATTCACCAGACCTTGCTCCCTCAGATGACCACTTGTTCTGATCGATGGCACACGCACTTTCTAAGCAGCACTTCAAAACGTACGAAGATGTGGAATTTGGATCTCTGAATAGTTTGCCTCGAAACAAGAAAAGTTCTATTGGGATGGTGCCCACAAATCACCTAAAAGATGGGGGAAATGTGTAGCTAGCGAAGGACATTACTTTGAATGAAGCACTTTTGACGTTTGTCTTGAAATTACCATGTTTTCTTTGATTACAAAATCTGTCATTATTAACTGGTACACCTGGTAACTTCAAGCTTTTAAGAAGTCTCATGAGCTGAGCTGCCCTGGGCTCCTCCGTCCTGAGGGAGGTCATGATGGCAGTGCTGCCCTCTCCAGAGGGGGAATTATGTGGCACCTACAGTGACCAACTGCTGGGGCTGTTGAGCCCACCCCCACTCCCTGTACCAGCAAACCCAACAGGCACAGGCTGCTTCCAGACTCTGGGTTAGAGATCCTTGTGCAGGGCTCCTGGGATAAGGCCCAGGGAAGGAGGGGGCAGGGGAGGGGAGGAGAGGAGAGAGAGAGGGAAAGGAGGGAGGAGAGGGGAGAGGGAAAGGGCAAAAGGGGGGAGAAAGGGAGGAGCAGAGGGGTGGGGGGAGGAGAGGGGAGAGGAAGGAAAGGGAGAGGGGATGAGCAGAGGGGACGGAAGGGGAGGAAGAATAAAATGAGACTGAGCAGAGGGAGAGTGGAACTACAATGTGGTCCCAGGGGAAGCCTCTCTGACCCCATGGGGAGTTCTGGAGATGGGATGACCCCAGTGGAGCATAAACATTGGGCCTTGATATACTCACGCAGGTCAGCTCTCGGGGAAGTGGCTACCTTGAGAAGGCAGGGCTTAGGAAGGTGGCTCTCCTGAGCTGAAGTGATCCCCAAAGGGGGTGACTGCCAAGGGCAGTTGGGAGACAAATCCTTTATTCCTGAAGGGACCTGGGGTGCGTTACAGTATCTACCAACCACCAATCAACCAACCAGCCAACTAAACAATTAACCAATCAACCAACCAACCAATTAAACAACCAACCAACCAACCAATCAACCAACCAATTAAACCACCAACCAACCAACCAACCAACCAATTAAACAATTAACCAACCAATTAAACAACCAACCAATCAACCAACCAACCAACCAACCAACCAATCAACCAACCAATTAAACAACCAACCAACCAATCAACCAACCAACCAACAAACCAACCAACCAATCAAACAACCAACCAATCAACCAACCAACCAACCAACCATTCAACTAGACCTAAATTCAAGGAACCAACCAGACCCAAATTCAAAGATTTGTACCCTAAGTTAAAATTTAAAATCTCTCACAAATATGGCAGACTTTAAAGTGGACACCATGAAAACACCACTGATTCTACTCCAGATCAGCTATCCGTGCAAGAAAATCAAAGGAATATGGTAAAATAAGTAGTAAACTCATCCATTTAAACTTCCAGCACAAACCAGGTCAACTCAAACCCTGAATCCTGACCCAACAGTTTCATTCCGAGAAATTTATTCCAAGGAAATCCTCCCGGCTGTGGGCAAAGACTGAAATGCCAACACATTCTCAAAGGGCCTTTCATGGTGCAATGCCCACTGACCAGGTGTGGAGAATGAGCATCCACTCCCTGTAGAGTCAGGCGGTCAGCCTGCCCGGAGAGCCGTGTGACTGTGCCCTGTTCCGCCAGCAGGTAGCAGGCAAGCTCTGCTTCCACGTGAGCTCTTCTCACAGCACACCAGGGGCCCGAGGGACCTGGCATGGAATCCCATGTCCTGTGGGAATCTCCCATCCAGGCCTTGCCCATGACCCTGGTGCGATGCCTTCTCTGAGCAAAACCATCATGTCCCTCCTGCCACTGCCACGTCCCCACACCTACTCCTCCCTCTCCCTGTCCTCCCCTTTCTCCTGGCTGGCCCAGGGTGACACCCGGGCCTGCTCCTTTCTCGCTGGGACGCCTTGCCCTCTGCGCCTCCCTTCCAACAACACTGGAATGTTAGTTACCTAACGAACTCTCCCCACCGCAGCGTTAGCAGCGGCAGCTGTGTAATGTACGGCTCCCGGCGAAGTTGTATTTAATCAGAAAGTCTGGACACCAAATCTCAGCTGCACAGGAATGCGCCCGTGGGGGGAATTCCAGGCAGCCATCGGTTCCACGGGGGCCGGGGGCCGCCCGTCTGGAGAGGAGACATATGTTCCGAGCACTTACATTGAGCAGATTCTTGTGTGGCTATCTGGGCCTAAGAACAGACTTCCAAGGAAAAGCACTCATTTGTTCATTCATTCAACCACCGTTTATGAAGGATCCGCTGTGCGCCTTCTTGAACTCTGACTGGGTCCAATGACAACTACCACCTCTTCTCACGGCGCTGGGAACCCTAGTTCTTAGCATGTATCCCATTTTCATGGATCGGTTTCCCCACGAGCCTCGGAGCCTGGGACACGGAAGACCTTCCGTAAAGACACGTGCAGATAAGTGCTGACTGCACGGAGACCCAGCGAATAGTGAGGAACGGAGTTCCTTCCAAAGGCTCATGGTCAAAGAAATCACCAAATACTGAGCCAGGGGCAGGTGCTCAGGAGCAAGATGGTTCGTCCAAGGCCACACACACAGATCCCTGCGAACAGCTCTCTGCCCCATCGTCTGCATGTTGTACTGTGCTCACCACCCCAAGCCAAGTCTCCTTCCCCCCATTATGCTCCCTCCCCCTCCTCTCTCTCCCCACCCCTCCCTCTGGTAGCCACCGTGCTGCTGTGTCTGTGAGGTTTTTGTTTGTTTGTTTTTGCTTAAACTCTTCACCTTTCTCCCCTGCCCTCCAGCACCCCAGCCCCCTAACGTCATCTCAGATTCTGGCCCTCCTGGGAGATCACAGTGGGACCCACACTTCCGAACCAGGAGGACAGTCTGCACCCCGGCATGACGTTCCCAAGCCAGATTGTGGCTGGAGGCCAGGAGCCTTGGTCCCACACAACCTGGCCTGAGCTGTGACTAAGAAGGTTGCCATGGACACCAGGAAGCGTGCCTTGGGCTCCTGCGGTTTCTGAGGAAAGTGCTGCACTGCGGGCCTGGCGGAGGGGACAGGGTCAGTGTGTGCCTTCGGAGCTCTCCCCCCCGGCAGCGAGCAGGCGGGAAGGCCCCCAGTCCTAGCCCCCGAGGAGCCCAGGCTCTCCCTCCCTGTTCGCCACAGCCACACTCATCGCGTCGGGGACATGGCAATTTGTCCTCGTGGGGCCCGGGCCTTGGCATGCAGCCCCGATAAGCAGCCTGCAGCCCAGAGAAACCAAACCGAGGCAGGAGCAGAGACAGCGCCCCCTCCGTCCCCTCTGTAAGGCCCGCAGCCCCGTCAGGGCCACCCAGTGGCTCCTCCTGGGATCTGAAGCCCTAAGAGTAGCCCCGGGCGCCACCCACATTCACGCCTCGTCCAGCAGGAAGCAAAGCCTTCCCCACGCAGTGGCCTCTGACACCGGTCACTTCCAAAGGGCCCAACGGACGGTGTCCGAGTCTCCACGGCTCCGTTCCAGCGCGTGCGGAGATGCAGGAAGATTCCCGTCTCGAACCACGTGCAGCCCCTTACACGTGAGATGCCACCACATACATGCTCTTTCCGCCGCTGAAGGACCAGAAGGAAAAAGTGACTTACAGATTAAACATTTCAGCGACTCAGGAAACGGCCAGGAATCACACCGGGCACCTGTTCACTGCTTTCTGTTAAACGCACACACTAACCACCTGCCTAAGCCGGGCCCCCCTCTCACGGGGCCAGCAGGCAGAGAACTTGTAAGTGCTGCTAAGAAATGATATAAAAATATCAGCTCTAAGTACTTGTTCTCTGTTTCTTATCATTAGCTTTTACATAACACATGTAGGTACCATTTTCTTTGTTTCAAAGTAAATAGGCTTTAACTGGAAATGATTTACTGGTAAAATTGAGCGTTATATGATTTGAAAAATCCCAATAATGATGCTACTACTAGTATATTGTCAACAGGCCTATAATTCCTGTTTACTGTAGAAGCTGATGTGAAGATATGGCAAGTGTGAGAGTGAAAGACATGCGTGCAGCTTAAACAGCGGCTCCTCTGCGTGTGGAGACACACGCAGCGCCCTCCATGCTGGCGAGCAGGAGGTGCAGCTCCCCGACTCAGCCGCCTCCCGGGACCAGGACGGAAGGCCAGGAGCAGCGGGTCCAGAACGGCGGCTCCCCCGAGAGGCGGATTTTACCAGAACCGCTCCGTTCCACTCGACATGGGAAAGACGGTGTGTTTTCCCACTAAGAGGGGAAACAGGAAAGGCATCAGCGGCTCACTCCGTCCTTTCTGGAAAGTCCAAAAGGCGGAACAACGATGAGTCAGCGGCGTGACTGGGGAGAATGGCTCTCGGGTTAACCAAGACGTCCCTGCATGGAGGACACTTCCCCAAACCTCTGAGCTTGGGGTCCGTACCTTTGAGAGGTCCATGTGGTGAGCAAGACCGTGGATTTGGGGGTGCTGTGATCACAGAAAGACTCAAGCCCCCCAGGACCAAGGAGCAGTGCAGTCAGGGAACGGCTGGGCCCCCAGTGCCCGAGGACTTGGGCAACTGAGCCCAGGCTTGGGGACGGTCCCGGCACCTGGAGAGAACGAGGGGTGCGGTGGGGGTGTCCCCAGTGGAGCCAAAGGAAGGGCTCGCACGCAGCCAGGTTGTCGCTTGGACCCACTGCTCTCTGCACACACGCAATGGACTCAATCGGGGTCGTCCCACACCCACCCCCCGCAACTCCCATGTGACGGTTTCGGGAAGGAGGGGCCTGGGATGGGATCAGGTTCCGGTGAAGCCATGCGGGGGGGGGGGGGGGGGGCCAAGATGGGATCAGTCCTTGACCGGAAAGGGAGGTGACACCAGGGCTCGCTCTCCCTCTGCCAGGTGAGGGCGCCAGGTGGGAGCGGAGACGGCACCCCCAGAGCCCGGGGGGGCCACGCGGGCACCTTGAACTCGGACTCCCCGGCCTCAGGCTGAGAAATAAGCACCTGTGCCCAGACCACAGGGTTTTGTTACAGCAGCCGAGCGAGGACCCACTGTCACTCAGCTTGGGTGCCGGGTCTTTGAGCCAGAGTCCAGGGACCCCCCTTTCTGAGCAGCCCTAAATTACGACAGTCGAAGTGTTCTGCCGCCAGCGCACTGCCTGCCTCCTAGGCTGCCCGCGGGGTTTGTTTCGCGTGGTTAGATGTGCGCTGCATGACTGAGAATTTTGAAATTAACATACCCACGATCATATCGGTTCTCTTAATCAAATGCCATTTCTCTGATTTCTGTAAAAGCTCTTTAACAGCCAGGAAGGCTAGGTTTTCAGGTTTAAACTGGGAAAGTAGCTTTCTAAAGGGTAAAAATGATCAAAAAGGTTACATCAGTACATGTTAGGATTTAAATTCTCTTCAATATTGAAAATTTTGAAATATGAACACAGTACTTGTTAAACAGCTTCACTGAGATATAATTTAAGTACCATTATGGTACTTTAGAAGTCTGTCTTTTTATTGTAATAAAAGTTGAAAGTTTGCTTGACATCATGAGAAATATTGTTTTAACTGAAAAACATTATTCATGAAAATTTAAAAAACTGCTATGAATTCTACATCTATCAGTAAACCTATTTTTTTAAAATATATTTTATTGATTTTTTACAGAGGAAGGGAGAGGGATAGAGAGTTAGAAACATCGACGAGCGAGAAACATCAATCGGCTGCCTCCTGCACACCCCCCACTGGGGATGTGCCCGCAGCCAAGGGACATGCCCTTGACCAGAATCGAACCTGGGACCCTTGAGTCCGCAGGCCGATGCTCTAGCCACTGAGCCAAACCGGTTAAGGCTATCAGTAAACCTATTAATGTTTAGTGCAAAGTGTGCTGGCTAAAGAATGTTAATTTCTATCCGAGTGCCATCTGAGTAAAAACTTCATTTCTTCTAAGTTTATATTGTAAACCCAAGCAAAGAGTTATCACAGAGTATAAAGCAGTTACAAAGAATACATGCTTGCCTGGCCGGTGTGGCTCAGTGGTTGAGTGTCGACCTATGAACCAGGAGGTCAGGGTTCCATTTCCAGTCAGGGCACATGCCGGGTTGCGGGCTCGATCCCAGTAGGGGGCGAGCAGGAGGCAGCCAATCGATGATTCCCTCTCATCACTGATATTTCTCTCTCTCCCCCTCTCCCTGCCTCTCTGACATCAACAAAAAGGAACGCCTGCTTTTCCTCTGTGCGTGCTTCTTGTGTGTGGGTTTGGCAACTTTGCTAAATCGAACTGCTGACCAAGGGGCTGTGGTCACACACAGGGAGCAGCAAGATCCGGTTTGCCAGCTGCTCCCTCAATGGCCTCCAGTCGCTCAGTCTCTTCTCTGTCTCCATCCTGCACGATGGCGAGGGCAGTGTCTGTGCCAGTGACGCAGGCGCTGTGCCCGTGCCTGCTCTGCTGTGTGCTGGTGCCTCCTGACTCACTTGTCCGTGGACCTCGAAGGTGCTGGGCCAAAGGAGGGAGTCACTTTCTAAGAGAGCCCCTGGCCTTCTATAATTACCGTGTTCATCCCTTTAGAGCGATGTTCACGTCCTAACCTGGGGCGGGGCGGGTGATGCTGCTCTGCTTCTGAGTCTGCACGTGACTCTTCAGACGACGCCCTGTGGTTGCTCAAAACCAGGATTAGTGGTGGGGCCCCTCCCACAGCCAGGGCGGCGCTGTGCCCTCCAGCCGAGGGGACAACACTGCTCAGGTCTGCCTGGCTTCCAATCTACACAGAGCAGATGAGGTTTAACCCCACTGGTGGCTTCTACAACTGCAGTCCCTAGAGTGCGGCACAGGGTGGAGGACAATGACCGAGGGCTAGGAGGAGGTCGTAGCCTTGATGGCTAACATTGTTCTGAAATACTTCTGAGCAGAAGTAGGTGTGAAGTGGTTTGCCATTTTTATCAATTCATCCATCCATCCATCCATGCATCCATCATCCATCTAACCATCCATTCATCATCTACCCAACCATCCATTCCCCCCTCCATCCATCCATTATCCATCTAACCATCGATCCATCCAACCAACCATTCATCCATCCATCCATCCATTATCCATCTAACCATCCATCCAACCATCCATCCATCCAACCATCCAACCATCCATCCATCTATCCATAATCCATCCAGCCAGCCAGCCACCCAATATCTACACCACGGGCTAGGCACTGACTACGCCAGGGACTGCGCCACGAACAGATCCATCATAACCATGAGGAGCTGACAGTCCCTCAGGGACACCTGGCCACTCTGGCGGTGGCCTCTGCAGACAGTGAGGAGGAGCAAGTGGGGACGGGGGACCTACAGCCAGGACTCCTAAGTGGCAAAGGTCCGTTCTGTTCTGTAGAACACCCCGGATGCATTTCTAAAGACTTCCTCTCACAAAGTAAGACCCTCCAAACACCTCAAATAACATTTAGAGAATTAGGTTATGTTGTTGCAATTCTTCCACAAAATAAAAAGCCAGAAGCGCCATCCCCCATTAGGAGGAAGACAGAACCCTTCTAGAAAAGAAACAGAATTGCGAAATAACCTGAGTCTAAGAAAGCGTTCCACAATTCCAAAGGGGTTCCTAAGACTCTGTCATGGCCAAACTGTGTCCCCCACCCTAAAATCGTACTGAAGCCCTAACCCCCAGCACTCAGAGGCGACTGCATATGGAGACGGGGCCTTCCGCGGGTAAACAGACGCTTTGTGAGGTGGGCCGCATCCCGCAGACGTGTGCCCTCGGGAGAGGAGACGTGAGCACAGGGGCCCCAGGGGCGCGCGCAGGGGAAGGCCGGAGTGAGACCGGGGAGAAGGCGGCCCTCTGCAAGCCCGGCAGAGGTTTCAGGAACAATCCACCCTCGGACGCCTGCCCCCGGACTCCCAGCCTCCCGGCCCTGAGACCCCCTGAGACCGGGACTCCTGCCCCAGGCTGGGTGCCTTGTTGCAGCAGCCCCAGGACACTAACACAGCCGCCGACTCGAGCCCGTGTAACACTGTAAAGGGTGCCTGACTGAACGACCACTCTTACCAACCACCCCACAGAGGTGTGCGGGGGCCGAGTCCTGTCTACGTCTGCCTTCCTGTTTGCAGGGAAAAGTCTCCGGGAGAAAACGGTGAGCAGGACTGTGAGGACAGCTCCCATCCCCTCCCACACACCCAGACACCCAGACGCGGCCAGGGGTGCGCACGGCGCTTTAACACACACGTGGGGGCGGGGGGGGGAGGGCAGGGGGGGTTGTACCTGCCTCCCCGCCCCACACACACACCCAGCCACCCAGACGCGGCCAGGGGTGTGCACGGCACTTTAACACACACGCGGGGGGGGGGGTAGGGGAGGGGAGGTTGTACCTGCCCCCCCCCACACACACACCCAGCCACCCAGACGCGGCCAGGGGTGTGCACGGCACTTTAACACACACGCGGGGGGGGGGGTAGGGGAGGGGAGGTTGTACCTGCCCCCCCCCACACACACACCCAGCCACCCAGACGCGGCCAGGGGTGTGCACGGCACTTTAACACACACGCGGGGGGGGGGGGGGGGTAGGGCAGGGGGGGTTGTACCTGCCCCCCACACACACACACACCCAGCCACCCAGACGTGGCCAGGGGTGTGAACAGCTTTACCACACACGCGGGGGGAGTGGTACCTGACCCCCACACCAAGCTGGAAGGCGCTCACTCCTATTTGCACGCCCGCTAACGGATGCTGACCACGCCGGACAAGCTACTCCCCGCCAGGACCCCCTTGCTCCTCAGATGCCGCGCCTGGCGGTGGGCTGGGGGGAGCTTCCTTTCTAAACCAGCAGTTCTCAGCCTGTGGGTCGCGACCCCTTGGGGGTCGAACGACCCTTTCACAGGGGTCGCCTAAGACCATCGGAAAACACATATATCATTACATATTGTTTTTGTGATTCATCACTATGCTTTAATGATGTTCAATTTGTAACAGTGAAATTGGGGGTCACCACACCATGAGGAACTGTATTAAAGGGTCTCGGCATCAGGAAGGTTGAGAACCACTGTGACTCTAAAACCAAGACCCCAGGGAGCAGGACAGGCTTTCCCAGGCCCCTGGCACGGGCACGGGCACTGCTGAGGGAGCAGACGTGCCAATTGCTATTTTTGCTCCCACCTTGCGAACACTGTTTCTTTTCAAGCCGCCGGCGTCGGGGAGGCCTGCGGGCGGGCGGGCGCTGGGAAGCGCAGATCTCCTCTTGCAGAAAATAGCTGCCACCGTTTCTTCCTCGGAAAAATAGTGACAAGCCCTGAGTCACATTTCCTAGGACCTTAAAATAATGATTTGCTGGTTTATTTGAAAATTCCATGGTCATAAAGTAGCCACTAGGATGTCACCTCTTTCCACGGGACAATCAGGGGAAAGGAGGTTGTCACTGGGCTCAACAATTCGGCTGGGACAGCCCCGGGCGAACCTTCTTTCTCGATTCTTCATCTTATTTACTAGCATTTCTGCTAATCCTCACCCGAGGATATTTTCCATTGATTTTTAGAGAGAGTGGGAGGGGAGAGACAGAGAGAAACCAATGTGAGAGAGCTACGCACACGCCCTGACCAGGCCAGGGATTGAGGCTGCAACCGAGGTACGTGCCCTTGACCGAGATTGAACCCAGGACACTTCCGTTCACAGGCCCAACCCTGCTAGGGCTCGATTCTTTCCTCACCTCCCCCTGAAGGAATCCGAAGCCTCCCCCACCTCTGTCTGCAGAACTCGCAATGTCGCCTGGTCACTGTAGTTGACCCCCTCTTGTCCTCTGACCTTTCTGGCCCTTCCCTGCAGGCTGGCGGGGAGGCCAGTGGGCTGGGGGAACCTCAGAAGGGAGACCTGAGGTCAGTCCGTGGGTCCCCGAGAGGAGAGGACCCAGAGCGGTAGTGAGTCTTCACGCTGAGAAGGCGCAGCCCCCAGGGAAGGGGAGGGACGAGGCTGTGGCCGTTGCGTGGCAGCCACACACTCAGAGGAGAAGGAGGGTTCAGGCTGCGAGGTGGGGAGCCAGCAGGGCACTCACGCCACCGGCCGGTTCAGTCCTCCGTGCTGCGTGCTCCCCAGGCCCGCCGAGGGGTGTGTGTGATGAGAGACGAGGCGGTAGACACAGAAGGGCTGGAAGTGTCAGGATCAGGAGGGCACCTTCGGACTGGCTGCTTGCCGCCCTGCATCGCGTTTCACGGACCAGGTGACTGCTCAGGTCAGGGGTGACTCAGGGGAGGGCCAGAGACAGAGCCAGCCCGGCACGGGGAGAGCCCGCACGCACTGCACTAACACCTGCCCGTCACACGTGCCGTCCGCCTGGGAAGACGCTGAGCTGCCGGCCCGGGGAGTGCCTATGGGCGAGGATCAGCTGGTGGGATTTAAATTTCCAGACAGTGATTAAAAGAATAAACCCTGGACACGTCCACACTGAGTGTGCGTCAGCAGCGGTTCTCAGCCTGTGGGTCGCGACCATCAGAAAACACATACAGCAGATCAGATATTTACATGACGATTCCTAACAGCAGCAGCATGACAGTGACGAAGTAGCCACGAAAATAATGTTATGGCTGGGGGTCGCCACATGAGGAACTGTATTAAAGGGTCGCGGCGCTAGGAAGGTTGAGAGCCGCTGGCTTAGAGATGCGGAGAGGCAGCATATGTTCTCACAGAGGATGACGTCATGCCTGACCCCTGATGTTCGACTCAGAATCAGAGTCTGGAGCAAAGCGACAGTGACGCGTTCCCGGCCTGAGACAAAGTCTTACAATAGTGACGAATGATCCCCCGCGGCCCTCGCCAGGCCGTGCCCACAGTCCAGGCGGCAGGAGGGGCCTGTGGCCCACGAGCTGCTGCTGGAAAAGGCGCAGTTCTTCCCACGCACGGACAATTCTCGAAACGTCGGGGCTCCGGGGAGGCTGTCCCCGCGCTGCCCGCACTGACCCCGGAGGAGCGGCCGGAGAAAGGCGAGGGCCAGGGGCTGCGCGAGGTCGCACCTTCTTAAGGAAGCAGCCTCAGGCCCGGGCGTCTTGAACCTGTGGGCCTGCGCCTACTCCACGCCCGGTGACTGAGGCGCAGGGGCCGGGGAGCTGGACGGCCCAGAAAAGGCTTATTGATCTAGAGAAAGCTCGTCCGTATTTAAGAAGTCCGGCCGTCCACTGTAGGCACCAATCCCCACACAGTTCACTGAACTGACCTTCTGATCACGGTTGTGCTGCTCCGCTCCAGGGAGGCCTGTGAAGGGCTTCGAGCAGCAGGACCAGGGCCCCTGGGAAAGGACGCTGTCCAGAGTCAGGGCCCCGGCTCCCGGCCCCAGCTCAGGCAGGAGCAATGCTGGGGCCCTGGCTGGTGTGCTCAGTGGTGAGAGCACCGGCCGTGCACCAAAGGGTCATGGGTTTGATTCTCTGTCAAGTGCACGCACCTGGGTTATAGATTTGCTCCCCACTCCTGGTTGGGGCGCGTGCAGGAGGCTACCCATCGATGTCTCTCTCTGCCCCCTCCCTCCCTCTGAAAAGCAATGGGGGGAAATGTCCTCGGTGAGGATTAACAACAACAAAAAGCGACGCTGGGCACAACGTCCCACCTCTGGTCTCGCCCATCTGCTGCCAAATCAAGGCTTTCAGCTCCGAGGGTCTGAACCCCGAGAGCCCAGGCAGTGAGGGCCGGGCCGGGAGGGAGTGAGCCTAGTCACACAGGGTACCGTCCAGCCGCCAGGAGGACACAGGGTGGGAGCAGGAGGCCTCAGTCCTCAGGCACAGTCACCCTCTGCTCACAGCACCATCGGAGCACGGCACACACACACTGACTGGACAGGCCTCCAGGAGCCATCACAGCGAGAAGATGGAAACGCTGCCATCCCCTTGGAGACCCTGGAAACGCCGGGAAGCTGGGGCGGGGCCAGGATTGGGGAAAGGAAGCTTTGCCCCAAAGTCAGAGGCCTCGGGAAGCTGAACACCATCTGCCCACTGCATGGCACCGGCTCCCGTGTCAGGGGCTCCCTCAGACCCTGCTGTTCTGTCACCTTCACAGGTGAGGAGGAGGGGGAGGGGGAGGAGGAAAAGAGGGGAGAGGAGGAGGGGAAAGGGGTGGAGGGGAAGGAGAAAGGGAAGGGAGGAGGAGGGAAGGGGAAGGGGAGGAGGAGGAGGGGGAGGAGGCGAGGGGAGGAAGAGGAGGAGAAAGGGGTGGAGGGGAAGGAGAAAGGGAGAAGAGGGGGGAGGAGGAGGGGAAGGGGGAGGAGGGGAGAAGAGGGGGGAGGAGGAGGGGAAGGGGGAGGAGGAGGGGAAAGGGATGGAGGGGAAGGAGAAAGGAAAGGGGGAGGAGGGGAGAAGAGGGGGGAGGAGGAGGGGAGGGGAAGGGGAGGAGGAGGGGAAAGGGGTGGAGGGGAAGGAGAAAGGGAAGGGGGAGGAGGGGAGAAGAGGGGGGAGAAGGAGGGGAGGTGGAGGAGGAGAAAAGGGGGAGGGGGAGGAGGCGGAGGAGGAGATAAAGAAGATTGTGGGGTGCATGGACGTCCTGCTGGGTGGCGCTCTGAAGCAGCCCTTGTTCCAGGGAGTGAGGCAGTCACAGCCCTGGAGCTGGGTCCCCCGAGGGTCCGGCCCTCCTGAGAGGGGCCCACTCTCCAGGTCACTGTGCGGCTCTGATGACCGACTGAGCTGCCTGCAGCCCACCTGTGTGGCTGGCAGGTCTCTCCACAGGCCTGGCGCCGTGCGAGGACTCAGGCAGGCGGCTTGGTGAGCTTGGACCCGTCGTGTCCAAGGTGGTGCGCCTGGGCACGGGCAGCATGGACAGGCCCCCTCACGCCTCTGACGGCTCCCGGTGGCTGGGCCCAAACATGTCTTCCCTGAGTCCTGAGACAAACACCGGGCTCAGCACACGCGTGCCCCGATGTCTATGACGAGTCAGTGAACATGTCTTAAAGGGAACACGGTGAGCTCGTTGGTCTCAGCCTCCGAACTAATAAAAGGGTTGAGATCGCTAAAACATTTCCCCAAATTCATCTTTTATTCCAAGAAGTCAGGTCCTAGGCACTTTCAGCTCCACTACAACCCCCACCTGCCGGAGTCCCAGACACTGCAGCTCATGACTCTACGGAGACCCTTCATTCCGAAGGTGTGGCTCCCACATGAGAAGGGCTGGGGTGCGGGTGAGGGCACCCACAGGAGAAGGGCTGGGGTGCGAGTGAGGGCACCCATGGGGGAAGGGCTGGGGGTGCGGGTGAGGGCACCCACAGGAGAAGGGCTGGGGTGCGAGTGAGGGCACCCATGGGGGAAGGGCTGGGGGTGTGGGTGAGGGCACCCATGGGGGAAGGCCTGGGGGTGCGGGTGAGGGCTCCCACACGAGAAGGGCTGGGGTGCGGGTGAGGGCACCCATGCGGGGAGGGCTGGGGTGCGGGTGAGGGCACCCATGCGGGGAGGGCTGGGGTGCGGGTGAGGGCACCCACAGGAGAAGGGCTGGGGTGCGGGTGAGGGCACCCAAGGGGAAGGGCTGGGGTGCGGGTGAGGGCACCCAAGGGGAAGGGCTGGGGTGCGGGTGAGGGCACACAAGGGGAAGGGCTGGGGTGCAGGTGAGGGCTCCCACAGGAGAAGGGCTGGGGTGCGGGTGAGGGCACCCAAGGGGAAGGGCTGGGGTGCGGGTGAGGGCACCCACAGGAGAAGGGCTGGGGTGCGGGTGAGGGCACCCACGGGGGAAGGGCTGGGGTGCGGGTGAGGGCACCCACAGGAGAAGGGCTGGGGTGCGGGTGAGGGCACCCACGGGGGAAGGGCTGGGGGAGTGAGGGCACCCACGGGGGAAGGGCTGGGGTGCGGGTGAGGGCACCCAAGGGGAAGGGCTGGGCACCACGTGAGGAGGCCAATTCTGGGAAACTGCTCCGATTCTGTGACATGTAAAAGCCCGACCCTCCTCCCCACTTCCCACCTTCACCCTCAGAACCGACAGGCAGTCCAGAGTGAGAACAAAACCCAGACGCGCAGGAGGGACCGTGGACACTGTCCCGCAGCCTCCAGCTCCAGGGGCCGATCTGGGGGCCTCGCCTCCGGGACGCTTCCTCCCGAAGGGGATGCTGGGAGTTCTGCACGACGCACACAGCGTGTCTTCTGGCAACGGCTCTGCAGGTCTTTAACCATTTCCCTGACAAAACAGAAACTGATGTGCGAGGCACTGGGACACCGACAAGACGTCCGACGCAGAGGAATCGCACAGGAAGCACACGAGAGCCGGGCGAGTTTGAGAAACAGAGACACAGACAGGCCAGGCCAGGCAGCGCTCTGACTCTGAGTCACGGGAGAAAAGTCCCCAAGCCCTGCCCGGAACGCGGCTGTTCGCAGTACAAAGCGGGGCTCTGTGAGGTCAGAGGGCGCAGCGCCCACAGCCGCTGAGCTGAGCTGAGCTGATGCACGTGCGCACACGGACGCCTGTGGACGGTTTCGCCTTCCTCCTCCATTAAAAAGTTGTGCTGGTTTGACTTGGGGGTGCTAAAAAGCAGAACTGCAAGAACTTTCTGGAAAAGGCTTGCTTCTTTCTGGGTGACTTTACAGTTAGTTGGCTGAGTAACCGGTTGTGAAAAGAGGAGAAGCTGCACAGTGTGACACCGATGAAACCGGGATTTTAACTCAGAAGTGTCACTCTGGCCCCTGCCCGGGCCACCCTGCCCCACGGTCGGCAGCGGAAGCCACAGCGTCCGGCCTGGCCGACTGCACGCCCCACGGACACGGGTCCCCTGGAGCCCCGGGCTTTCCCAGCTCCGGGATCCACCGGAAACCCCGGCGCCCGTCACGCCAGGCCCCGCGGGCCGGCCGGGAAGCTGACCCAAGCGCCGAGCTCTCAGGGTGGAGGCAGAAGTCACCCCGCGCTCGGCTCCGGGCACTCAGGGTCAGCGCTCGGGCTCGCGCTCCTGCTGAAGGCCATGGGCGCCTCCTGGAGCAGCATGTACTGAGGTCTTGGGAACCTCCTTATGCTCCCGGAAACCAACGACTCTGCACCCCATGTTTCTCTCACACGCTCTGCTTCCTCGGTCATCACTGCCTGGGCTCCCACCGCGGGCCAGGCGCCCCCAAGGAACTGTCGCACGGTCACGTGAGGAGAGGGGACAGTGGGTCTGGTCTATGGGACGTCCTGATTACAAGACAAACACGGCAGGGACCCCATTCCACTCCCCGAAAGAACACGGCTCCTCCGTCCTCGTTCCTCAGTGGCTGATCCAACGCCCCGTGCTTCCTCCTCCTGCTCCCCCCGACCTCCCTCCTCAGCAGCGCACTCCCCGCGGGCAGACACCGCACAAGTGTGCATCCGTGTGCACAGAGCGCAAGTGCACACGGGGACGACCCATCCCTGTCCCTGGGCGGGGCAGGAGGCACCAGGACCAGCCACACGCAAACCTCACTGAGGGCGAGGGGCTGCTGCTGTGGAAGGAGGTGGCGACTCTGGAGGAAAAGAGGGAGCAGCCACGCTTCTCCTTGGCCGTGTCCATTGGACTTCCGGCTGCTGCGGGACAAAGAACCGAGGGACATGGGTCTTGTCCGTGTCTCTTGTGCATCTGGCTGGTCCTTCTCACAGTCAGGACCAAACTGGACTCGACGGGCAATGGCAGGGAGGGGCTCAGCTCTGAGACTGGGGAGCTGGGCAGGTCCGTGTGGCAATGCACGGAACAGCTCTTACCGGGCCTGAGCCTCCCGCCAGGGCCGAGCTCAGCTCTGAAGCCCCGCGGCTGCAGGAGGAGGAGGCCTGACCTGCACACAGCGCTGGCCTCCTGCTTCAGCTCTGCGGCTGCCTCGGGCGAGGGCCTGCTGGTGCCTCACCTGCCCTCCAACCTCAGAGCCCACCCTGATCTACACACGCCTGTGCCCTCACCTGCCCTCCAACCCCAGAGCCCTCCCTGTTCTAGACACGCCTGTGCCCTCACCTGCCCTCCAACCCCAGAGCCCTCCCTGTTCTAGACACGCCTGTGCCCTCACCTACCTCCAACCTCAGAGCCCACCCTGATCTAGACAGGCCTGTGCCCTCACCTGCCCTCCAACCCCAGAGCCCTCCCTGATCTAGACATGCCTGTGCCCTCACCTGCCTCCAACCCCAGAACCCGCCTGACACCTAGTCACGTCTGCGCACACCTGGCAGGAGAGAGGTGCTCTCTGTGATGTAACCGCTTCTCCCCCGCCCCCCCCCCCCCCCCCCCCCCCCCCCCGCCGTCAGAGGACCTCGCTCTACCATCAGACGGGCTGGTAGAATCCAGTTTCCCAACCGCACAGGGACGTGAAGCTGTAACTGGGTCTGAGTGAAGCTGTAACTGGGTCTGAGAAGTGCCTCTGCTGTGAGGGCAGCAGTGATGCCAGGCAGAGGCGGGTTGGTGCCGTGGCAGTGACAGCAGACTGGCACCCTGGGTGGTGCTGGAACATGCTTTTGTTCAGAGACTGGCATGACATTGCAGGAGATATGTTTAAAAGTCCTTCCCCATCACAGACTCAAGCGGTACGGAACTTTAAAAAAACCCACAAAGTCACCGCGATCATGACGAGGTCTCGCTCGGGAAGCTGCTTCATGAGCGGACGTTCAAATCGGGCGGAGCGCAGGCTGGTTCCTAATGAAGTTACACTGGAAACATACAGCTCACCACTGAAGAACTGACTAAACGCAGCCTATAAAACTAAGCTTAATCCACCTCTTTAAATAAGTATCGTGTCAGAGCATGAATGCACTTTTAATTAAAGAAACCAAACTGCCCTAATAATGCCAATCAATTCATTTTAAATTAAAACCAGGCAGAGACTACAGAGAAAAATATTACACGACTACAATGAATCATGAAGACAACTTATTTAATTTGGTAAATTACGGCAAACTGCTGCTTCTCGCACGCCTAGCAAAGCCCTGACGTAATGACCACTAGCGGAATGGGTGCCGGCGGAGGCAGAGGCGATCGCCTGCTGCAGGCGTCCTCTCCAGCACCGGGCGCGGTGGCCGAGGGCCGGACCGGCGGCAGCTGGGAGACGCGCAGAGGACTGCGCTCTGGCGGGAGGGCAGGTTGCATCTGGGACAGACACAGATTTCCCAGGAACCACGATGAGGAAGCCGGGGTGACCCTCTCTGGCGATGGCTCCTCCCGTCCCCTGGGGGCTCGGGTCCCCGAGGTTGATGCCCATCCGTGACTTTGGCCCAGGGCGCGCTGCCTCTCAGGTGGCGGGGAGAACACAGTGCACCGAGCAGGGGGTGGGTGGGGGGGGAGACAGGGTGCAGGTGTGACCTGCCTGCGCTCTTTGGGGCTGGGTGCCATCATGGTGAAGTGGGAGCATCCTTGGAGTGTGTGTGGGGGCGCCGGGGTGCAGGGAACTTGGGGGCGGGGGCTGCAGGACCGGGAGGCAATGGGCAGCACCACTGCTGTTTATGTCTGGGTTCAGGGAAAGCTCATTTTAAAGGCTCCTCATTACCAATGACCACAAACAAAAGCAAGACCGTTTCTCAACCCCGAGCTCATCGCTCAGGTTTCTCAGCTCCGCTCCGAGGCCTCGCCAGCAGCAGCGGGAACGGCGTGCATCACGCGCTCGGGGCCAGGCTTTGCTTCCACGGGTCCCCACGGCTGCTGCTCGGAGATGGACGTGATGGGGACGGGAAGATTTTGGCAGAGACCCTCAAACTTGGGGACCAAATGCTCCCAAGTTCTTCTCTGTCTCAGTCCTTCCTGGGACCCACGTTGGCATGGCGACGGTGACGGTGATGGGGACGGTGACGGTGAAGGTGATGGTGATGGGGACGGTGACGGTGATGGTGATGGGGACGGTGATGGTGATGGGGACGGTGACGGTGATGGTGATGGGGACGGTGATGGTGATGGGGATGGTGACGGTGATGGTGACGGTGACGGTGATGGGGATGGGGATGGTGATGGGGATGGTGACGGTGATGGTGATGGGGATGGGGATGGTGATGGTGACGGTGACGGTGACGGTGATGGGGATGGTGACGGTGATGGTGATGGGGATGGTGACGGTGATGGTGACGGTGATGGTGACGGTGACGGTGACGGTGATGGTGATGGGGATGGGGATGGTGATGGTGACGGTGACGGTGACGGTGATGGGGATGGTGACGGTGATGGTGATGGGGATGGTGACGGTGATGGTGACGGTGATGGTGACGGTGATGGGGATGGTGACGGTGACGGTGATGGGGATGGTGACGGTGACGGTGATGGGGATGGTGACGGTGACGGTGACGGTGATGGGGACGGTGACGGTGATGGTGATGGGGACGGTGATGGTGATGGGGATGGTGACGGTGACGGTGATGGTGATGGTGATGGGGACGGTGACGGTGAAGGTGATGGTGATGGGGACGGTGACGGTGACGGTGATGGTGACGGTGACGGTGATGGTGATGGGGACGGTGACGGTGAAGGTGATGGTGATGGGGACGGTGACGGTGAAGGTGATGGTGATGGGGACGGTGACGGTGACGGTGATGGGGACAGTGACAGTGAGGGTGATGGGGATGGTGACAGTGATGGGGACAGTGACGGTGACGGTGATGGTGACGGGGACGGTGACGGTGAAGGTGATGGTGATGGGGACGGTGACGGTGACGGTGATGGGGACAGTGACAGTGAGGGTGATGGTGATGGGGACGGTGACGGTGAGGGTGATGGTGATGGGGACGGTGACCTGGGGGAGGGGGGCTGCGCAGAGGACATTCAGTCATGGCCCTGGATGGAGGCAGGATTATGGATCTGATCTCAGCACTGACCATCACTGATGAAACCTTGTGCCCATTGGTTAGGTCCCTCATGCACGTCCTGTCACCGTGTTTGCTTTGCCCAATTCCCATGCCCCGCCTGTCACAGGTTCTAATCCCCGGAGGTTACAAAGCCAGGCGGCCGGTCCCACCCGTCCGTCCTGAGCAGCTCCGGTGCCTGCCGCTCACTGGCTGCCTCGGCAGGTGGCCCAGACCTTCTCATGCCCCAGAGTCTTCGGTGAAGCCAGCGACTCCCCTTCTCCTTCCTAAGCGTCGGGCCCAGACGCCGGAGCGGGTCCCCGTCTCCCCACCACACCTTCCACATCTCGACTCCCTCTCGATCGCACCGTCCTCCCTCCTTCCCAAGACGTCGCCTCATTTGTTCCCTCAGCTGTTCCCTCCCGCCTCCTCCCAGTCTGACTCCGACTTACAATTACTCCTACTTTAATTTATCACTGCGGTGCCTGTGTTCACCGCTTCCCTAATTAAGAGAACACGGCAAAATTATCGTGTCATGAAAACACTCGGCGATAGAACACACAAGACACAGACCCATTTAGAAACCCCCACAGCCACTGCCCGGGTTCCCCAAGGAAGAGGAGTGAGTGACGGGAGGAGATGAAGAAACGCTCAGCACCATCCCTCGGGCCCACGGCCGCGTCTTCAGACGGGAAGGGCTCAGAGCACCCAGATGAAGGGAGGTGCTCTCAGAGGAACAAAGCACCCGCCACCCCCGGGTGTGCGAGGCCACGGCAGCCTCCCACGGCCACCCTGGCCAAGCTGTGCTGCCCACGGCATCTGCGAGCCAGGTTCCCTGGGGACACAGGCGGAAACCAGCCAGGAGTTGCGGGCGGCGGGCGCGCGCTCTAAGACGGGCACGCGCTCTAAGGCGGGCACGCGCTCTAAGGCGGGCACGTGTTCTAAGGCGGGCGCGCGCTCTAAGACGGGCACGTGTTCTAAGGCGGGCACGCGCTCTAAGGCGGGCACGTGTTCTAAGGCGGGCACGCGCTCTAAGGCGGGCAGGCACTCTAAGGCGGGCATGCGCTCTAAGGAGGGCAGGCAGGCAGGCACTCTAAGGCGGGCACGCGCTCTCAGAAACGCTCAGGAAGACAGCTCGCTGCGCATCGTCTCTGGGGGGGAGGCGGTCCGTGGATGTGGCCCAGTGAAAAGAAAGCCTGAACCCACGAGAGCGTGAGCTGGGTCGGGAACCCGGAGGAGCTCTGGAGGAGAGGGAAGCCCCTCAGGGGACGGGGTCTGAGAGCCGTGCGCGGGGACGCAGAGACACAGCGCCCGTCATGGAGATGCCAGGACTCGCGTCTGTGGTGAAGCGCACAGCGCACGGAAACAAACACGATAGAGACTGGGAACAGGGCACACGCTGCTCGCTGCTCGGGAGTCGGGTCCCAGGCCGAGGCTCAGCACGGAGGGCGGACTGGGGCGACGGCGGGAGGATGAGGCGGCCCTGCGGCTCCGGGGCCGCGCCCGCCGGGCACCTGCTGGCGGAGCTGGGCCTGTGCGGGCGGAACCTGGCCCGCCTGGCTCGGCACCGCGGGTCCTGCTGGGCCGGAACAGCCTCAACCCCCCGCGCTGGGTTTTAGGGTTTAGAACCAATGTGTGAGTAAAACAGGGACAAGGGTTCCAGCACAGAAGAGAAACATCCGCCACCAAGGGACACACGCGGCTGCTGGCAGGTGGAACGGGACAGGCGGGCGGACAGAGGAACGAGCGGAGGGAAGGGGACACCCCATCCGACTTGGAGGGCACCTGCTGAAACTGTCCTTGCACCTCAGAGGAGTTTTTGGACAGTGTCATGGTCACTGCTCCCCAGCTGGTCCTGGGGCCTCTGGGACCCGCGGTCAGAGTGAGCCCCTCTCTGCGACGGCCCCCTGGCCCCTCGCTGCCGTCCACACCTGGGGCCCCATGGCCCAGGCCGCCCCACGCAAGGACAAACATGGACGGAACGCAGTTCTTCCTTCACCTTGGTGCCCGCCTGCGCACCCCCCTCCCCCAGCCCCCGCCCCACCACACTCAGCTGGCTGGTGACATCATCCCCTCCTCTCACCCCCTCCCCCTCCCCCTCCCCCTCTCCCTCACCCCGGTTATAACAAGCGATGCTCTTGCTCTCAAGGTGAGTCCGTGCAGACCAGCTCACACGGAGAGGGAGAGCCGGAACCGGGCTGGAGGTGAGGGGGGCAGGTGAGGGAGGCGCCTGAGGCGCTCACACAGAGAGGTGGCCAGCAGGAGGGACAGGTGGCGCCCTCACTGGCACAGGCCACCGACACGCGCGTTTGCGGAGGGACGGCTCTGTGACCTCACATGTCCCTGCCCTGGCCCCAGGACGCCCCTCTGAGGTGGCGTCGTATCACCGATGAGGACACAAACGCAAAGGAACCTGAGCAGGCCCACCGCCCCGGCCTGGGTGGACTTGCACCTGGTGTGTGTGCGTGTGCGTGTGTGCGTGTGCGTGTGCGTGTGCGTGTGGTGGGGGCAGTCTTGTAGGACTGAGCCCTTACCTGCTTGGGCTCTGGTGTTATCTCCAGGTGGACAGTGTGAGAATTGAGATGAACTGTAGGACCAGCTGGTGTCCGAGAATTGATGGTGTGGGGACCCCCTGCCCCACCCACACACGTTGGAATCTGGCCGAGTCGTCGTATGAAAGAGAGAACAACCCGCTGCTTGTTTCAGGAACCACCGTGCTAATAAAGTCTTGTAGGTAACCCCCCCTCCCCCCAGCTGTATTGGGGTCTGACTGACGAATAAAATATATTTAAGATGGACATGATGAGTTATATGCAGTGAAATAATTACTATGATCAAGTTCATCAATATATCACCTCACACCCTTACCCCCTTTGTGTGTGTGTGTGGTGAGAACACTTAAATCTACTCTCAGCAAATGTCAAGTACAGCCCAGTTGTGTGGCTCAGTGGTTGAGTGTTGACCTATGAACCAGGAGGTCACGGTCCGATTCCCGGTCAGGGCACATGCCTGGGTTGTGGGCTTGATCCTTGGTAGGGGGCGTGCAAGAGGCAGCCAATCAATGATTCTCTCTCATCACTGATGTTTCTGTCTCTCTCTCCCTCTCCCTTCCTCTTAGGAATCAATACAAAAATATTATTTTAAATGTCAAGCACGTGATACAGTATCACTAACTCCAGTTGCCATGCTGTGCACTGCAGTCATCTCGCGAAGTAACTCATCTCATAACTGAAAGTGCACCCGTCTGACCAGCACTTCCCCATTCTGCCCACAGCCCGGCCCCGTAACCGCCACCCGCCTGTTTCCACTGGGGCTAAAATTACCCGACAGTGTGGCAGGCTGCACTGGGCCCCAGGGCATGAGGAGGAAGTCCTGGCCCGTTCTTCACAAGGTGACTATTGTGGAGATGGGGCCTTTAGAGGGTATTAACTTAAAAAGAGCCTTTCAGGGGGGCCCAATTCATCAGAGAGATTAGGACAAAAATGGGAATTCAGAGGCGTGCACACGGAGGGAAGACCACACGAGGACACGGCAAGAGGGTGGCCGTCTGCAAGCCCTGGAGAGAGGCTGCAGAGAAACCACGCCGGGCACCCTGGCCTCCTTCGCCTTCAGGGCTGTGGGAGAGTAAGGGCGCTGTTTCCGCCGCCCGGTCTGTGGTGTGTTGGTGTCGTTCGCAGCCCCAGTAAACCCAGACATGGAGCCGCCGCTTCGCTCTGAATCTCCATTGGCTGATAAATTTCACCAGCGTCTACCCATTCCATGACCAGGTCAGCCACTGCAGAGGCCCGAAGGCTGGCCACTGAAAACAAACCGCACACACATGTACACACGCACACATACACACTTGCCGGGAGCCGGTCCATCCCTGCTGTTTCAAGGGACCTGGCATATATGGCATACGGTTCTTAATATGTTTGCTCACCTTCTTGGCGCTGTGTTTTAACCAAGGTCACCTCTCCGAGAAAGGTTGAATCCCCAGGTAGGGATTTTCCCCTGAAGTTAGGGAGGGAATAAAACCCCTCAACTAAGTGCCAGGCAGGTAATTAATCACTTTAACTACGAACAATCATGCTTAAGCTACATAATCTTTACTCCCTGGAATGGAGATAAGAAACGCCCTAACCTTTGTAATAGAGATTGATAGGAGTGAATCAACTGGTATAAATACAGATGTAACTAGACAGCAAGACACAGAACTCAGGAGACAGAACTGAGAAGAGAGAACCTACAGACAGAACCTACACAGAACCTACAGACAGAAGAACTTCGCTGGAGAGAACATGGCAAAAGATCCTGGACTGAACCTGACTACAGAAATTGGCAAGAGAACCTGACTAGAACCTGGTGACTGAACCTGCCTGGAGAACCTGAGCAGAACCTCTCTGGAGATCGAGACCCGAACCTGGCTGGAGATCCTGGCTAGGCTGCTGATCAACTGAACGCTGTCTCCGTGTCCTTCCTTCTTCGCCGACTCCGTCCACACCTTTGGGGACCCCTGGACCCGCTGGGGTTGGACCCCGGCACACACTCATACACACGGGCATACCAAGCACACGCATGCATGCATGCATGCACACGTTTGTGCCCACACACGCATACACAACTTCTCCCAGAGCTCCCACTGAGGAGGGACAGCCAGGGACAGTGTGCAAGCGCCATCTGGGGTGCTTTGCTGACTTTAACTGTTGCCCATATTCTAGAGGCAGAAAAATCTCATACCTTATTTCAAATAATCCCTATTAATATCCCTTCCTAGCCCTCAGACGATCTTAAGAAACAAAAATGAAATCAGAAACTCAGTGAGCTAGAAATATCCGAATGTCTCATTCAGAATGGATTTATCGGAGCAAATAACGCGGGAAAGAAGCCGTCCATCACCGGAGATTCCTCCCAAGGCTCCTCCCAAACCAAGAAAGCAGGAGCCACGCAGGTTAAAAACCTGCACTTTGTCGGATGAATCTTCCTGATTATAGTCTGTTCCTGTGGATGAGTCCTCAGTACAGCCCCTTGTGAAAGGCTTTTACCAAGCGCCCCCTACTGACGGCAGCGGGAATGCCAGGCCCACGGAACAGGATCTGCTGACGGGAACACCTATGAAGGCTTCCATCACATGGCGGGGTGAGGGGGGAAGTGGGGGCAGGCAGGGAAAGGTGAAGGACGTCAGTCCAAAGGGGTGAAGACAGAGGAGCTCGTACCCTGCTTGTAGCTCAGGACCATGCGCCTACAGGTGGACAGGAGTCACAGCCCCCCCCCCCCCCCCCCCCCCCCCCCGGCAGCAGCATGGACCGCCCGCCCGCCCGCCCGCGGTGTTTCTGAAAATAACCCGGCCCTGTCTCAGCCTGACTTCCATCACAAGGTTCAGAAGAGCATCATGAACCCACGACCAGATGCACACTGACCCCCGACCCCAGGGAGCGTGCGGCCTCAGCAATGAAAGCGGAGGCGGCCGGGTGTCTGCGGGCCGTGCCTGACAGGCAGTTACCGGCCGCGCCTGTGTGTGCTGAGAGGGCAAGGCTTTCAGTTTTTACAGGCACTGTGCTCTCTGGTTCTGGTGAAAATAATTATACGTTATTGTTCAAAACATTTTTTTTTCTTTTTCTAGGAAAATTAGTAACAGAATTTCAAAAAAGATTAAGAAATTTCTAAAGGTTATGGAAGATTCCAACCTCACCCTTTTCAGCCACTTGGGTGACTCACATTAACAGCCCTCGGTCTTCAGTGCCTGATGGACAGACACTTGGCCAGACAGACAGCTGCAGACCATAGGCGTTTGCAGAATGGTAACGCACGCGCTCCAGAAGCAGCGTGTGCTGAGATATTACTTCTGCTCGGTGGTTTCTATGAGACCTTAGTGGGCCCAGGTGACACTGCGGTCCCTAGAATGGCCCTCACAGAGCAGCCAAGGCACGTGCAGCAAGCACGCTAGCAGAGGGGAACAATGAAACAATGAGAAAGTGATAATTGCCTCAAAAGAAGTCAAGAAAGGACGAAAAAGGAATATAAAATTAGTGGGACAAATAGGAAAACACTGAGATGACAAAAAGCAGAACAGAACAAGCTACACCACATGAATACTCATCAGACGGAAGCTGAACGCTGTCTCACACCGCGCAGACAGACGCTGAGACGAGAGGCATTCCTCGCAGAAAAGCAGGGCATTTAGTAATGACGGAAGCTCCACTTGGCCTGAGAGGTATTCTGAAACTGCATGTACCTAACAATATGGTGTAGGCGGTGACAGGTCAGAAAGGAGAAATCCATCCGTCACAGCTGAACTGTTAACACTTCTCTCAGCAAGAGCCAGACAAGACGTAACTTGGGAAGGCGACGATGACACGAACAATGCAATCACCAGCGAACCCGGCTGACTGGAAATACAGGACGGGCTGCGCCCAACCACCGAGCCTGCCCCTCTCCTCCAGGCAATCGACACTGGCTCTCTGTGGTGCCATGAAGCAAATCTGAAAGAGTGTCAAGGGGCTGAGATAGAGTGTTTTCTGATCACACGCTGGAATTACACTAGGAATCAATAACATAAAAGGTGACTAGAATACCCCCCAATGTTTGCAAGAAAGCAATGCATTTATAAAGAATTCAAAGAAGAAATTATAATGGAAATCAGAAAATATCTTGAAGTGAAAGAAAATGAAGATATGACACATCAAAGCTGTAAGATGCAGCAAAAGCCATACTTAGAGGAAAATTTATAGCATTATATGCATACATTGGGGGAAAAGACTGAAAATCAATAATTTACGTATTAATCTCAAAAAACAAGAAAACAGAACAACAAATGTAACCCAAAGAAAATAGAAGGAAAAAAATGAGTAGAAAACAAACATCGATGGATTGCCTCCCATACGTACCCGACCGGATATTGAACCCACAACACGAGCATGTGCCCTGACCGGGAATTGAACCCGTGACCGTTTGGTGCAAGGACAACGCCCAACCAACGGAGCCACCGGCCAGGCAGGTTTAGGTGTTTTGACATCATGCTAATCAGCCCCACCCACAACCACAGGCGGGCAGAGAGTCAGGGCTGCCAGGCGAGGCACGGTCACCCTGACCATACGCACGCACAGCTCACCTCGCTGCCGACTCTAATGCCTCGTCACGGATTATGAAACAATGGAATCGCTATGAAGACGATTTGGCTTAAGATATGGGTGGTTCCTCCCAGGACACTGACCAAGTAGCATTTCTGCATCTTCTGCCGTAACAAAGAGCCGAGCCTCTCATCATGTGTGACCACGAGCCTGCTTTGCAGACGGTGACAGGAAGCCTGGTTACATGTGTCCATGCACAGGCTGGAGGCTGGTTACATGTGTCCATGCACAGGCTGGAGGCTGGTTACATGTGTCCATGCGCAGGCTGGAGGCTGGTTACATGTGTCCATGCGCAGGCTGGAGGCTGGTTACATATCTCCATGCGCAGACTGGAGGCTGGTTACGTGTCCATGCGCAGGCTGAAGGCTGGTTACATGTGTCCATGCGCAGGCTGAAGGCTGCGGGTCGGGGTCACCTGCATCCCACCCTCCTCGGCATCGGGGACAAGTGACCGTTTCCCAGCTGTTGCAGAATGGAAAGGACCACAGTGCTCCGTGTGCGTGGGCGAGCATAGAGGACGTCGCCTGACCTGAGTGGAGCGCGGATCTGCCGACCAACAGCCCAGCAGCCAGAGTGGCAACGGCCGAGAGCCCAGGGGCAGCGACCAGAGGCGGCAGAACCCCAGCCCGGAGGCGCGCCCTCGGGAGCATGGGCTGCGGCACGGGCACAGGCAGGGGAGTTCACCGTCCCCGGAACTGGGCTATTAATGGGCGGGACCAGAGGGCCCACACTTCCTGCCACTGGCATCTCCTGAGGGTGCTGGGCCCAAGCCCAGTGCCCACGGGGCCAGAGCAGACCTTGCACGCACAGCGGGCACTGACCTCCGGGCCCAGGCACTGCCCGTCACAGGAGAGCCTGGAGCCACCCTGGGTCAGCCACTCGGGAGGTCGGGGGCGAGGCTGCGTGTGGGTCTGTGCGGGAGACTTGGGGCCCCTGAAAGGAGGGAAGGGCAGAGGAGGGAGGGCAGGGGGGAGGGGAGAGAGGAAGGGGAGAGGCGTGGAGGGGAGCGCAGGCGGCTCCTCCTTGCACTGTGGCCATGAACTGGCTGCGTGGCCTGGAGCCGATCCCACGCCTCCGGTGCACAAGCGGCCTCGAGGCCCTGCCCAGTGCTCGCAGCCTCCCCTTCACGACATGATTGAGGAACCCAGGCTACCGCCTCCTGTGGCTATTTCAGTGAAAATAAATTAAATTTAAACAAAACGAAAACTTCAGTTCCTGCCTCATCAACCACATTTCAGACTGTCAGAGGCCAATGCCCTGGCGGTGCGGACACCGACCGTGCCCACCAGCACGGGGGGCGTCACGGGCACCATGGAGACCGTGCCTACCAGCACGGGGGGCGTCATGGGCACCATGGAGACCGCGCCCACAGCACGGGGGCTTCACGGGCACCATGGAGACCGCGCCCACAGCACGGGGGGCGTCACGGGCACCATGGAGACCGTGCACGTGGGGACATGCGGCTCACACAACATTCTGGAAGTCACTTCTGAAAATATGTATATTCTTATTGATTGAGAGGCAGGGAGAGGGAGAGAGATAAACATCAATGATGAGAGAGAATGACGGATCAGCTGCCTCCTGCACGCCCCTCACTGAGGATGGAGCCCACAACCTGGGCCTGTGTCCTGACCGGGAATCGAACGGTGACCTCCTGGTTCATAGGTCGATGCTCAACCACTGAGCAACACGGGCTGGGCTGGAAGTCACATTTTTAAAAGGAGAACTGAATGCAAGGTCAGAGCCTACGTGAAGCAATGAGAGAAAGCTGGGTATGTGTGTTGTGTGTAGCCACGTGTGGAACAGGAAAGGATTCGTCAAGGACACCTGTAGGTAAGCCACACCCACGCACACCGAGCTGTGGCCCAGGGTAGACGCCATCGCTTTTCCCCTAAAGGGTCTGCGTGAGACCAGGAGCCGTCTGCAGCCACTGCCGTTCCAGGCGGCAGTGCCACGTGGGTAGCGCATAAAGCGCAGGGCTGCACCCAGCCACACGCTAAGGAATAGGGTCTGTATGAAGACGCCAAACCTGTACTGATGGCATAGAAGATGGCTTCACAGCGCAGAACAGCAACAGGGACATGACATCCAACGGCATCGGTTCTCCCTAAGGGCCTCCGCCTCCAAGAAGCCCCCGCCATCTCCAACAGGCTGGTGGTGCGTCTTTGTTTTCCCTCTTTGAGGGGGTGGGAGATAGCTTGAACGTGACAGAATAAGCTTAAAGTTCACAAGTGAGAATACGAATAAGCAAAGGAAACTGGCCAGGAAAATAAATCCGGAGGAGACAAAGAATGGGGAGAATCAGTCCTATTCACTGTTAAATAGGCTACAGCAGCATGGAATTGGTTCGGAGACGGGCAAAGGTCAGCAGAAGAGCCTGGCTGGAGCACAGCTGACCGTCCAGGTGCCATCTCCAATCTGCAGGGACAGAAGCGCCTCGGAGCAATGCTGAAGCCGCGTGTAACGTGCCAAACAGAACCCGGAACCGCACTCACTCCGTATACCAAACCCCAACGGAGGAGAGGCACGCGTCAAAGTGAAAATACAGAAGCTCCAGAAGGAAACACGCTCCCCTACATTCTGGCCCAGAAAGGACTCTCTAGGGATGCGCAGAAGATGGGAAGGTGAAGTTTCTCCATCTGAACTGCAAACAAAAAGAATGAAAACTTCTGGGGCACAACAACAAAACCCACACAACAAACATGAAATCAAGTGGCCAACCTGAGGACACACGGCAATTTATGAGTTAAAGTGTCAATTTCCTTAATTTATATAAAAATCTCAAAATTCAGGTAAGTACAGACCAAAACCTTACCAGACAAGTAGCAAAAAGATATAAGCAATCAATTTACAGAAAAAATCAACAACAAATGACCAATAAGCACTAAAGGTAATCAACCTTGTTCCTGATTAAGGAAAAAATCAACAACAAATGACCAGTAAGCATTAAAGGTGATCAACCTTGTTCCTAATCAAGGAAAAAATCAACAACAAATGACCAATAAGCATTAAAGGTGATCAACCTTGTTCCTAATCAAGGACAAGCAAATTAAAACAGAGAGATCGTCTTTCCACCTGAGATCCGGCGGGACCGAGAACAATCCTGGGACTGGGGAGAAGGCGGGGAGGACTCCGTGCACGCAGGTGACGGGAGCTGGAGTGGAAACCACAGACAGCCGATTGGCAGCGTCTATCAAAATGCAAGATAACCACACCCCTGCTCAAAAATTTCACTCCTAGAGACGCATCTCACAGCCCTGGCCAGTGTGGCCCCGTGGATAGAGTGTCGGCCTGCAGGCCTAAGGGTCCTGGGTTCAATGCCGGTCAAGGGCAGGTACCTTGGTGGCAGGCTCCTCCCCGGCCCGGGCCCTGGTCGGGGCACATGCGGGAGGCAACCAATCGATGTGTTTCTCTCACATCGATGTTTCTCTATCTTTCCTTCTCTCTTCCACTCTCCCTAAAATCAATGGAAAAATATCCTCAGGTGAGGATTAACAGCAACAACAAAAGCATCTCATAAACACGCATATAACACGGATTTATTTTTAAGGATGCTGCTTGCAACACTGTTTATACAGGAGAAAAAACTAGAAACAACCTAAATGTCTCTGCTTAAATCACGTCTATTTTGGTCATGGAAGGCCAGCCAGTCATCAAAGCAATGCACTGAGCTCACTGGAAGGATGTCCACAGCGACTTTCAAGGCAAGTGGTGAAGGAGTGCATCCAGCACACTGTGAGAGCTTGTGTCTGTACAGACATTGCATGTTACACGTGTGTAGAGCATACATGAAAGGCACACATGGGAAACTGGCGGAAGCCGGTCCGTCCTTGCTGCTTGACATAGTCGCTGCAGGGAAGAAACATCTGCACAGCATATGTCTCGGGGGACCCGGCGTATATGGCATACTGTTCTTGATGTGTTTGCTCCCCTTCTTGGCGCTATGTGTTTTAACCAAGGTCACCTCTCCGAGGAAGGTTGTTTCCCCAGGTAGGGATTTTTCCCTGAAGTTAGGGAGGGAATAAAACCCCTTAACTAAGTGCCAGTCGGGTAATTAATCACTTTAACTAGGAACAATTACCCTTAAGCTACATAATCTTTACTCCCTGGAATGGAGATAAAAAGCGCCCTAACCTTTGGAATAGAAATTGACAAGATTAAAATCAACTGGTATAAATACAGATGTAACAAGACAATAAAAGACAGAACCTGGCAACCGAACCTGGCTGGAGAACCTGGAGAACCTGGCTGGAGATCCTGGCTAGGCTGCTGATCAACTGAACGCTGTCTCCGTGTCATTCCTTCTTTGCCGACTCCGTCCACACCTTTGGGGACCCCTGGACGTGCTGGGGCTGGACCCTAACAGGAAACCTCACAGAGGCCGCCTCTAGGAAACGGGCGGAGAGCAGAGGATGGGGTTGTCAATGTCCGTCTTTATCTTTATGACCAAACGTTACTTTCATAACTGCCCTTCGCTCCCGCAGCACAGACGACAGGGCCCAGCTGGCCCTCAGCAGGCAGCGCTTATTCCCAGGGTGCACCCCAGGAGGGCTCCCCGTGGCCCCGCGGACCCCACAGACAGCCCCACAGACCCTACGGTCAGCCCCGCGGACCCCATGGCCAGCCCCGCGGACCCCATGGCCAGCCCCGCGGACCCTACAGCCAGCCCCACGGACCCCACGGCCAGCCCCGCGGACCCCACGGCCTGCCCCGCGGACCCCACGGCCAGCCCCGCGGACCCCACGGCCTGCCCCGCGGACCCCACGGCCAGCCCCGCGGACCCCAGAGGTCCGCGGACCCCACGGCCAGCTCCGCGGACCCCACGGCCAGCCCCGCGGACCCCACAGGTCCACGGACCCCACAGCCAGCCCCGCGGACCCCACAGCCAGCCCAGCGGACCCCACGGCCAGCCCCGCGGACCCCCCGGCCAGCCCCATGGACCCCCGGCCAGCCCAGTGGGGAACCAACACAACGGGTGGGTAATTTTTGCCTAAGTTGGCGGTTAGGCTGGAGAGGGGCGTGTCATCCTGGCCCTGTGGCGCAGAGAACTGGTCCCCAGCACCCGAGCTGTCCCCAGTGCTGAAGCCCTCGCTCCCTTCGTCCCCACTGGGGCGGCGGATGCGCAGCACCTCGGATTAGGGCTCCGGGGCCAGACTGCTGGGCGCTGCGCTGCGTCTGTAAGAACCAAGTTTGTAAAGACGGTTCATTCACTATAACTGAGAGCACAGCTGGCTGCCCAGCCTGAGCCCGCGCAGCTCACAGGGGAAGGCCGCTGGTGCCGCTCCGGCCGATGGCTGCAAACAGCGCGGAGATGAGGAGGTCGGCTGAGGGGCCCTCTCGGATGGGATGTGCCAAAGAGGGACAGCACCTTCGCTCCACGGCTGGCAGGTGCGGCGGAGATTTAGCAGATGACAAGCACGTTCTGAAAGGAGCTGTGTGGGCCCTAAAAGGCATTTGAAGAGCAATGAGAGCGAGGCGGGAGGGGGAAAGAGAGAGAGGAAAGGGGGGGGAGACCGCCAGCAAACATGGTGTGTATTTTCCGATTCCAGTATTTATCTTAATGCACCAGGCAGCTAGGACTTCTCATCAGCAAGAATGATGTCATGCCTTCGAGTTTATGAGGTTCTTATATTCATTATCTTATCAGAGATTTTTTTTTTAAGTGTTTCATTTCTTAAGTAGTTTTCAACTTTGTAGCAAAAACATCCTTTTCAGTCCAACAGACTCCGCGGATATCACAGCCGTTCTGAGTACTGACAAGTGTAACGGACGTACACCAGTGCGGTGACCTTAGAGCCACGGGCTCTGCTGGCCTAGAGCAGCTCACGCCACCTCTAGAGGTGCCTCAAGTGCTTTTGGAAAAATAAGGCTCAATGTCTAATGGACTTAAAAGAGCAGCGCCTTCACTGTACGCTGCTTTTACTTCCGTCGCTGCACAGCTGTTCACGAAGCTCCCAGCACACGGCCCAGCAGGCGCCATCCTGGGCACAAGACGGGAGCAGTGAGCAGCACAGACACGGCCCTCTGCGCGTAATGATCTAACGAAAGGGCGAAGGCACTCAACACTGACCGCGGGCCGGCACCACGCTTTGCCAGGCACGTATGTGGTAGCCTGTCCCCCTCACGCCCCACTTCACAAGCGAAGGGAGTAAAGCACAGAGTGGGGAGCTACCTGCCCAAGGCCACACAGCCACGCTGCCGGCAGAGCTGGCGTTTGTTGGGCTGACTTGGCTCTGGGCCCACCCTCTTTACACGGTATCACCCAGCTTTTAAAACGCACCACTCCACACCAAGGCAGGGATCTGGCCATGACGGGCAGGTATCGTGGGAAACATGTACACACCCCAGGGAATGACACAGCCACCTCCCCGAGGGTCCCTTCGGGGAAAGGAAACCCGGGCGGGCGCTGTGTGGGGTGCCTTCTGCTTCCATGGTTCAAACTTTGTAACCGCTCCTGGCGGCCCCAGGCCTGGCTTCTCCCTTCTGAAAAGGCGCTCAGGGCTTGGATGCCTGAAATAGTCAGCCACCAGGCTCCATGCACAATGTACGTGACGACCGCCCCCTGGTGGCCAGCGCTGGCTGGTGCTAGAACAGAGCTGCTAGGATTCTTTTTGCCTCGTTGGTTGAAGGGAGAACAAATACAGTATTTATCTGACAGATAAACATGCTGGTTTAACACGTTTCCCTCCAGGTTTAAGGGGAATTTTGTGCATAATTTAGTCTGAGAAACTACAAGCCGGTGGCACCTGGACGGAAAGTGGAAATGGTGTAAGGACGCCTGGATTTCACAGGAACCAGAACCCCACGGTCACTCCGGCCAGACGTCACAGCTCGCCGCCCGCTGCCCCAGACGCACTGGCAGTGGGACACAGCCCAGCACATCCAACCCCGTGAGCAGGAGCCCGTCCAGCTGCGCGGCCTGGCCTCTCGTCCCGATCGTGAAATTACTCCCAGGACCGGCCGGGTCTGACGGGTGGAGGGCGGCAGCGGGGCGGACGGGACAAGGCCCGGGGCGGACCCCTGTGGAAGGCAGATCTTACCTCACGTGTCCCCTGCCCAAGGGGGGCTCAGGCTGACCCCATCACTCTGCCTCTGGCTGCAGGTCCAAACCCACGCGGGGGCAGGGAGGCGCCAGCCAGGAGCCTCACACACATTGCGGACGGTGGGGGCGGGAGGAGCCGGCACAGGCCTGGCCGCAGTGGCGCCAGCGACCCACTGCTCAGTCACCCGCTCACGACACGAGACTCTGGTCGGGCAAACCCTCCCGGCCAGGACCAGGGTCTCCCGCCCCAGACAGAGCCCTGAGACGCCCAGGTCTCCCCGGCACGAAGAACCTGAGGCACCACTCGAGCTCCTTTACGCCCATGTGCCCTTCCTGTGGCTTCAGGCAGTCACGGGGCCGCAGGGCCGGGGCCTGGGGAGCGCTGTCTGCCGTGGCCTTCGGGCCACACGCTCTCGGTCAAGTACACGTTCGTGCTTCAGAGAACGCAGCACAGCAGCCACGTCTATTCCTGCAGGAGCTGCACGCTCGGCCGGAAACTACAGAACAGCAGCTGAGAACTCGAACTCCTGGCTGGCCAGGTGCTGGCCGGGTGCCCCTCATCTCCGGCACCGGGGACCACGGCCCACGGTCCACAGCCCACAGCCCACGGCCCACGGCCCACGACCCCACAGCACACGGCCCACGGCACATGGCCCGCGGCCCACAGCCCACAGCCCACGGCCCACAGCACACAGCCCACGACCCACAGCCCACGGCACACAGCCCACGACCCACAGCACACAGCCCACGACCCGCGACCCGCGGCCCACAGCACACAGCCCACAGCCCATGACCCACGGCCCACTGCCCACTGCCCACAGCCCACGACCCACGACCCGCAGCCCACAGCACACAGCCCACAGCCCACAGCTCACAACCCACAGCCCACGGCCCACGGCACTGGCTCACCCACTGCTCTGCTTTCTCAGCAACAAGCCAACAGAACAGAACAACGCTCACAGGGCACAGCGGTGGGTGGGCTCAGCGAACACTCGCACAACACAGACATCTCATCGCAGGCCTCGTTCACGGGTCCGTGTGCCCTGGAATCCATGGCCGACACTACTATTATTTTCTAGGTAAACTCGATGAACATATTCAATAACAGTGACTTACGGCTAATGAGGACCCGCTAACAAAAGCCCATCCTACGGACAGGCCCCACCTGTCGGAGGAAGCAGCTCTGGTGCGCGCCCCGTGAGCTGGTCGTTCGGGTCTATTTCCTCCTTTCGTCTGTGACAAGGGCCAGAGGAACATGAGTGCATGTAAGATGCCCTCTGCCACAGCCTGAATGCTCGGGTTCCCCAAATCCACATGCAAACACCCTAATCCCCAAAGACAGTATCTGCAGGCGGGCCTTCGGGTGATTAGGTCATGGCGTGGAGCCCTCCTGCTGGGACCCGCGCCTCATAAAAGGCCACCCCACGGCTCACAGAGCCCCTCCCCCGCCTCCCACCAGTGAGGGCGCCGCAGAGGTGAGACGTCTGCCTGGGAAGCAGGCCCTCCCGCCTCCCTGCTCAGCATCCAGGCCAAGTCAGGGTGTCCCTCCCGCCCCTCCCTGCCCAGCATCTCATGCTAAACCTTCATGTCTCAGCTCCTGCGGTTTCAGCAACACCCTGTGGACTCCTGAGTCCTGCCCCAGGACCAGCTGCTTATGAAAACCTCCTGAACCCACGCAGGTCCCTGTAGGGCCTGACGCCGCCCGCCCAGCCGGTCCCGGCCGCCTGCCCGCCCAGCCGGTCCCGGCCACCCTCCTCACAGGGCCCTCCTGCTCGCTCGGCTGCACTCGCTGCCTGGGAGCGCCGTGTCCACTCTCTCCTCCTCCAGCCCAGAACCTACACCAGCAGGAAGCCCTCATGTCCGCCATCCTACCCACAGGCCGAGCGCAGTGCCTGGAACATGGTGAGCGGTGAATGAAGAGCAAAGGAATAAAGGCCTGGAAGGAAGCTAGCCAGTCTCTGCCCAGCATCCCTCCCGGGTCCTCTCACCTGCGACAGCAGCCCCCGCCCTCCCAGACCTCGCTCCCGCCCCGCCTCTGAGTCTTGCCTTCTTCCCCCGTCACCTCCTGTTTCCCCAAGGAAACCGCCAGCCCTGAAGGAGGTGCTGTCTTACACACTGCTGCGCCCCGAGCCTAGAGCTGTGCGCCCGCCCACAGCAGAGCCTCGGTAAACGCCTGTTGAAATGAGTCGCTAGCATCGCGGGCTCCATCTCACACAGCATTTCCAGGCTGCGCAGCGTTCCTGGGGAGAACGTGAGACTGCGACTTGCTAGACCCCCAGGCAAACACACAGTCCCGCGTGACCTGACCTTGCTCCACTGGACACACCGCCTGGGACCCCCCGAGAGAGGCGGGAAGGCTAGCTAGACGCTGGCCGGGGAGAAAGAAGGCTTTGGAGTGAGGAAGGCCCTGTATTTGTGACCACTGTCGCTTTAGATTGCGTGCATGGAAGCTTACCTACACTCACAGTCAGTGTAAATCCTTCCTGAAAAGTATAGGGCATATCCTATCCTCCTATCTAATAAAAGAGAAACATGGTAATTGGCGTACGACCGCTACCCTTCCCATTGGCTAATCAGGGCGATATGCAAATTAACTGCCAGCCAAGATGGCGGCCGGCAGCCAGGCAGCTTGAAACTAACATGAGGCTTGCTTGCTTCAGTGACGGAGGACTCCAACATTCCCGCCTGCCGCTGCAGGCCTCTGAGCTGCAACTCTAAGCAACTATGTAACAAATATAGAAGCTAAACAAAACCCCAGAAACCTGCTTTAGTCTGCTCGCCGGGCTTCAGCCAGCAGGATCGCAACATTGTAAGCAAAGGCCAGAAACCTACTTTCAGCAGCGGAGGCCTAAGAGCTGGAGCCAAGCCTCAAAGCGAAAGCTGGCCCAGAATAAAAAGAAAAAAAAGAAAAAAGGAGCGGTTGGGAGCTTCAGTCACCCCCAGCCTGAAAACAGCCCTCAGCCCCTCACCCAGATTGGCCAGGCACCCCAGTGGGGACCCCCACCCTGAAGGGTATGTGACCAGCTGCAAACAGCCATCATCCCCTCACCCAGGCTGGCCAGGCACCCCAGTGGGTACCCCCACCCTGAAGGATGTGTGACCAGCTGCAAACAGCCATCATCCCCTCACCCAGGCGGGCCAGGCACCCCAGTGGGGACCCCCACCCTGATCCAGGACATCCTTCAGGGCAAACCAGCTGGCCCCCACCCATGCACCAGGCCTCTACCCTATATATTAAAAGGGTAATATGCCTCCCAGCACCGGGATCAGCGGAGCTGCGAGGCCTCCCGGCACCGGGATCAGCGTGACAGGGGGCAGCGCCCAAACCCCCTGATCGCCCTGCGGCTCTGTGTGTGACAGGGGGTGGGGCCACAACCTCCCTATCCGCCCTGCTCTGTTCATGACAGGGGAAGGCGCCCCAACCCCCTGATCAGCCCTGCTCTGTGCCTGATAGGGGGGAGCTCCCCAACCCCTGATCGCCCTGCGGCTCTGTGTGTGACAGGGTGCAGCGCCCCAACCCCCCCACCCCCACGGGCCCTGCTCTGTGTGTGACGGGGTAGAGCCATAACCTCCCCATCAGCCCTGCCCTGAGTGTGAGAGTGGCGGCGCCCCAACCCCCGATCAGCCCTGCTCTGTGGGTGATAGAGGGTGGTGCCCCAACCCCCTGATTGGCCCTGCTCTGTGCGTGACAGGGTACAGAGCCCCAACCCCCCTGATGGGCCCTGTTCTGTGAGTGACAGGGGGAAGTGCCCCAACCCTGATTGGCTCTGCTCTGTGCGTGACAGGGGGTGGCGCCGCAACCTCCCCATCGACCCTGCTCTGAGCCCGACCAGGGGCTGCACCTAGGGATTGGGCCTGCCCTCTGCCACCCGGGAGCAGGCCTAAGCCAGCAGGTCGTTATCTCCCGAGGGGTCCCAGACTGCGAGAGGGCAGAGGCCGGGCTGAGAGACCCGCCCTCCCCCCCCCCCCCCCGAGTGCACAAATGTTTGTGCACCGGGCCTCTAGTCCTATATAATAAAAGGGTAACATACAAATTGACCGAACAGCCGAACAACCGGTCGCTATGATGAGCACTGACCACCAGGGGGCAGACCCTCAATGCAGGAGCTGCCCCCTGGTGGTCAGTGCACTCCCAGAAGCCGGGCTCACAGCTGCCAGGCTCAAGGGTGCTGAGAGCAGCAGCAGTGGCAGGAGCCTCTCCCACCTCCACGGCAGCACTAAGGATTTTGGACTGATGGCCTAGGCCTGCTCCCCACAGGGACATCCCCTGAGGGCTCCAGGACTATGAGAGGGCACAAACCAGGCTGGGGGACCCCCCACCCCCGATGCAGGAATTTTGTGCACCAGGCCTCTAGTCAATTATAATCAAATGGGGCTTAAGTACACACTCCCCACTCCACAGTGGCTCCCCTAGAAAAGCCTCCAACACAGCTCAGCGGCAGCGTGTGCAGCATGTGTAGTGTGTACAGAGTGTATAGTGTGCACTGCATGTGCAGCATGTACAGCAGTGTGTACAGTGTGTGTGTGCAATGTGTACAGCATGTACAATGTGCACAGTATGTACAGCATGTACAGCAGTATGTGCAACCATGTGTATAGGGTGTGCAGTGTATAGTGTGTACAGTGTGTACAGTGAACACAGTGTGTGCAGTGTGCGGTGTGTACAGTGTGTGCAGCATGTACAGTGTGTATATTGTGTGCAGCATGTGCAGGTGCAGCATGTATAGTGTGCAGCGTGTACAGTGGGTATATTGTGTGCAGGGGCAACGTGTGCAGCATGTACAGTGTGTATAGTGTGTGCAGCATGTACAGTGTGTATAGTGTGTGCAGCATGCGCAGGTGCAGTGTGCAGTGTGTTCAGCATGTGCAGTGTGTGCAGCGTGGACAGTGTGTATAGTGTGTGCAGCGTATACAGTGTGTGCAGCATGTGCAGGTGTAGTGTGCATAGTGTGCAGTGTGTGCAGCGTGTACAGTGTGTATAGTGTGTGCAGCATGTGCAGCGTGGACAGTGTGCAGTGTGTGCAGCGTGTACAGTGTGTATAGTGTGTGCAGCATGTGCAGCGTGGACAGTGTGCAGTGTGTGCAGCGTGTACGGTGTGTATAGTGTGTGCAGCATGTGCAGCGTGGACAGTGTGCAGTGTGTGAAGCATGGACAGTGTGCAGTGTGTGCAGCGTGTACGGTGTGTATAGTGTGTGCAGCATGTGCAGCGTGGACAGTGTGCAGTGTGTGCAGCGTGGACAGTGTGCAGTGTGTGCAGCGTGCAGCGTGCAGCCCGGAGCCAGGAGGGGACGCCCTACGGCCTGGCAGCTGCCTCTGCCTGGGCATCTCTCTCTGGAAGACAGGCTTCATTCCACACCTCCGGTCCACATTTTACTCTGATGCTAACTGCAGATTTGAAATTAACTCCTCCTCGCACCTGGTTACTCATACCTGCCCCCTCCGCGTCCCAGGTGTCTACACTGTGTGGACGGGCGGGGCTCCCTGTACCCAGTGTCCCTGTGGGCGGGCGGCATGTCCCTCCTCCAGCAGCGAGATTCCCCAGTAAATGCCCCTCAGGCCCAGAAGGGGAGCCCCTTCCGGGCGCCGTTCCACCCCAACCGGCCAACCGCTGGGCGATTAGCAACGCGCTCACCCAGCCGCTCACCCAAACACGGCCGGTCCTCCCTCCCGCGGCGGACGGCGGTGAGTCAGTCCGTGGGGAGTCCCCGGCCGCCCGCTCCCCAGGTCCGGCCACTCGGTGCTCATTCCGCCCCAGCCGCCCGGCAGGGGCCTCGCGGGGAGGCGCCTGCAGGTGCTGGGGACCCGGCCCTCGGGGAGCGCGACCCACCCCAGCGGCACCGGGAAGCCGGGCAGGGCGCCCATGGGGTCGCCGCGTCCCGGGGTCCCCGCCCCGCCCGACGCCTCCCGCAACAGGCGTCGGCCCGCCCTCCGACGGCGCGCTCCCCGCTCACCCGGCACAGGCCGTCCGCGAACACGCGTGGGTCCAGGTGGCAGGCGATGGTGGCGCAGGGCAGGCCGCGCAGGTCCACCTCCTCCATCTCGCAGTCGATGAAGCTCCAGTCGCCGCCGCCTTCGCCCACGCCGGCCGCCCCCGCGAAGGGCGCGAAGGGCCGCGGCGTCACCCCCGGCCGCCCTCGAGCCTCGGCCGCCTCCCCGAGCGGGGGCCCGGCCCCGCCGTCCTCCATCCCGGCGTCCGTGCTCCCCGCCGCCGGCCTCGGTGAACCCGCTCGCAATCGCGGCGCGGCGGGGCGTCCACCCGGGTCGGGGAGACTCGGCCTCCGCGCCAGCCCCGTCCGCCGCCTTCCCTTGGCGCCCCGCCCGCCAGGCCTCGGGGGCGGAGCTCCGGCGGAGTCGGCGGCGGGCCCTTTAAGGCCGGACCCGCTGGACTCTTGTGCCCCGCCCTTCCAGGAGAGACAACCAATCAGAGAGCGAGCTTTCTCACGTGACCCTCAGACCGCTTCAGCCTGAAGCCTCGGCAGCCATGTTGGTTAAGGGCAGAGACCTCTCGGGGCCAGTCCTGCTTTGTCCTGGGCCCCGGCTGGTGGCGGGGCTAGCGGCGGGGCCCCGGGCGGTGACGTTGGAAGCACGTGGGCCAACCGTTGGAGACCTGAGTGTGACCCAGCTCTGGCTGCGGCCCGTGGCCTGGGCCGGCGGTTGGCTGCTTAGCTGCATTATTACAGGAGCCGCCAATGAGGAGGGAGCGGGACCATGACGTCAGCGCTAGTCATGACGTCACTGTTCACCGTTGACGTGATCGGTGAGGCTTTGACTTGCCACTGTAGGACAGAGAAGACCTGAAACGCCTGCTGTGCCCTCGGGGGCTGACGGGGAGCACAGGTCCCCGTCTCTCCCTCCAAGAAACGCACTCTTCCTCCCCCGCCGCGGACAGTGCGGGGCCTGGAAAACGGCCGCACCGCCGCTTTGCCCTTCCCTCCTCGGCCAAGGACCCAGGGCCTGTCCTCGCTGCAGAGGGAGGTCAGTGGGCCAAGACCCCGGGAGGGCCCAGCAGAGGCCGCGCCGTCCATGTGCTCCGTGTCCTGGCAGGCGGGCGCCGAGACCTGGTTTCTCCTGGAGGCCGACCCTCCGCTGGGGCTGGACCGATGATGACACACGCACGTCCCACGAGCAGCTGCGATGTACCCGTGTCCTGTGCTTCCTAGAAGGCTGTGGCCCCTGGAAGCTGATACCCATGGGGGTGATGTGCAGGCAGAGATGGTGCAGGACCTAGAAGTGCTGTGAGGACCTGGACACGGGGACCCCCTGCCCGGCTGGTGGGGTGTCACTCGGCAGGTCCTCCAACAGGTCAGCAAAAAGCCAGCAGGCCAGCAATTCCTCTCCCGGGTGGAGACCCGAGAGAACAGAGAGGAGGGAAAACTCGTGTCCACACAAACGCCCCTACGCGGAGGTGCATGGCTCCTTCTGCACAAGAGCTGGAGTGGGCACTGCCCGGTTCCGATCCGATGCCGGGTCAGCCGGATGCACGCACACACGGGCCTGTTACCACCCTCAGAGGCAGTGAAGCGCTCACACAGGTCACATGGGGGAGACTTGAAACATGCCGAGTTCAAGAAGCCAGTCACACAGACCATGCGGTTCCATTCACAGGAAATGCCCAGGAAAGGCAAACCCCAGGAGATGGGAAGTGGGCGAGGGATGCCGGGGGCTGGAAGGGGGGCAGGAATGCCTTCCAAGGACACCGGGCTTCTTTCTGAGCAGAGAAATGCTCTGGAGTCGGAGTGGGGATGTTTGCACAGCTCCATGGAAATAGCGCGAACCCTCAGACTGACTGTGCTTGAAAGGGTGGATTTTATACTATCGCAGGTGAACTCCATCTCAGTACGGCTGGTATTTTAAATTAACAGAATGGGGTCCGGCTGGCGGGGCTCAGGGGTTGAACATCGACCTGTGAACCAGGAGGCCACGGTTCGATTCCCGGTCAGGGCCCGTGCCGGGTCGTGGGCTCCATCCCCAGGGTGGGGCATGCAGGAGGCAGCCGATCAATGATCCTCTCGTCATTGATGTTTCTCTCTCTCTCCCTCTCCCTTCCTCTCTGAAATCTTATAAATAATAAAATATATTTAAAAAGAAAATGAGAGAGTGTGGGGATGGGTGGCAGGGGTTCGGTGACGTGCTCAGAGTGGAGGACGTCCCAGAGCTGGAAGCTCGAAGCCCCGCCAGACGCCAGACGCTCTGAGGGGAACAAAGGGGAACAAAGGGGAACAGGCAGCAGCTTTGGAAAAACAACTCGGGCCAACCCGCTGCCAGGCGGGTCCCTGTTGTGTCCTCCCCTGAGGACCGGAGGCCCTTTCCATCTGGCTCACCCTAAGCCCTTCCAGCACAGACAAAGGTGGGAGAGGAAGGCGCCCAGAAACCCAAATGCCACGCAGTAGGCTGGCGCCGCTGGCAGCGCGGAGCTGAGAGGCGAGGGCCAGCTCAGCCCCAGGTGAGGGGTGAGGACAGGTTCCTGTGCTGACTTCACACCACGGCCATCATTACCAGGAAGTAAGTGGAGCTCATGGAGCCCGGCGGTGGTTGAGCGCTGACCTATGAACCAGGAGGTCAGGGTTCGAGTCCCGGTCAGGGCACAGGCCCGGGTTGCAGGCTCCATCCCCAGTGCGGGGCGTGCAGGAGGCCGATCAATGAATCTCTCATCACTGGTGCTTCTATCTCTCTCTTCCTTTCTCTCTGAAATCAGTAAAATATATATTTTTTAAAGAAGAAGATGGAGACGCACATTCAGTGACTTGGATTCCCTCCTCTGTTGCCCCCATCTCCCCCCCTCCCCCGCCCCCCGCAGCACAATCAAGAGCAGGTAGTTCTTAGTGTCTGTGTGGCTCCAATGATACTGCCGGCTGCACGCGGGCAGCTCTGAAATGGTGTGTGGGCGTGCACGACTCGCTCAGACTCGCTCAGCTCACCCCATGGGCAGGTGCCAGTCATCTCTCCAGAGCCTTAGGACTGAGCCTCAAAGAAATGGAATGATTTTCCCACGAGCAAAGGCAGCTCGTGGCCAGGCAGAGCACCAGCTCATCTCAGTGGGGAGCAGGGGGATGGCCCTGAGGAGGAGCGACGCCCCCAGGCAGCGGCCCTGCAGGCCATGCTCTCGGCCAGCCCGGCCACGGGGCACGGTCTCCAGTGACAGAGCCCAGCGTGTCAGAGCGCGTCAGGCTCTCAGTACACGGTTAGCATCACGCCTTCCGGTCTGGGTACCGAGGGGTCCTGCCCTAGTGCACGCAGCCTGTTGAGTAATAAAAGGTCAGATTCTTCTTTAGAAAAGAAAACTGTACAGCGACTGCCATCTCTGTCACACCTATGAGCTTAGGAGGGGCAGGCGCTGTGCCCACTGCCTTGGCTGCCACCAGCAATGAACACCAATTGACGGGGGAGGGGGGGCGGGGGAGAGGGGCGGAAAGGGGTGAGAAGTAGGCTGTCAACATCTCGGTAGAAGCCACGCGAAACATGCCCGAAGTAATGCCTGCGGGCATCTCTAAGGGTGAAATCAATCAGAAAGGGGGGGGGGTGTAATCCCAGAGCTGTGCGCCCTAAACACGGACACACCCTCAGGCTCCCCGGGAGCGGTCAGCTGCCCCTGTGCCCGCCTTGGCGATGGAACCTAAGCGCCTGCTTCCTGCTTCGGCACCTGGGGCACAGAGCCCCCCTTCTCCTCGGCTCTCAGAGCCGGGCTGGTCTGACTCCCCACATCTGAGGGAAGGGAAGGGCAGGGGCCAGAGCGCCCTCAGCCCCCCCCCCCGCCCCTCCCCCCCGCCTGTTCACCACAGCATCACTGACACCCGGCGACGGGGAAGCAGCCAGGTGCCCACCGCGGGCGAGCGCTTCCGATGTGGAGCGTGCACACCTGGAATGTTACTCAGCCGTGAAGAGGGATGAAACCTGACCGTTCGTGACGACATCGATGGGCCGAGGGGGTATTGTGGGGAGCGGCCACAGCGTTTGCACAGGTTCAAGCCTCGGACTGAGGAGAGGGCAGGTCCTCCCGTGGCAAAGCCCTCCCAGCACAACGACAGCCAAAGGCTACGGTTGTGAGCTTGACCTCAAGGCCCGAACCTGTGGCCCCGCGTGGCTGAGTGATGTGGGCTTGATAGGGTTCAGGTGCATGTAACTGACTAGGTCCGAAACCCAGGAGAATGTTGTGAACATCTTGAGCCCGCTTGCTTTGCCTCGTGGAATCTGCTATAAAACAAAGACTCAGCTTGCAGGCCGTGGGGCTGTCTCTCCATCAGAGACAGCTTTCTTCGCTCTTCTTCATCCTTCACCGCCCCCTCAGGCTCACCCCTGGCCGTGCTGGACACGGTTCAGGGTATGATGTTGAGTGAACTAAGTCAGGCGGAGAAAGACAACTATGGTATGATTTCGCTGATGTGGCATCGAAGAAAATAAAACAAATGAATAAACACAAGAGAATAGAAACAGGCCCATAGGTATACAGAACAAGCTGGTGGTTGGCAAAGGTGGAGGGTGGGAGGAAGGGTGAAGTGAGAAAATAACAAAATAAAATAATAATGGGCCACACGAACCGTCAGCATAAACAGCAACAAAAACCCTGCTCTCAGGGGCTCAGGTCTGAGGCAACGAGTCCCATCACCGCCATTCCTGCTCCTCCCCTCACGCCGGCGCCAGCCCGCGGTCACCGCATGGAATGCAGTCAGGGCTCCCGAGGCCGCCCTCGCTGTCCCGGGCCGGCACCTGCCTCCTCCAGCCTGGCAGCCGGTTATGCCAGCGGCTCGGGCCAGGACCCAGCCCATTCCTTCGCCGGGAGGGAGAGGTCACTGGGACTCTCACTGGCTTCCTGGCTGCTCTGGAATGGAAGGGGCCGAGCCGTAGGCCCTGCTGGACGCCTATTAGAGGAACCGAAGGCATTTCCGCACATTCTGGCAAATTATAGCCGTTTGAACATTTTATCTAAGCGGGGAGGCAAGTAGCTGGCTCTCCGGGCGCTGCTTGCACGGGAATGAACTGTTCCGAAGCCGCCTCCAGCCCACGGACCCCGAACCGCTCGACCCAGGGCTCCCATTGGGCGGCCTCCCCCGGGAAATGAATAGAAAGGTGCGCCATTTTTGTTGCGATTTCAGGGACAGGAACTTTCTTCCTTACTCCAGCTTCAGTCTTAAATTTCCTCTTAGAAAAGAAGCCCTGCTGTTTTCACGGCCTCCGAGGGCTTTAACACAGAACGCTGGAGCTCCGCATGGGCGGGGGGAGATGCTGGGAACTGGGTTACTCTCCCTTCCCAAGCCTAGAAAGGGGGCTCACTGAGGGCTGTCTTTCAAGGCGGCTGACTCGTGTGGCTTCTGTGTGAGTTAGCGCAGCACAGTTTCAAGGAGAGCATTTACAGGCTCCTTCATCAGCTGAACGGGCAGAATTCACAGTGAGGCTGTAGGGCGTCTCCTGGTGGCCAGAGGCCAGAACGCGCAGCCCCGGGGGTCCCGGCAGCTGGACTCAGGGGCTGTCCAGCACCGGGCTGTCCGTCGGGCCATCCGAGGCCACGGAGGAAGGGGTGGCACCTGGCAAAGGCTCGGCCATCCGCGCCCGCCCTCAGGGGACCTCTCCCGACTCAGATGGCCCCGTGCGCTGGTGTTCATCCCTCTTCACGTTGAACTCAGTGATGAGACCAGCACTCCACGGAGGACTGTCCGCCTCCAGCTCCCGGGGCGGCCGTCCCGTCTACACCCCAGCCCTGTCCTCCGGCGCCTCTGTGGAGGGGCTGGCCCGAGCGTGGGGGGAGGAAAAGGAATGGGCGGTGGTGGGACACGCCCCCGACCTGTGCCCCTTCCGCGTGGGAAGGCCTTCGCCGCCGGAGCCTCCGCATCCTGGTGAGGAGCCAGGGGATGTGAGGCGCTTCCTTCAGGGCGCGGGAGGGGCTGGCCACGGCAGGAGGGGGCAGGCAGGGGGTGGGCGCCTCGGGGCACAGCTCAGCAGGAGGGAGCAGCTTCCACTCCTGGTCCTGGAATTACTACAAATGGTTCACACTCCAGGCGATTCACCAAGAAACTGCCATGAGCAGCTATTCATTTGCACGTTTATAAAAGCGGGAGGCTGGGTGCTGTGTGTGTGTGTGGGGGGGGGGGGGGCGGGGGCCGGGGGGAGGGGGGATGCTGAAGGATACATGGGAACTCTGCACTTTGTCTTATTTTTCTGTAAACCCCAAACTTCTCTAAAAATATATATTAAGTTGTTTTTTTTAAAATATTTTATTGATTTTTTTAGAGAGGAAGGGAGAGGGATAGAGTTAGAAACATCGATGAGAGAGAAACATCGATCGGCTGCCTCCTGCATGCCCCCTACTGGGGATGTGCTCGCAACCAAGGTACATGCTCTTGACCGGAATCGAACCTGGGACCCTTGAGTCCACAGGCCGATGCTCTATCCACTGAGCCAAACCAGTTAGGGCTTAAGGTTTTTTTTTTTTTTTAATTGCCTAATAACATGGCCACAAGACATGTGATTTAAAAGCAAGAAAGTCAAACTTGCTGCAGGTTGCATCTCTCCAGGACAATATTGGAGAACACAAGTCAAAAGAATCATTTGGGCCCGGCTGGTGTGGCTCAGTGGTTGAGCATTGACCCCGGAACCAGGAGGTCACTGGTTCAGTTCCTGGTCAGGGCACATGCCTGGTTTCTATCTCTCTCTCCCTCTCCCTGCCTGTTTCTCTAAAAATCAATGAAAAAACATATTTTGTCGAAACCGGTTTGGCTCAGTGGATAGAACGTCAGCCTGCGGACTGAGAGGTCCCGGGTTCAATTCCGGTCAAGGGCATGTACCTGGGTTGCGGGCACATCCCTCGGTGGGGGATGTGCAGGAGGCAGCTGTTCGATGTTTCTCTCTCATCGATGTTTCTGACTCTCTCTATCTCTCTCCCTTCCTCTCTGTGAAAAATCAATAAAATATATTTTAAAAAAAGAAAAAAAAAGAAAAAACATATTTTGTTAAAAAGAATCCTTTGGTTTTCGAGTAGCTCATTGTGGCGGGTTCTCCCCCTTCAATACTGAGAGAACCCCTTCCTCTGTGAGACCACCCCTCGCAGATGGCAGGTGACGGAGAGCAAGCCAGGGCAACACTGCCCCCTCGTGGTGGGAGACAGACTTTCAAAAAACGTGGGTTGCTGCTTGGCACTGGCCATTTTTTGTAATATTGTCACCAGCGCTGGGGAAGGGTGCAGATCCCTTTGTAAAAGCCGGAAGAAAGGAGGAGCAGGGGGAGGAGGGAGGTGAGTGGGAAGGGGAAAGAGAATCGGGTGCCCAAGTGGTCAGGTACCTAACGTTTTCCGACAGACGTGGGCAGAGGATCGGAGCTGGGAGCCCAGAGGCTGGGGCAGGATCCGTTGGCTTAAACATCTCAGGATGGAGGGCTTGGAATGGAGCTCAGGTTCTCTTTTAACAAATGTTTCTATTGCTTTCAGAGAGGAAGGGAGAGGGAGAGAGAGAGAAACATGCATGATGAGAGAGAATCATGGATCGGCTGCCTCCTGTGCGTCCCCTACCCTGGGGATCGAGCCCACAACCCCGGCATGTGCCCTGATAGGGAATCGAGCCGTGACCTCCTGGTTCAGAGGTCGACGCTCAACCCCTGAGCCCTGCTGGCTGCCCTTTCCATGAACACTACTGCCTGCTAGTCTAGGGAATGACTCCTCGTCCCCTTCTACGTCCCATGGTGCCTGTGTCCTAACTGACTCACCCCGGCTCTGGCCGATTCCTGCAGTTCGATGGGGTGTCTCTGGCCTGTGCTGCTGGAAGAGGGGCTCCACGAAGGGCCTGTGCCTTTGTCTCCCGCGCCCCCCGCGCTGTGTCCTGGGGAAGATTACCGGAAGCGGGCCTGCTGGGTCAAAGGGCACGTGCGCGTACAGCTCCCTAGACAGTGTTGTTGACGTGAGAAACAGTCACCCCTGTGAAGAATTTTTGTTTTTTTATTTTATTTGAGCCAATCTGCCGGCAATGGTAGGGAAGCAGACTCCCTGCGGGTTGAGGCCAGGCTCCGGGGAAGGACAGCTTTGCACCTGTTTGTGCATCACAGTCAGGAGAGGAGCGTGGGGGGTGGTGACACCCCCTGGTGATGGGCGAGGGAGGCGGGAGAAGCGCAGCGGGAGCCTCTGGGATTGGATACAGGTTCGGGGACGGACACGTGCTTTTCCTGCGGTGGGTGCGGGCCAGCGGCCAGTGGGCAGTGAGCTCAGCGACCAGGAGCCTGTGCTGCGAGGGGCCAGGAAAGGGAGACGACTCTCATGTCCCAACGATCCGCCATTGTAGCTGCAAAAAGACAAGAGACAGGCTCCGTTGGTGGACCTCTGTCAGGGAAGGTGCTGGCCTGGGACACGACAGCCCGCCACAAACTGCTTTTTAGTTTAAAACGTTTTAATTCCGGGCCGTCCCTGTGGTGACTGAGGCCTGTGAGTTTGCAGGGCCGCCACGCAGGCCGCCCCTGAGCTGTCGGGTGAGCGTGTGGCCCCGGCGGCCCCCGTGTCAGTCCTCTGGCAGGTGCCACTGGGTCGCGCGTTGTCCGTCTCCTGCTGTGCTGAGCTGGAAGCGCCACGTGGAACTCCCTGGCACAGCCTCCCACGCAGGAGGGAGATCGCACTGACAGACCGCGACGGGTTCCCACGGCAGGCTCCATCCCCGGGCCCCTGACGTGGAGCGGTGTGCGCTCCCAGAACAAGCCGTTTGGCTGCTCAGTTATTGGACACGCGTGGGGTGCCCCGCTGCCGTATTTCCCGTGGGAACGGCGGGCTACTGCAGCAGCATTAAAAAGACGGGGCACTGGAGTTACTTCGGGGAAAACATCCTCGCTGCGTCCGGGAGGACCCTGGCGCCGTGGCCCGATGGCCTCACATGGCCCTCAGTCCCCTGGAAAAGGCCCTCCAGCTCGGGACCTGGGTCTCCAGCTGCCTCAGGTCCCCTCTCGCTCACTCCCGGGGTCCAGCCTGGACTCTGGATCCTCTTTGCCTGGAAAAGCCGGCCGCGTGGAGGGGCGCGAGGGGCTGCCCCTGGAAGGATGTTGATTCCACTTATCGGGGCCTCACGGAGGCACGCCAGCCGGACTGACGATGATGGACGTGTCATCAACTCCGCGGGCTGTCCATCGACTCCGCGGGCTGTCCACCGACTCCGCGGGCTGCCCATCAACTCCGCGGGCTGTCCACCGACTCCGCGGGCTGCCCATCAACTCCGCGGGCTGTCCACCGACTCCGCGGGCTGTCCGTCAACTCCGCGGGCTGTCCATCAACTCCGCGGGCTGTCCCCCCCGACTCTGGGGCTTCTGGGCCCCACGATCTACGGCAGCCGTGGGCAAACTACAGCCCGCGGGCCGGATCCGGCCCGTTTGAAATGAATAAAACTAAAAAAAAAAAAAAGACCGTACCCTTTTATGTCATGATGTTTACTTTGAATTTATATTAGTTCACACAAACACTCCATCCATGCTTTTGTTCCGGCCCTCCGGTCCAGTTTAAGAACCCATTGTGGCCCTCGAGTCAGAAAGTTTGCCCACCCCTGGCTAGGGCTTCTGGTAGCAAATCAAGGCTTTGAACTCCTGGAGGTTGATCACCTGCCAAAAACCCCTTCCAGGTGAACGTGCCTGGAACAGGCTCACCCGCTGGGATACGCGATCCGAGGTCCTAATGAGACAGAGGCCGGGATTGAGGAGGCCTGTGAAGGGCGGGGAGGGGGGAGGGGGGTTGGGAGGGAAACAGGAGCCGGGAGCCGGGAGGGCAGGTGGCCACTCATTCAGACGCTTCCTGGAGAATGAATGCGCTTCAGGGTCAGGCCTGGGAGAAAAAACGGCTCCTGAAACCAGACCTGCGGGGAAGGGAGATGAAGACAAGGGCGAGCCTTTTAAAGGAGCAGCGCGCGTCCTCAGTAAGTTTCCCAGACGGTGTGCCAGCCAGCACGGCGTCTGTTTGTTTTGTATTTTTAAACATGTTTTTATTGATTTCAGAGAGGAAGGGAGAGGGAGAGAGAGAGAAACATCAATGATGAGAGAGAATCATGGGTCGGCTGCCTTCTACACACCCTACCCTGGGGATGGAGCCTGCAACCGGGCCTGTGCCCTGACCAGGAATCGAGCCCTGACCTCCTGGTTCATAGGTCGACACTCAGCCCCGGAGCCACGCCGGCGGGCGGTTCAGCATTTTGAGGAAGTCACCATGGATTTAATAAGAACAGAGGTCAGCAGACAGACCCGGGGCTGACCAAGAAAGTTCAGGGGGGCCCTAACCGGTTTGGCTCAGTGGATAGAGCGTCGGCCTGGGGACTGAAGGGTCCCAGGTTCGATTCCGGTCAAGGGCATGTACCTTGGTTGCGGGCACATCCCCAGTGGGAGATGTGCAGGAGGCAGCTGGTCGATGTTTCTCTCTCATCAATGTTTCTAACTCTCTATCCCTCTCCCTTCCTCTCTGTAAAAAATCAATAAAATATATTTTAAAAAAGAAAGAAAGTTCAAGGGGCAGACATGGGGAAATCTGAATTGCCAGCCTCTTTTTAAAAATTATTGGAAATTCTTTCTGAATGGGCAGAAATAACTTCATATTTACTATTAAACGTTTTTAATATAATAAAATGGGTGCATACGATGCAGAAGGCAAAGGCGGACTAAGGCACTCACAGGTGTCTCACTCCCACCTGGCCCCGCCCCCTCGCTGTGTGTGTGTGTGTGTGTGTGTGTGTGTGTGCTGAGTTCTGTGATGAGCCACGCTGGGCAGGGCCTGCTGCCTTTCCTGGGATGTGGGAAGGGAGAGGGAGCGAGGGAGGGAGGGAGGGAGGGAGCCAGGCCTGAGGCAAAGAGCTCTCTTCCCAGCCTGGCCAGGAGGGGGCACCTCTCATGGGGCTCCTTCCCACCCAGGGGCAGGGGTGGGGGCGCATAGAGCCTTGGCAAAGGGCAAAGGGGGTGTGGTCACGTCTGGGTTTTAATGTCCGGAGTGGGAATGACTTCAAACCTGTGGACAAGGTTATCAGGCTGGAGGCGAAGCGGGAATGGGACCTTTCCTGGTGCTGGGGCGCGTTCCCAGCTCACACTGACCTTGGCTGGTTACTGGAGCGCGTGCCCTCCCGCTAGCTTCCCTGTCGGCGGGGAGTTCGTGTGGTTGTTCAAACAATTAAATCAGGCAGGCGGTGGCAGGCCGACAGCAAACATTTGCAGGACACCTGTGCTAGGTGCCCGGGACAAGCAAGGACAGCGGCGGCCTGATGGCCGGGGTCCCCCGTGCCGTCCGAGAGTCCTGGCTTGGACTCCCGGCTCTGCTGCTTTCCAGGGCGATTTGATGCCTCTGGGCCTCAGTCTGCTCGTCTTTAAAATGGGGAGAGAATTTCAGTTACCTCCCAGGGGCCTGAAAGGGCGGGACGCGACCCCCCACGCTAATTCGCCATGATGTGCCGTTCATGTCAGGCCTCTGTCTGGGAGTTGGTGTCCAGGGAGGGACCGGTCAGTGCGGGAAGCTGCCCGTTGTCTTCACTAGCAGAGAGGTGTGGACAAGGAACCCGGAAGGCTGGTGACCCTTGAGCCCTGGCAAAGGTCAGGGCTAGGCACCCACTGTTTAGTCGAGACAATGGTAGCTGAAGCAACTTCCCCACCAGAGAGTCATGTAAATCCTCACTGATAAGATAGTCTGCCTGTTACTGGAACTTGCCCGCCTAAGGGCTGTAGGTGGATCCCAAACTGAATAAAAGGATGGCAAGGCCTGGGCACAGGCGGAGTCCATCTTCTTGCGTTGGGCTCTTGCCTGGCCCCCCAACTTCCAAATTATCATTTCTTGTCTCATCTCTGTCATTTGCATGCGGCCCCTCTTCCCGAGCCCGAACCCTGAACCACGCGGACGTAGGTCAAAACAGGTCAGCAGAGCCTGTAGCTGAGCCTGTTTTGCCTCTGAATGATGTTTCTGATGAGGAAAAGAACATGCACAAGTCCCCAAGAAAGCCAGTTGTATCGAGATGCAATTAATACCGAATGTGAAGAGGAAATGTGTGATTAAAAGGAGCTACACAAGTGCCTGGCCCGGTGGCTCAGCTGGTTGGAGCGGCGTCCGGTACCCCCAAAAGTTGTGAGTTTGATACCCGGTTGCGGTGCGTCTGGGAGGCAACCTATCGATGTTTCTCTTTCTCCCTTCCTCTCTCTCTCAATATCAGTGAACATATCCTTGGGTGAGAATTAAAGAGGAAAAAGAACCTCAAGAAGAAGTCTGGTGATCTATGTACGTCTTGGTCGCACGTGCAACGGAACCCAGAGGCAGGTCGAGTAACCTGAGGTTCTGAAGTACTGGGAGAGTGACGCCAGGCAACTTCTGTCCGGAATGAGATACTGAAAGGGCGAGGACTACGCCCTCCACCTTGGCCATGTGCTCAGCAAGCTTCTTCCCGGAAGATAGTCAAGGGAAGTGCACGCCATCACTATGACCACATCCTGTGTAATGAGACACGGACTCGTGCCTGGCCAATCGGCAGGGCCCACAGTCCTTTCTCCTCCCCTTACCCCAACCCCCTATAAAACCTCTCTCCACACAGAGTTCTCTCTCTTGGCCACTGGAGCTTACCGTTGCATCAGTGAGTGTGGCAGGGGAGCCAAACCTAGGTTTGAAATGAATGACTCTTTGCTTTTGCATCGGACTCGCTGGCTCCCTGTGGGTTCTTGGGAATCTTGAAATCTGGGCACAACAATACAAAGTATCTGCACTTGCAGTTGGAGGCAACATCACAGATACAGTTACTGCTGTCTCCCCCCCCGCCCCCCCCCCTCAATCAAAGGAAATGCTAAACTTCACGTTGAGGTTCAAGGATATAAAACTCTGATTTCCACCCTAACTGGTGTGGCTCAGTGGATAGAGCATCGGTCTCTGGACTGAAGGGTCCTGGGTTCGATTCTGATCAAGGGCACATGCCCTGTTTTCGGGCTCAATCCCCTGCAGGGGCTGTGCAGGAAGCAGCTGATCGATGTTTCTCTCTCATCACCGATGTTTCTCTCTCTCTCTCTCTCTCTCTCTCTCTCTCTCCCTTCCTCTCTGAAATCAATAAAATATATATTTTTTAAAAACACAAAACTATAATCTCCCCCCAGGAGCCGGCTGAGCCTATCCCTGTGTGTCCCGGGGACCTTGGTCGTGGCGCCCAGCTGTACTCAGGTCGCCCAGCTCATCCCGCTGCCAAAGCCTTGGAAAGGGGCGGGGAGGGGACCACGGCTTTGTGCGGACTCCCGTCGCCTTGGAGACGAGTGGTTCCTTCCTGGGCTGACTCACAGCCTTGCCGAGGGCCTCACCCCCCATTTCCAAGCAGGTACACGATCCTGGTGGATTGTGACCTCAGAAACCGCTCCGCTTACAGCCGTCGAACCAGTCCCCGTGGCCGAGAACGTGAACGGAGGCCTCCGTGCTGGGGGAGGCCAAGCCAGCACCTGCACTGCAGCGGTGCACGCTCTTAAGGTGAAAGCGACAGAAAAAAAACAAAAGCAAGAACGGAGAAGCCGGGGCGGAGCTCCGAGTTCCTCCTGAAACGTGAGCCTGTGCCGTGGCGGGAAAGCTCGGCTTCCTGGTTCGAGGAGGGGCTGCTCAGGGTGCCCCTGTACCACACGCTCCACTCGCCCGGCAGGATCCTTCCAGATGTGACGCCCACGAGTGCGCCCGGGACGCACAGTCAGGCCTGCAAACCCCTGAGGCGTGTCAGGAGGCATAGGCCTCTCCAGCGGTTAGGCCTCTGGGTCCTGATGGCTCCTGCGCGAGGACACCCTGGTGGTCAAAAGACCCCTCACTCCGATCGATTCTTTATCAACCGCCCCCCCCCCCCCCGGGGCGGGGGGAGAGAGTAACTTCAGGGAACCAACAGCCCAAGCTTTCCTACCTGAAAACCAGGCTTCCCGCTGGGTCCTCGGGGCCTTAACATTTTAACGGGAACCAAGTTTTTATTCTCAAACACAGGCGGGGCCTGGCGTGCACACGCTCTTTGGGGTGGGAGCTCCCTGAGCCAGGCTCACCCGAAGGGCAGTCTTCCCAGGCCAGAGGGAGACATCCAGGACCCACGGGCCCGCACGGGGCCTGGAGCCTGGCGCACCGGCAGCATCGTTTCTGGAGATGGGACCCAGGGATCTTTCCGGCGGCCACACTGCTCGCCCTCTGCGGCCCGGCCGGCGCGGACAGGGCCTTCGCGCCTGCGATGGAGGATGCCCTCCCCCCAACCCCCCTCGGTGCAGGCACAGCCCAGTTCTGTCCGCAGGACTTCTTGTTTGGTCCCAGATACCTTTGCGGAGGAGCAGGGACCACTGCCCGGGGCTGGGAGGGAAGGGCGGGAGGTTGTAGAGGACACCCCCAAGGACACCAGACCCCAAGTGCAGGGATGCAGGGTGGGGGCTGGGGGGGCTGGGCCTGCCCTGGGATCGTTTTGAAATCGGGGTTCAAGGCAATCTGCATGTTAATAAACGTCGAGCGGCACCAGGAAACCCAGGGACCTGAACGGAACCGGTGTTTTTAAAAGCTCTTTCCTCTCTGGAGTGGCCAGGAGCCTTCCAGGGGGCCAGCTGGGCGTTCGGCATTACTGTCTCCTCCTTTGCCAGTTCTCACCTGAGGCTATTTTTCCATGGACTTCTAGAAAGAGCGGAAGGCAGGGGAGACAGAGAGAGAAACATCATGTGAGGGAGACACACGAGTGGTTGCCTCCCGCACACGCCCCAATCAGGGCCGGGCATTGGAATCAAACCCAGCCCTTCAGTCCACAGGCGGGCGCTCTACCCACTGAGCTGCCGGCCAGGGCGCTTCCCTTGGTGAGAGAAGCTGCACCTACGTCTGGGCAGAGGGGCGCCGCTCTGTCACCCAGACCTTGCCCACAGGGCGGGTGGTTGCCCCAGGCTCCAGGGAGGGCCTAGCAGGGGTGTTTTTGTTTTGGGGGGGAAGAAAAAGCTGGCCTCCGCGGGGTGGGGGGCAGGGGGTGCCGTGGGTCTGGATGCATCCCCACCTCAGGCGCTGGCTCGGGGACAGTGTGGGCCCCAGAACGGGCTGAGCGAACCCCGCGGGGGACATGAGAGCGGCGATGTGGATCACGCCCTGGGAACTGGGAGCCAAGGGACCCAGGGACGGTCCGTGGCCCCTCCAGGCGCTAAGCCTGTGGCTCCGTGGGGACTGGGGCCGTCCCGGGTGGAGCTGGGGACCAGAGCCGCCGCTCACCCCTTCGGCAGGGCAACGCCTGGGTTCCCGTGCATATCAAGTGGGGGCAGGAGGAAGGCACCGACCTCCTCCTCGGGGTCCAGGATCCTGGGTGGGGGGTGAGCGCGGCTGTGGGTCTTGCCTTGAGGACAGTTCACAGCTGCTGTCACTCCACCTGCGCGTGGACTCGCCAGCGGGAGCAGGTGTGGGGCTGAGTCCGGGAGGGTGAGAGGACATGGGCTCCCTCAGGGCCAACATGGGCTGTGCAGACGGTCCTGACACGCCTGGTCAGCTCAGACAGCGTGGAGGATCCTGGTACCCGCATCGCCATGCCTGTTGCTAGGCGATGAGCGCCTGCAGGCGGCGCTGTTCCAGGTGCTGGTGGGGCCAGAGACCAGGAGGCTCCCTGCGCCTGGAGCTTCCTGTGGGGCCAGGAGCCACAGAGACAACAGCTGAGCAGGGGGTGGGGTGGGGTGGGGTGGGGATGAGGAGAGACTGTGCACAGGCTGGTCAGGGAGGGCGGCCTCAAGGAGGTGAGGCCGGCAGGGACCTGCCAGAAGCCAGAATGAGCTCCGTGGAGAGGGCGCGAGGGCTTGGGCAGGGCCCGGGTTAGCTGAGTGCGGGGCAGCGAGCGGGCAGTGAGGCGGGGCCAGGGGTCTGAAGGGACCAGGATGCGAGGACAGGCACCCTCCACACCTCTGGGTGACAGACCAAGGAGGGGAGGCGAGAGGTACAGCGGAGCCTCGGAGGGAACAGCAGGGAGTGACGTTATCCAGTTTACATTAAAAAATAGTTCTATTGATTCCAGAGAGGAAGGGAGAGGGGGAGAGAGAAACATCGATGATGAGAAGGAATCATGGATCGGCTGCCTCCTGCTCACCCCCGACTGGGGATTGAGCCCGAAGCCTGGGCCTGTGCCCCGACCGGGAATCGAACCGTGACCTCCTGGTTCATAGGTCGACGCTCAACCCCTGAGCCAAGCCGGCCGGGCCCCATGGCACCTTCACGTGGGCTGCTGTCCTGTCCTTAGGAACGTGTGTGGTGCTAACCCTGTGCTCCGGTCCCTGCCTCCTCACTCAGGCCGGTTCTGCAGCGAGAGCCCCCTTCCCAGGGCCGGTACCCCGGGACCGCTGTCCTGGTGAGCACCCCAGGCTGGGCCGAGGGGGGCAGGTTTGAGGAGGCAGACCCGCTGGAAGAGGAAGCAGGGTGGTGGGGAGGGTGGCGGGGGGGGGGGGGGTCCATAAGCTCTGGTCTGAATGTCATAGATTGGTCATAAGCCCAAGGGCACGGCTGGGAGGCCTGCGGGGGAGGGGCCCTGTGGGCTGAGCCCATTCGTCCTGGAAAAGCAGCCAGAACGACGACTTGAAACTGTAAGTTCCCAGGGGCCCCGCTTCACGGCTCCTCCGTGGCATCAGGTGGGAACACTCTGCAGTTACAGGGGCCACTTGGTCACCAGCACGTGGCCTCTCGCCGCCCCTCCGCGGTCTGTCACCTCTGGGTCACCTCCTTGGCATTGAAATAGCTAATCTGGTGCTGGCCGCCCAGCTCCCAACGTGCAGAAAATCTCTCCGACTCCACGGTGACCTTCACGATTCTATGTATTTGGTTATTTCCTTTGTGTTCCTTTCTATGAACTGACTTGGCCTTTGCTAATAATTAAAAGTGTTTGCTGAAGGAGTCACCAAAGGCAGCAGATAAAAACTTCCCTGAACAGCGTGTCTTGTGACATTAGCTTGTTCCACAGCGAATAAAACCGACGGAGAAAAGCATTTTTTGAAAATGGGCTCAGGGGGATCCTCGTAGGGAAGCCTGCGTGTATTCATTCACTCAGCGCATGTTTCTCGAGCTCCCACCTGTTCCCAGCGTGACCAACACACCCCAGGCTTCTCAGAACCGCGTTCTAGGGGGTGAATGAGGGAGACAGGCCATGAGTAGGCACCGTATAGTCCGTGTCATACGCCGATAACTACTGCGGGGAAATACCAGGCAGAAAGGGTGACAGAGTGTAGGAGTCGTGTTTTAACGTAGGTGTGTATCCGTGTTCATTGCAGCATTGTTGCTCGTCAAGATATGGAAACAAGCATCCTTCGGTGGATGAATGGATAAAGAAAATTGGATATATATTCATATATATTCCACTATATATCTCTGTAGATCTGTATAAATTGTAAAGAGCTCTGTTATTTTCTGTTTTCCCTATTTTCAGCTTTGAGCCTAAAATCATTAAAAAATAATGCATTAATTTTTTTTAATTAATTGATTTCAGGGAGAGAGGCGAAGGGGGGAGAGAGAGAGATTGATTTGTTGTCCCACTTTATGTATACACTCAGTGGTTGATTCTTCTAGTGCAGTGGTTGGCAAACTGCGGCTCACGAGCCACATGCGGCTCTTTGGCCCCTTGAGTGTGGCCATGAAGTTTCAATCGCACTGTATGTGCGCGCCCGCACGTGGTATTCTGTGGAAGAGCCACACTCAAGGGGCCGCAGTTTGCTGACCGTTGTTCTAGTGCCTTGACTGGGGATCAAACTTGCAACCTTTGCGTATCAGGTCAATGCTCTCATCAACAAAGCTACCGGCCAGGGCTAGACAAATACATTTGTTTAATTACAGGAAATCAAACGGAAATTTGCAGAATTATGTAACATCAGAATGAAAACTGCTTCCTAAGACACTCACTGAAAGTAGCAGATGCTGCTTTCCATGTTCCAGATGGGACGATGTTGTGTTGAGAGCCAGTGCTGACTGAGTAACTGCCCCAGACAGCACAAAAGGGTGAGTCCAAAGGGCCTCCTGTGGCATGCGGACCAGTGGCCAGGACCGGTGCCAGGACCTATGGCCAGGACTGGTGGCCAGGACACGTGGCTAGGATTGGTGGCCAGGACCCGTGTCCAGGACCTGTGGCTAGGACCAGTGGCCAGGATAGAATAGGCCTTCTCAGTGCTGTTTTCTACAAGGACACGCCCCAGCCAGCTCTCAGCCAGCGGCCGCCTGTCGCAGGCCTGCACTCACCAGTTAACTGTCTAATTAAGATGATGAGTGAATCACCTCGTGGCTGATTCAGTTGGAGGTGTTTCCAGAGATGCCAGCCTTCCTCTGGCAGGACGTGTCTGTCCACGCGGCCTGAGGAAAAGTTGATGGGACACTATTGCTCATCTAGGCAGGTGCCTTGAACTCGTTTCTTTGTGGAAGCAGAGCCTTGGGGGCCGTCGGTTGGCTGTTAAGAATAAGCTGACAGATGTGGGGAATCTCGGGGGGTTCCGAGCAGCGCCAGTAAACCCGGAGCCTGTCCACGGGCCACGGGAGCAATCCTTATACGCACTCGGAAACCCCAAAGGCTGGAAAACGGACCTCACCTGGAAGCAACACCAGGCTGACCAGAACTCGTTTGGTGGTGACCTTGACCTGGGGACCCTGAAGCGAGTCGGGTTCAGACCTGTGCCCCTGAGGGAGCCTGTCCCTGTGGAATATGAAGGTGTTTCAGGCACTAATAGCACCCAGTCGTCTTCCTCGGGGTTCCTTCTTCTGAAACACCCGTCCTCAGGGCGTGCCTGAATCTGGGGGACAGTGGGCTCTGCCTTGTCGCCATCGATGATGAGCCATGGGAATGAGAAGGCGGCATCCGGCGATTCGCCAAATGTGTCCACCTCTCGAGACGCCCTGATCATTTCGGTAACGGAACCCTCCGTGGACAGGGCATGGACAGGGAGCGCTGCTGGGTCTCAGGGCAGCACCAAAGCCATCAAGAGCCTGGCTCCTCACCTCAGTCCTCAGGGGGACCCCCTCCTCCGCCACCTTCAGACTGGGCCACCCTGGGCCACCCGTCCCTGCAGAGACCCAAGAGTCCGGCCTGGCTCATCAACTTTCTTCGTGATTTTCAGCATCACTTCCCTGTTTAGGGACACAATGTCCCGTCTGTGTTCCCGCGAGATTCCTAACCTGGTGATTTCCACAGCCCACCCCCCCTTCAAATCCTGTATTTCACCTCCCACCCCCCCATCGCCATCTCCCCAAACTCCCAGCACACAGCTCGGAGGTGGGAGCACGGGTGCGGGTTTTAGACCTCGGGGAGCCTTCCCCCAGGGTAGCCCCCCGCCCCGTGGGCTCTTCACATGGAAGAGGGGCCCCCATCCACAGGGACCCCATCAGAGCAGCTCAGCTGGCTCCTCTTGCTTCTGTTAACAGAAGAAACATTCAAACCTGTAACAAATTTTTGTGAGTTTATTGAGCCAAACTGACAATTGCCAGGAAGCGGAATCTCAGAGGATGGAGATGTGCTCCCGGGAAGGGGGGTTTCACCTGTTTTTACAAATTACCATCCAAGGAGGAGGTGCTGAGTGGGTACATGACGTCCACTGGTACTAGAGGAGGGAGGTGGGAGAAAGCAAAGCGGGGGACCTCTGGGATTGGATAAAAGTGAAATGATGGACAGCTTCTACGTGGGCGGGTCCAGGGTAGTTAACGGTCAACAATTAACAGGATAACAAGGACAAGGGGGGAGTTTGTGGTTTCCGCCCTGGGCCTGGCCACGGTTGTGCCATGAAGGGTCTGTTAAAAGGGAAGTTACACGTCCCGCCGCCCCCGCCCCTTACCCCGACCTCCCAAAGGTGTGTTACCTGGATGCAAAGAGACAGGAGGCTAAGGTCCAAGTTGACCTTTGTCAGGGAAGGGAGCGGCCTAGGACTGACTACCCGCCATAGACTGTTTTTAATGGAAAAGCTTTAACTTCAGACCATCATTTGTGGCTACTTCGGGTCTGAGTTTCCAAGGCCGCCACGCAGGCCTCCCCTGAGCTTGTCAGGTTCTTTCGCTGCCCCTTTCCGCCCCTCCCACCCCCACTCTGTGCGGGGGGGAGGGGGGCTCTGGGACCCCCCAGGGTCTGCCAGACGGAGGGGGGCGTGGCCGCTCCCTTTTCCTCCCGGGACCTCCCTCCTTGCCCTCGGACCCGGGCTTCGCAGTGGGGTGAGCGCCTGGCTCTGGGGGCCCAGTGGGGCCTAGGGATTCGGATGGGGGTGCGTTGGGGTGACTTAAATGTCTCTGGCACTGAAAGCGGTTCCAGGACACACCGAGGGGCCGGTAGAGCCAGCTGTGGGCAACCTAAGGCCGGCGGGCCGGATCCGGCCCGTTTGAAATGAATAAAACTAAAAAAAAAAAAAAAAAAAGACCGTACCCTTTTATGTAATGATGTTTACTTTGAATTTATATTAGTTCACACTAACACTCCATCCATGCTTTTGTTCCGGCCCTCCGGTCCAGTTTGAGAACCCATTGTGGCCCTCCAGTCAGAAAGTTTGCCCACCAGGCTCTTGGCGCTGAAATCCGCGGGACCGAGAGCAAGGCCGCCATTGGCCGGGCTCCGGGGGGCAGGGGCGTGGGGAGCAAACCCCGCCCCGCCCCTGGACGGCGCCGCGGGAGGACTTGGGTCAGACCCGGCGGCCGGCGCTCACAGGTGCGGCGGCAGCGCGTGCGGGACCCGCGGCGGGAGTCAGGGCCCGGGCAGGCGGGCGGGCGCGGAGCGGGCAGGGGCCGGAGGAGGAGCTGAGACCCGGAGGGCGCAGCGTCCCGGGCCCCGCGGGTTCTCCCCGCGCCCGGCGCACCCGGGGGCCGCCGTCCGCAGCGGATTGCGCCCCCGGCCCCGCAGCAGCCGCAGGAAGGGTCGTCCGCCAAGGACAGGGATCCGCGCCCATGGCCGAGGCCACGGAGCCAGCGCGGGGCGCCCCAGGTGCCCTGGGGCCGCTGGAGGGCCTGGCCCCTGCGGCGGAGGGAGCGGGCGATCCGAGCGCTGCGGACCCGGAGGCGACGGGGGAGGGCACAGCCGCGACGGCCGGGCTGAAGGCGGGCGAAGGCGCGGGGCCCGACGGAGGGCGTGCGGGTGACTCGGGGGCTGAGACGCGGGCAGCGAGCGGAGCGCAGGGCGAGGCAGAGGCCCCGGAGGGCGCCCGGGAGGGCGAGGAGGCCGCCGGGCGCGGGGAGGAGGCGAGCGGCCCGGAGCCGGTGGAGGAGCCGGTGGAGGAGCCGGTGGAGGAGGCGAGCCCGGGGCGCGGTGCGCAGGGCGAGGCGCGGGGGGAGGCGCAGGGGGCGCCCCGAGACCCCGAGGCCCCCGGAGCAGAGGCGGCGGCGGAGCGCGGCCCCGAGGGGCTGGGGAGCAGCGGGCCCGCACCGGGGTCGGGCGTGGAGGCCGGGGGGCCGGAGGGAGGGGCACCCGGGGAGGAGGGCGAGCCCGGGGGCGGAGGGCACCGCGGTCCTCAGCCCCTGATGGAGGCGGCGGAGATCGCGGCGGCGGAGAGTGGGGGCTGCAGCTGCGGGGGGCTGGTCGGGGCGCTTCGGGGTGCGGAGGCGGGAGCTGCGGAGGAGGGCGCGGCCCCGGGGACCGAGGCGTCGGAGGCAGCGGCCCCCGGGGATGCCGGGGCAGAGGCTGGCGGCGACGGGGACCAGGGGGGGCCCCAGGAGGAGCTGGAGGAGGCGGCGGCGGAGAGTCCAGTGCGCGGCCCGGGTGGGGCCGGTGAGGAGGCCGCGGGCGGGGGCGAGGAGGGGGCCGCCGACAGCAGCGAGGACGGGGAGGCGCCCGCGCAGCCCGGGGCCACCGAGCTCAGCAACCACCTGGCAGAGGAGGGCGCCCTGGAGGAGGAGACGGCGCCGGTGAATGGCCGCGGGGAGGACGGCGAGGCGTCCGAGGAGGGGACCCCGGGCCGGGAGCACGACATCACCCTCTTCGTGAAGGTAAGCTCGCCGCCCCCCTCCCACGGCCCCGCCCAGCTGGGCCTGGTCTGCCGGGCGCGGAGGGAGGCGCAGGGACCCGGCCTGGGCGCTCGTATCCGCGGGCGGGAGGGGCCCCCCAGGCGCCTGGAGGAGCTAAAGGGGCGGGTTTGGAAGGACTGGCTGGTTTGGGAGCAGAGGCGGGTGGAGGTTATTGAAGAATTAACTTCGTTTTAAAAAAAATGCGACAAGCCCTGTTGGCATTCAGAGCGGTTTCTGCAAAGGAAGCGCTGAAAATGACGGGGGACAATGCAACCTGGTGGGTGGAGGCGTGAGCGGCGCCAGGGCCTCTGGCCATGTCACAGCCCGCGAGGGGCCCCCTTGGAGGGATCCATGAGGTCTGCTTGGAGGGAACACGGGCTTTTACTTAAATGATAATATTGACCGACCGTTTAAACACTTGTCTGGGGAGAGTAGAGGGAGCCGTGACTCCCTGGCGCCCGCCTCGCTGTCCCGCTCTCACCCTCACCTCAAATGGGAAGAGAGCGCTGACCTGTCTGAACGCCTGTAAGAGACCGGCTGAGGGCATTGAGTTCAATAGGCGTCCTGAGTCCGGCCCTGGAGCTCACAGGAGGGTCTTTGTTTATAAAGCCGCTTGCGAAAGCCTTTGGGCCAGGAATGCGCGTTGCACGGAGAATCCTAATCCTTCCCAAATACTCCCGGGCTCAGGGGCAGGCAAGGCCTAACCTCCCTGCGGAAAAGTAAGCGAACTCTAATGAGCAGAAAGAGGGACGTTCCCAAGGTGATGAAGGTGAGAATTTCCGCGGGCAGGGGCGAGGCGGGCAGGGAGGAAAGGGCGGGCATTCGCTTCTTCCTGGTGAGCAGGTGCTGCTCTGAGCATTTTTAACTGGGAGATTCTGTATCGGGATGTAACCTGCGGGCACAGCCCCCAGGAAGGCCTGGGGAGCTCCGGGGAGGGGCAGCTGGGTCAGGTGCTGCCCACACCTGCTCGCTGGGTTAAGAAACGGGGGCTACACAGGGCTACACGGTTCCAGCCTCTGGTACAGTTTAGAAACAGGAACAGCTTCCAACTAGTCTCCCAGCCAGTCTCCTGGCGATAGGCAGTGGGCCAGGGGAAACAGATCTGATCGTTTCGTTTCTCGGTGTAAAGTTCCTCAGTTGTTTATTGTAGAATTTCCCATAAGCCCACACTCCTTAGCCAGGCCACAGGCCCTTCATGATGTGATTCCTGCCCCCTAGGCATCGCCTGGGTGTCCCCACCCTTTGCCACCTGTGGTACCGCTGTGCCAACTTCCTTTGAGAGGACACATTTTTCCTGCCCTTACATTTTGACCTCCCCCCCTCTCCATGCCCCCTGCCTGCTTGCCTGTGTGTCCAAGATCCAGAGCAGGTATCGCCCCCAACCCCACTCTGGGCTGGGCATCGCTCTGTGGGAGCCCCACTCACACAGGACCCTACCCTCTGCGTGTCCCGCCTTTTCCGTGGGCCGTGTGAGGCTCACCTCGCATCTCGGCGTGGAGCACAGTCCAGGAGCGATGCAGGTGTGAATGGGCGGCTGCCTGCATGAGGGCGTAGACTGGTAACCCAAAGCATGGACCTGAGAGCTGGTGGGTGTCCGGGATCACATCCTGGCTCTGCTGCTTTCTCACTGTGTGACCTTGGGCAGGTGACTTAACCTTTCTGTGCCTTCGTTGCTGATGGATAAAAGGGGGCGCTAATCGTACCTGCCCAGTGGGGTTGTTGTGGGGATCCAAGGACTAAGGGAAGCGCTTAGAACAGTTCCTGGCTTGAAATAAGCGTAGTACCAGCGGGGGTTGTCACTGCTCGTCTGCTAGCGCTCACACACTTTCACTGCTTTTGCTCAGAAACAGCCCCCTTCTGCCAGGCCAGCGTGGCTCACTGGTTGAGTGTCAACCTATGAACCAGGAGGTCACGGTTCGATTCCCGGTCAGGGCACATAACCAGGTTGTGGGCTGGATCCCCAGTGGGGGGCGTGCAGGAGGCAGCCAATCCATGATTCTCTCTCATCATTGATGTTTCTATCTCTCTCTCCCTCTACTTTCCTCTCTGAACTCAATAAAAATATATTTAAAAAAATATATAAAAAACAAATAAAACAAAACAGCCCCTTCCTACTTCATCCCTGCTGTTGTACCTTTTTGTGGGGAGGTGGGGGGCAAACCCCTGTGGGTACCTAATCCCCTCGATTCCCTGGAGATCAGAATGTGAGGAAAAGTAAAAAGTTGTTTTCCCAGCTCCTGAGTGGTTAGTGCTGGCAGACGCAGGGCCATATCATGGCAGCTTAGCCAGAAGTTTTTGCTTTGATGATTGGCCCGTGATCGGTTCATCAGTCTTTTTTTTCCTCCCCCTTTAAGGAAACAAACAGATTCCAAACAGTGAGATTGATTTTCAAGCCACTACTGCCTGATCCGACTTCTGAGGGCCACTTAAGATGGTCTCACAGAACGGCTGAGGCGTCTCCCTTTCTTCTTATCCGGCAAATCATTCTCTTCCAGAGCAACAAAAGGCCCCAGAGTGAAAAACAAGCGGCAACCCCCGAGACTGCGCCTTCTGAGCTCGTGGTACTTGGTTTGAAGTCCTGAGAGCAGTTCCGAATGGGGTTTCTTTGCCCGGTTAGCCGTTCCTAGGTCCTCCTTTGGGCTCCCTTGTATTTGGACCCTCGAGTCCAGAGCTGACGCTGCCCTCCTGGGTTTCGTAGGCAGGTGCCGGCAGGGTGTCATGGGGGCTCTCTGCCATCGCTGGAGTGTGAATTCACAGCTGCTCTGTAGGGCGAGGGCCACAGTGTCTTCCGGACGATGCCCTGCCCTCACATGGCAGCCTGGCAAACGCGGTGTGAGATGACTTTGCCCACATCCTATTTGTGAACGTTTACCTTTTACATGTTTTCCTATTTTTAAAAATAAATGTATCGGTTCCAAATATACCAGCAAGTAATGACACATGGGCCCAGGAATACGTAATAATGAAATCTGCTCCCAGTTTTAGCCACCTGCTGGTTGATGTTGCCCATCGGAGTGAGAATTGTCACCTTATTAATATGTTGTCTTATCCTATAAATGTGTGAGAATGTATTCTTGGATGTAAAAGAACCAGAAACGTGTAGAACCGGCCGAGGAAAGCTCCCTTGAAGTTTGGATGGTAAATTAATTGCTGATCGGGCTGGTTTTCAGTTTTGTTTTCTCAAAGTGGTGTTAATTTGTCACCAAATTATAGGGCAGCCTTGCGATATTTAGTAAGAAAGGTTCTTTCCTTCTTTACTCAAAACAACAAAGAGCGAGTATAATAACATACCGGCGTAATAGCAACTGCCGACAGCATGCCAACCACAGAGCAGGGGGGGAGGACGTGCATAGCTGCGGGGATTTGGTCACCAAGGAAGTCTCACCTCCAGGTGTGGTTCTCCTGATCCGCTGTGTATACTTGGAGGCAGGGTCTAGGGGTGCGTTCCTCTGAGGTACGGATTTCCTGGCAGATTTCTCATGACTTACAAAATCTCAGTGTGGCCGGTGAACAGCCCTGGGCCAGAGTCTAATAATTTGTGAAGTTAGGTTTTGGACACCATACATTGGACTGTTCATGTAGAGCTACTGCTGAGCTTGGAGACTTGCCATCACACTTGGCTCTCCAGGGAGGGGAAGCTGAGGCTGGCATAAGGGAGACTCGAGAAAGACATGGCCTTTGGATATTTGTCACCCAGAAATGCCTCCCTCCCTCCCTCAATCAATCAATCAATCAATCAGTCAGTCAATCAGTCAATCAAGCCATCCAAGCTTCCTCTCACCACCCAACCTTTGTCAGGATGGGAGTGGGTCGGGAGTCTGTTGGGAGCAGCATCTGATTGACCTCTGGTAGACCAGTAGGCTCTGGCTCTCAGCGCCTGTCACCGGGAGAGAGCATGTTGAGACCTGCTCTGTGGGGCTTGGTCTCCCAGGAGCTTGAAATGGGGGAGTTATTTTCATAACTATGTGTGGACTATGGATTCTGAAGGGAAATGAGCAAAAATGCACTTCTGTGAGTGTCTTGTACAACTTGCTTACAAATCACATGTATGAAGTTTGTGAGGGTTAGTTGGGGTGGGAGCTGAGGTAGGACATCATGTGTGCTCGGCTCTTACACACATGTGCACGCACAGCATGTGCACACGGAGAGACCCACACAGCATCCTCACCCTGGCGGGGCCGTGGGCTTCTGGGAGGCACTCAGTCAGGGCTTCCGGGTACGACTGGGTCAAGTGAGGCAAGACGCGAGACCTGTCCCCTCCTGTCCCGGCCCAGTGTCCCTTGTGGAGGGCCAGAGCCATGCTTCTCCATGAACACATCTGGGCAGCAGGCGACAGACGTTGGAACCCACAGGGCTGTGGGGGCGGGTGATCCTCTTACCGGCTCCCTGTCAGGGCTGAGGGGTCGTGTGCTCTGGACAGAGGGGTAAGTGAGCCTCTGTGCTCGCCCTCAGTGTGAGCTCCTCGAAGGTGAGCTCCCTCCCCCGCTTCCTCCTCACAGCAGGTCCTTTAGATCCTTGGTTTCCCAGGGCCTGCTCGGCTCCATCCCGTCCACTCAGAGACCCGCCTCCCCGAGTGTCCGCACCTTCAGACACTCCACACAGGGTCCTGTAAGCATCAATTTCCCTTTGTTTCAGACACACAGAGAGAGGAAACCTAGAACAAGAAGGAATGTGTGAAATGCGAAGCTCTGCTCCATGCATAGTCTCAAGGGGTCACAGCGGCGGAGATTAACCTGCTGACTCAGCGCGCAGGGGCTTATCCCCTCCGAGCGCTGGGTGCTGTGGGGACACACTGTCCTTCGAGACTGGCTGGGCCCTGCCCTCCCAGAGCGCACCGTGCAGCTCAGTGGACAGACCCTGAGCACGTGTTCTGTCCTGCGGCTGGAGCAGGACCGCTGGGCTGGACCACACAGTTTGGTCCCCACTGTTCTCCGCCCCCACCTCAGGGGGTGGCTCCGAGCAGACACCAGGTAAGGCCGATAGGAAGGCAGGCAGGAGCAGGGGAGTGGGAGGCTGTGCGAGTACATAGCGGGGGGACCTGCAGACACAGCGGTTGTCACTAAATGCAGTAGATACGGATTCAGTTGTGTTGGGGAGAGACAGAGAGGGGGGCCTATGGGAACCCCTATGTCCATTGAGCCTCGCTGGGGCGGAGGGCAGGGAAGACAGGAGCGCTCTTTAAAGTAAAGAGACAGGCCCAGCCACGGCAGCTCAGTGGTTGAGCATCGACCCATGAACCAGGAGGTCACAGTTCGATTCCTGGTCAGGGCACAGGCCCCAGTTGGGGGCTCGATCCCCAGTAGGGGGCAGACAGGAGGCAGCCAATCAATGATTCTCTCTCATCACTGATGCTTCCATCTCTCTCTCACTCACCCTTTTTCTCTGAAATCAATAAAAAATAAAAACAAACATTTAAATGTCTTTAACCTCAGCTCCTGTTGATTTTCTCTGCTTCTTTTTGACGTGTGGCGATTCCTAAAGCGGCTCTGTGCCTGGCATGGCTGGGGGAGGGGGCGATTTTCCTCACAACAGAAGGAGCTAGGAGACGGTGTCCAATCCCGCCTTCAGGTAACACACTTCCTATCAGGCTCCTTTGGAAACGTTTGCGGCCTCTCTGAGCTGCTCTGACTCATTATCCGGGGGTGGGTGCATGGCCTTGAGCATGGAGATGGAGCTTTATTTCGCCAAGTAACAGAGGAATGCGGACCAGAGGGGCTGCTGAGTAAAGAATCAGTGTCGGTCACAGGAAGAGAGATTTGAGGCTCGAAACATCTTATATATATACTAGGGGCCCGGTGCATGAAATTCGTGCACTGGGTGTGTGTGTGGGGGAGTGTCCCTCAGCCCAGCCTGCCCCCTCTCACATACTGGGAGCCCTCAGGCGTTGACCCCCATCACCCTCCAATCGCAGGATCGGCCCCTTGCCCAGGCCTGACGCCTCTGGCGTAGGCGTCTGGCCCAGGCAGCGGGGACCTGCAGTGGCAGCGGGGGGTGCCGCGATCGCGCGGGCTCCGCCCCTGCCCCTGCAGGACGCCTCTGGCTGAGGCGTCCAGCCCGGGCAGCGGGGACCCGCAGCTGCAGCGACCCCACGATCGTGGGCTTCGCTTTAGGCCCAGGCAAGGGACCCCTAGCTCCTGGGACTGCCAGCTTTGACCGTGCCCAGCTCCCATCACTGGCTCCACCCCTACTTCCTGCTATCACTGGCCAGGGCGGCAAAGGCACCTGATTCTCCGATCATGGCTGGGGGGCAGGGCAAAGGCGGCCCCAGGGCCGCCTTTGCCCTGCCCCCCAGCTCTTAGCTCCCCCCTGGGTTTCCAATCACTGTCAGTGGCAGGGGGCTTCTTCCTGCTTTCCCTTTCGCCTCCCTGCATTGTGCCTACATATGCAAATTAACCGCCATCTTGTTGGCAGTTAACTGCCAATCTTAGTTGGCAGTTAATTTGCATATAGCCCTGATTAGCCAATGAAAAGGGTAGCTCGTACGCCAATTACCATTTTTCTCTTTTATTAGTGTTGATTGTTAGAATTTGTTTTTTTTTTGTTTTTTTGCCTGCCAAGTCCATAATCTTGACTTAAGTAAAGTAAAAATAGAGATTAAACATATTTATACACAGTTTGGTCATTCATGTAGTCCATGGCATTCTTTTGTAAAATGTACTTACTGATCTTTTTAAAAAAGGTGATACATTAGGATAATAAGACATTTATTAATATAAAAACATACAATACATTGAACAGCAAGCCTGCTCCCGCCCCAGCCTGTCTTTGTTTCTCCTGAGAGAGAACCATTCACCGCCTGCCCAGAGGGTTCTGTGCGTGTCCCAGCAGACATGTGCATTTCCTCACTGTTAGTTACCTGTTGCCCTGCGACAAATACTCTGATTAGCATTTTGAAACAAACATTGTTGATTCGCAGTTTTCCTGCATCAGGAATTTCCAGGAATCCGTCAGGAATTTCCAGGAATCCGGGAGCAAGTTCGTTGGGTTGTTCTGACTCATGAGGTTGCCATGGGGATGGTGGCAGGGCTGTGGCCTCATCTGAAGGGTTGACTGGGGCTGGAGGACCCACTTCCAAGTTCGCCGACTCACGTCTGTTGGCAGGAGGCTCAGTTCCTCGCCACGCGTACTTTCTCCTAAATTCTTGGAACTGGGATTGCTGGGAGAAAGGCTATGCACAGTTAAGGATTTGATGACCTTTATTCAACTTCCTCTTCAAAGAGGTTATGCTACACTGTGCTCCCCTATCACGGTATGGTGCTCCGTCTGCTCCCCCAACTTCCTGAATCTAAGGTGAAAAAGGACGCCCTTTGTCATTTCACTCACGTCTTTCTTGGTGTGCGTGAGGTACCCCGTATCCTGCCCTAGAAGTAGAAGCCGGTGTCTGTAAAAGCCATCTGGCTGAGAGGGAGAGAGCTTAGGGGGTTATAAAACCTACATTCTGCAACATGTACATCGTCAACACGGACCCCCCAGTTCTTGGCGCCTGCTCTCGTGCTTGTACACTGTCCTCATTCACTTATCCGCCCACGTGCACTCTTCCAGATAGCGGGGCCCGGGGGGGGGGGGGTGGTGGGGTGGCGAGCAGAGCCCGCGCTCAGAGAAGCCACACGGAATAGAAGGACCCGCTAGTCCACCCTGGTCCGAATTCCTGGCCCGGACCAGGGGGCAGGAGCTGTCCCACAGCAGACGGTGCCTCCCCCCTTTCGGGTGGTTTGTTTGAGGCCACAGGTAGGTGGGACACTTGGCTTATGTTTGTTCAAGCTGCTGAAATCCGGTGAGCGAAGAGACAGTCAAGGCGAGAGGCTCCGGGCGGCTCGCAGAGTGCAGGGAGGGAGTGGTGGGGGGAGGGGGGAGGGAGGGGAAGGAGGACTCCCTGTGGCCAGGCCTCCCCTTCTGCCCGAGTTTTTCCCGGTGACTCACTGCGCAGCCACTCAGGAACCTAAACCTCCGGGTCCGTAAGCCCGGCTGCGTTCTGAACAGGCTTCCGGAACAAGGCGGCCCTTTGTTGTAATAATTCCTTGTGAGAATTTTACAGGGAAGTAGCTTTTCATCTCTGCGTAAAAGCTTCTGTTGGTATCGGGCCATATTATTAAATAAGGATTAAAAATAGCCCTGGAGTTTCTAAAGCCTAATTCGTACATGAGGATAAATAGCGAGTTCCACGTGGTCGTGCGTGTACGTCTTGTGGCTCGGTTCCACCCACGGTGACATGAACTCTCACATCACGAACCCAGGGCCAGAGTTTAGAGCGAAGAGCGGTTTGGTTCAGGGGTTAAGCTGCCTGGGTCCAGGGTGACCGCCCCCCAATCCTCTGATAACACATGGTTGTTAGGACAGGCGGAAGGAGGAGGACTGCCCGTCGTGGGGGACGTAGTTAGGGCGAAGAGGCTTTTCGGAAAGGCCAGAGCTATGCTCCCAGGAAGCCGTCAGCTCTGAAATATGCTGCGAGGCCGCGCCGCAAGGATGGTGAAGTGATGCTGAGGTTCTGGGCAGCGTGCTCCCATGGGGACTCGGCGCGATCCCCTTTGCGGTCTGGCGTGAGGGACCCCTGGGCCCGGCTGGTGGTGGCAGGTGGACAGGGCGCCGGGCGGGGAGGGGAGCGGAGCGCGCCCACAGCACTCGGACGGGACAGACACCTGAACCGTTGGCTGGCTCTGCAAGCGAAGTCGAGCTAGCAGGCGCTCCAGGTGTGGGAGCTTTTATTCATTTAAGAAAAAACGCTCCGCTGTCCTTTCTGCCGGGGGCCTCGCTGCCCTATGAGCGCTTTCCTCCGTGGGCTCACGGGGGGGGGGGGGGGGGGTTGCGTAACGTGTGTGCCACAGGGTGCGCTGCAGGGTGTCAGGAAACAACACCCGCAAAGGCGTGGGGAGGGCGGTGGGGAAGGGGGGCGTGACCCCTTTCCTGGGGGAGCTGGATGGGTCTGACCCCTCTGCTCTGAGCCTGTTCCTGGGCCTGGCTCTGTGGTTGCTGCCGTCCTCACTGGCTCCACTCCGGGGCGGACGAGGGAAGGCAAGAGGGCGGGGCAGTGGCAGGCTGGTGGTTTCCTGTCCAGGCAGCATCCCTCTGCCTTGCAGAAAAGTTAAGGACGCGGAGGAGCCTTACAGGTGATCCCTGAGCCACACTGCTCAGTGGAGGGCACAGCGGGGAGCGCTGGCCTTTGGCCTGCAGGCAGCCCCCACAGCCTTCCCTCTTGACCTTGGCAGTTGCCTCTGCACTGATAACCAGGGTCCCACATGCAGGGCGCCCTCTGCCTTCAGCTCTCAGCTCTCTCCCGGGGGCCTCCTCCCTCCCAGGTGCGGGGTGGCCTGTCCTCACCGCCCTTGTGCCCATGTCTGCTCCTCGCCGAGGTGCGGGCAGGCCCACTGAGGATTCCTGCCTCCTGGGCACAAGGTTGAGGAAGCAGAGGGCGCTGAGCGGGGAGGAGCCAGCAGGAGGGGGAGAAGGACAGTCAGACCGGTAGGTGGCCTCTCAGGACGGAGATGCCAGGCCACAGGGTCCCCACCGCGCTGAGGGGACTCAGAGTCGGAATTCCGGGACTCTGCAGGCGTGTCAGATGCCGGCATCGATGGCAGCCTCTCCCCAAAGGCGGTGGCGTGCCTGCACCCCGTCCCCCAAGAGTGCGTGAGGGACCGGCCCTCCCTGTCGCACTGGTGCTGGTGTCTCCTCGTGTCATCTCTGCCGTCCACTCAGGGGTGACGGTGGTGCCTGCGGATGGGCTGGGCCAGCTCAGGCGGGTAGCCCCTTAGGGTCAAAATGCCCCTGTACACCCGCGAACTCCCTCTTTTCCTTTAGATCCGTGGCAGGTCCACGAGAGCGCTCACCGACCCACGGCCACGCTCCTCCGAGGTGGACTGGCTCCCCGTGCAGGCCCCCCCCCCGGCGCCTACCCGGTGACCGTGGTCACGCTGTTCTGCGCGAAGAGCGGTGCTTTGCCACCTCAGCTTTGAACCCCAGTTTCCGAGCCTTCCTTTCCCCCAAACGGAAAGCTGAATGATGGGGTTCCGGCTTGGATTGGGAGCTGTGAGTGGGCGTGTTCGTCTCCTGCCGCTGGGGTGGCGTGGCCGCAGCAGGACTGTGACACGTTAGGGACACGCAGGTGGTTTCTGTTAGGCTGTTGTACGTAGTGCTGCGGCAGGCATGGGCGTGCGCACGTGTTTTTGAGTGAGTGTTTCTGTGTTTCGGATAAATACCAGAAGGGGAGTTGCTGGATCATGTGGTGGTTCTGCTTTTAGTTTCGTAGAGGAAACGTCATCCTGTTCCGCACAGTGGCCGTCCCGGTTCACATTCCCATCCACATGCACGGGCTTCCGCTTCTCCGCGTCCTCGCCAGCACTTGCTATTTCTTGTTTTTGAAAATCAGCGTCCTCACCGGTGTGAAGGGAGGCCTCGCTGTGGTCTCGATTTGCACCCCCTGATGATCCGTGGCATGGAGCATGTTTTCATGCACGTTCAGCCGTCTGACATCTCTGGGAAATATTCAGAGCCTTTGTCCATTTCTTAATTGGATTTTATATTCTTTTTGCTACGACGTTGTATGAGTTCTTTATGTATTTTGGATTTTACCCCTTTATCGGGTATTTGATTTGCAGATATCTTCTTCCATTCAGTAGGTGGCCTTTTCATTTTGTTGATGGTGTCCTTGGCTGTGCAGAAGCTTTTTAGTTGGATGTAGTCCCACGGGTTTAGTTTTGCTTTGGTTGCCTTAACTTTTGATGTCAAATCCAAAAAAGTCATCGCCATGACTGATGTCCGGGAACTTACCGCCTATATTTTTCTTCTGGGATTTTTATGGCTTGAGGTTTTACATTCAAGTCTCATCGTTTTGGGTTAATTTCTGTGTGTAGTGTAGACAGTGGTCCAGTTTCGTTCTTTTGCGCGTGGCCGTCCAGTTTTCCCGACAGCATTTATTAAAGACACTGTCCGTCCGCATTGCTCTTCTTTGTTCTTTTGTTGTAAGTTAATTGCCCACGTATTCGTGTGCTTAATTCTGGGCTCTCTCTTCTGTTCAATTGAGCGATGTCCCTGTTCTTAGGCCAGTACTGTACTGTTTTGAGCACTATAGCTTTGTAACATAGTTTCAAATCAAGGGGCGTGATGCCTTCAGCTGTGTTCTTCTTAAGATTGCTTAAACTACTTTGGGTCCTCTGGAATTTATTTTAGAGTTTTTAATCTTCCGTAGCCATAGCAACCAGCTGTAGTCATTAATACAGCTTCTCACGCATGCTGGGACTTTTTGGAAAGAGACCTGACAAGCACACATTTACAAAGTGAACGTTCATAAAGTGAGGCACGAGCGTTCTTCCGGCTTTGCCACGTCCTCCAACACCTGCCGGAAGCTGCGGAGGGAGCCACCACCATGGACCCTTCCCTGCTGTGTCAGGGGGACGGACACTGTGGGGAGGGGAGAGGTCGCCGGCGCGGGGGCTCTGTCCCAGGATGGCCCTGGGGAAGGCAAGAGTGACCACCGCCACTGACGCACCGGCTGCGGCTTTCCCCGACAGCCCTCCGAGTCCAGGCCTGCACGGAAGGCTGGTGAAGGCGTTTCCTGACAGGTGGATTCTTCCAGATCTTTCCTCTCACACCACCCCGGCGATCCCTGCCTTCTTCCTGAAAACTTAACGCAAAGCTCGGACTTCACCTCCTTCAGTCTGAAAAGGAAAGCTCTCCACCCTCTCATAAGACTTCCCTCAATGACCTTACGATGTTTCTGATTAACTGACTAGTTTCAGTCTGAACAAGAAGTATTATAGACAGACCAGCCCCCCGGCCCCCAGCCCACAGAACTTTCTTAAGTTGGTCACTGAGACCAACCTCATTGTCTTTAAGGTAGTAGATTTTCTTCTTTGTCAAATAGACAGTTCCAGGCCTCTGGCCTCCTTAAAACTTATAAATATTTCAAAGAAAAATAGAGAGAAAAAGATACTTTTTTATTTTTTCAGGAAGCTACATATTTCTTTTTTAAATCCTCACCCGAGGATATTTTTCCATTGATTTTTTTAAAAAAATACACTTTTATTGATTTTTTTACAGAGAGGAAGGGAGAGGGATAGAGAGTTAGAAACATCAATGAGAGAGAAACATCGATCAGCTGCCTCCTGCACATCCCCCACTGGGGATGTGCCAGCAACCAAGGTACATGCCCTTGACCAGAATCGAACCTGGGGCCTTTCAGTCCGCAGGCCGACGCTCTATCCACTGAGCCAAACTGGTAGGGCTTTTCCATTGATTTTCAGAGAGAGAGTGGAAGGGAGAGGGAGCGATGGAGAGAAACATCGATGTGAAAGACATTGATTGGTTGCCTCCCACATGCGCCTGACCAGGGCTGGCGATCAAGCCTGCACCGAGGTACGTGCCCTTGATGGGAATTGAACTCCAACCCTTCAGTCCACAGGCCGATGCTCTATTCACTGAGCCAAACCAGCCAGGGCAGGAAACTACATGTTTTTCTAAAGAATTTTGCGAAAGAGCTAGAGAATTCCAAACAAATAGAGAAAGTTGAATGTGAACACTTTGAGAGGAAACGAGAATTTCTTGTCTATGGTTTCTCTGTCCCACCCACCGCACCCCGCCTCCTCCCTCCTCCCTCCTCTCTCCACTGCTCCGAGAGGGGAGAAGTAATTCACAAACCTTCCATCGTCAACTCCCTGCCAGGAGCAAAGTGCCCACGTCCGCTGCTGATCCCAAATCAAGGCGCGGTCCCACAGGCTTGCTGTCCGGGTCCCTGTGGCTGGGGATGGAGACCACACACCCTAGTCTTTCCAGGACTTTCCCTGTTTTAAAACGGAAAATCCTAGGGTCCAGGAACCCTAAGTCCTGGGCCAGTTGGGAAGGTTTAGCCTCTGATAGGGGCTAAAATGGAACTGGTGACATTTCCCAACAGGACCTAATTGGGGATGGACGCGGTAAAAGTGCTGGTGAGTCTGAACGTGCATCTCCAGACCACGAGGGGGCGCCCACAGCAAAAGGGTTAGAATCACCCCACTTACAGCTCCATTGGTCAGAAGACGTGGGTCTCTCGGCTAAACTTAAGGCCTCGGCGGCCCCCATCTCTTCTCGGGGGCCGTGGGGGGAATCTGTGCCTTTGTCTTCCCTGCTTCTGGAGGCCGCCTGATCCTTGGCTCACGCCCCCCCTCCACACTCAGAGCCCATCTCTGAGCGCTGTTCCCTCGCCAAGTCCTCCCGCCCGACCGCAGCTGGGGACGCTCTCACTTTTAAGGCTGGCGGGATCCGACTGCCCCCCTGCACGTCCAGGCTAGCCCCCCGCCTCAGGTCTGCAGCCTTGGCGCACGGCAAAGGCCCGAGTGCCACGGAAGGCGACATGTTCACGGGCTCTGCGTGTTAGCACGTGGCCACCTCTGGGGGTCATTCCTGGGCCTGCTGCACCAGAAGGCGGTCTCAGAGCTGGTTCTCACTGTGCCAGCGCCGCCCCGGCCATGACCAGAATGAGCTGTGGTCAGGGTGGACCTGCCTGGAAAGTCAGCTGGTGGCATTGCCCGCAGCGGCTCCTGAGCTTGTCCCACCGGATCCTGAGCTCGCCGTGACCTTCGCCGTGACCTCTCCGAGCCTGGAATGAGAGGGCAAGCCTGACCGTCCTTCCACCGCAGGACGCGTCCTTGCTGAGGGCGCAGTGCTCTCTGGGTGCTTTTACGGAAAGTCCTTCACGGCCAAGGTCAGGCATCTGCATCCACCTGCCTGGAAGAACATTCCAGACCCAACTCTTGGCCCTGTGACGCGGCGCGTGCTCCGTGGCTGTGAGGCCTGCACGGTGCCGGTCCCACGGGCTCCTCCTCTGCCGGAAGCCGGTCCATCCTTGCTGCCTGACACAGTCGCTGCAGGAAAGAAACATCTGCACAGCATATGTTTCAAGGGACCTGGCGTATATAGCATACTGTTCTTAATATGTTTGCTCCCCTTAGCGCTGTGTGTTTTAACCAAGGTCACCTCTCCGAGAAAGGTTGTTTCCCCAGGTAGGAATTTTTCCCTGAAGTCAGGGAGGGGATGAAACTCCTTAACTAAGTGCCAGGCGGGTAGTTAATCACTACAAACAATCATGCTTAAGCTACATAATCTTTACTCCCTGGAATGGAGATAAGAAACACCCTAACCTTTGTAATAGAAATTGACAGGATTAAAATCAACTGGTATAAATACGGATGTAACAAGACAATAAACAGCAGAGCCTCTCTGGAGATCAAGACCAGAACTTGGCTGGAGATCCTGGCTAGGCTGCTGATCAACTGAACGCTGTCTCCGTGTCATTCCTTCTTCGCCGACTCCGTCCACACCTTTGGGGACCCCTGGACCTGCTGGGGCTGGACCCCGGCACTCCTCCGAGTACCCCGGCCCGCTCTGCTGGAGGACGCGGCGGGTGCCTGCGGGGGCGTGTGGCTTTGCAGGGTGCCCTGGTTTCTGCGGGCGGGTGCCAGGCCCGCATGGCGGTGGGGGCTCCACGTGCTGCGAGTCGGGCAGAAAGACGGTCTGCGCCCCAGTGTGGGGTGAGCAATGCGCTGTCACCCTCACCGTCCCCTTCAGGCCCAGCAGGAGTTCCCTCCAGAGGGAGCAAACAGGCGCGGACGCATGTGCAGAGGACAGAGCGGCGATGGTTCCGGGGACAACTGGGGACCCTGTGGGCTGGGGGCCTCTGGGGCTCCGTTCTCCGTGGGGAGGGAGGGGCCTGGCTTCTTTGGGAAAGGAATGCCATTTGCTCCCTGGTGAGTTGTGACAGAGGGACTTCCGTGGGCCGGGCCGGGCCGTGGGCGCTGTCAGAGTGGGACGAAGTGAGCAGTGGCAGGCTCTCCGGGGACGGTGGGTCACTGGTTCTGGGCAGAGGCCACCCCAGGAATGTGACCAACAGGAAGTAATTAGTAAACAACTCGCTGCTGAACTGGCAGCTCCCTGCAGAGAAGGGGGTAGGAAGCTGCCCAGAGTCAGAGGGAGCAGGGGACTCGGAGGGGAGGACTCAGCCACCGGCCGACGTGGGAGCTCGTGGCGGGGGGTGTGGGGGGTGTGGGGGGACACGGGTGTCCCGGGAAGGTGACATGGGAAGGTGGAGGGCACAGCAGGGCCTGAGAGGGGGTCGTGTTTGAAGAAAGTAACTGGCTTGACTGGCATCTATTGGGAAGTGGAAAGGCAGGAAGGAGGGAAGGAAAGACAGAATAAGGAGCGATGGACAGGTGAGGGAGGGAGGGCTGAGGAGGGGAAGGAAGGAGGGGGAGGGGGATTATTGGTTTCCGCGTGTCCGGCATGATTCTGTGTGTCTTCCACATCATGTCACAGTCACAGCCGCCCACCCTGAGGGCAGCACTGTGACCCCCCATCGTGCAGGAGGACGGCCTGCACTGGAGGGGTCCCTGCCCTGGGCACCTGCCTGGGAGCAGGGTCGTTCCAGCTGGTGCCTGAATAGCATCCAGCAGAGCGGTCTTAGGAAATGGCGTCTTATCAGGATGCAGCCAGCAGGATTCAGGCCCAGAAATGCCAGACAAAGACCCAGCGGGAGGCGGGGTGGAGGCTGGAGACCAGGGCGGAGAGATTTCAAAGGAGGAGACACCGCGGGGGGACAGACTGCTGGTCAGTGAAGGCTGGGAAAGGCCTGGCTTCCACCTCGAGGCCTGGAAAGGAGCTGGGCCGGTGCCTGCGTCCAGTCTGGGAGACAAGGGGGACCTCTGTTCGTCGGATCCTGCTTGTGTCTTCGGGTGGGTTACGGTGTCTCTCTGAGCCTCAGTTTCCTCATCTGTAAAATGGGACTAGGAACAGGACATCCTGCAAGAGTCTGCGAGGATTGAACCCAGGATGCCCGCGAGGTGTGGGACCCTCTGTGGAATCGGAGCGGTACGCGTTTGCAGTTACTGGTTTTGAAAAGTCGCCTTAGGAATCACGGAGTTGGGAGGACATTTCCTTCCAAAACGCTGTCGCTGGACAGGGAAGGGTGAGCGAGGCTGTGGGTCCTCCCTGTGTGACGCCAACCTTCCTTCATGCTGAACCTCAGACCCCAACGGGCGTGTTGCCTACACCCCATCTCGTGGACTTCCCTCCCCAGGCGACAGTGGGCAGCCGGCAGCGGTCCGCTCAGGCTCCCTCAGGGCAACTGCAAAAGTCAGACGGAGCCCCGCCCTCTAACCTCCGCCAGCAGAGGCCTTTGCTGCCATTTCTTGCAAAGAAAGTGTCCCCTGGCAGTGTCTGCCCTGCGGGGGGCCAGGAGGGCCAGGCGCCCCCAGCTCCCTGGATGCCCTGTCCCCTGGGCCTTTGCCCGCAGACTGGGGGGACTCCCAGGCCCCAGGGCCAGGCAGGGCCCTGCTCTCTTGCCTCCTGGCGGAAGACCTGTTTGCTTTTGCGATTAAGAAAATGACTTCAGTTGTTAATCCCCCTTGGGATAGTATCGGAGGCGTTGCTCTTTTTTGGGGGAAAAAAATCACCGGTTCTTCCAGGATTCTACGGGTTGGCATGAAAATCAGACGGATTGAGCCTTGTTAAAAGGACCCTAAATTCCATAATTGCCTGTTCTGTGCTCACGGGTTTGGAAGAGTGACGACGACGATGATGATGATGATGATGATGACAATAATCACTGCTTTTATATGGGTGCCCGGAGACCTGGCATCTCACACAGAGTCCTGTGCAGCGGGCGGGCGGCGGCGTTTTCCTGCTTTAAATGCAGAAGCCGAGGCTCAGGGAGAGCAAAGGAACTGCTCAAGGCCACACATTCCTAGGAAGGTGGGCTCCTGCCACTCCGTCCCCCTCCCCCGCCCCTCCTGGTCTGGTCTGACTGCAGCAGCACCTTCCCCGTGACCACGACCTTGACCATGACCTTGACCATGTTGCCTCCCAGACAAGGGATGCTACGTCCAAATGCAAACTTCAGCTTGCCAGGCAAATGGAAAGGATTACACACGTCTTTGAACTTACAGAATTTCTCAAAGGCAGGAAGCTCCCCTCTATTTAAAGACTGCGTTTTCAGTCAAACCATGAGGCGAGCGGCTCGGGGAGGACAGTGCTGCCCTGGACTCAGGGCCTTGCACTCTGTCCGTACCTCTCCCTCTCTCCTCCGCCCTCCCTTCCGCTCACCTCCCCTGCTCCCTCTCCCTTCCCCTTTTCCCTCTCCCCCCTCCCCCACCATCTATTCTCTTCCCTCACGGTGGATGTCACTCATGGGGTGATCTCTTCCTACTGGAAGCCAGGAGCCTCTGGAAGGGGAAGGTTCGTAGACCTGTGCCCCGAAAAGGAGGAGCGGGGGGCGCTCTCTGGAATGACCAGCTCCAGGTGCTTAGGAGCCATGGGAGCCGAGCCCTGTCGCAGTCCCAGTGCTTGCGGGGTGCCAGGCCCGCGGCCTGGGCCTGTGGGAGCCACCGGGTGAGCGTCAGGGTCAGAGATCCCAGCTCTCCCTGCGCGTGCTTCCATGTGGGAGCAAAGGGAAGTCCAGGGAGTGTCCCCCACCCACCCGCCAGGCTGCTCGCTGGGGTGGCACATTTCCCCAGCCCGACCTCCAAATGGCAGGTGTGGTGCGTGCTGGGCGCAGAGGCCCCGGTCCACGTGGGGGCGTGGGGCGTGGGGCGTGCATTTCTAAGCACAGCCGTTCCACACGCCGCGTGCTGGTGGCTGGTGACCCTCAGGTCCTCTCGTGCCAGGAAGGGTGGTCCTCAAACTCGAGAGTCAGTTGTTGGTGCCGTGGACTTGTCTGCGAGGGAAGGGACCCGGCTCCGGGGACACGTCCCGGGAAGACCCGAGGGGCCTGGGGGGGTGACTGCTCAGATGACAGGCCGAGGTCGCTGTGCGGCCGGAGGTGTGTGTCCGTGGCCAGTCCCCCTGGCGTGGGAGGCACCCGCCTGCAGCCGGGGACAGGCAGAGGCGGGGACACCGCGGGCGGGTCGGAGTGAGCCGCCTCCCACGGGTTGGCTCGGACCCGTCCCCTGGCAGCGCTGCGTCCAGCCTTCCGCTGGGCGGGCGGCCAGCAGAGCGGGGTCTGGCCCGCCCTTTGGCCACTTTGTTCTTGTCCCAGGAGAGCGGATTCGGTGGCTGCCCACGCCTCCCGCAGCCCTGGCCGGCCGCTGCGTTTACTCAGCTCCGTCCCTCCGAACAGTGGACCGGCACGGGCCACCAGCACTCACCGTTTCCTCCACGTCCCTGGGACGGGCCAAGCAGACAGCGGCCCGGAGGCCTGCGGGCCCAGAGCGCCCCCCACGGCAGAGGGCCGGGCCTCAGGGAGGGGACTAGGGCATCGCCAGGGACCTGCCTCCATTTCCTCTCCGCCAGCTTGCTTTCCACCACACTTGGGTAAAGTGCTGACTTTGCAGAACGTGTTTACCACGTAGGCCCACGAAGAATTTTCTAGAAAGAAGGTCGAGCCAAGAAAGTGGAGAAGCAAGGTGGAGAGTGCTGGCGTGGCTGCTCGGGGGGGCGGGGGGGCCGCGAGCTGCCCTCGTTACCCCCTCGTGTCCCATAACGTAACCCCCTCGTGTCCCGGAACCCCCTCCTGCCCCGGAACCCCTCCTGTCCCAGAACCCCTCGTGTCCCGGAACCCCCTCCTGCCCCGGAACCCCCTCCTGTCCCGGAACCCCCTCCTGTCCTGTAACCCCCTCCTGTCCCGGAACCCCCTCGTGTCCCGGAACCCCCTCCTGCCCCGGAACCCCTCCTGTCCCGGAACCCCCTCCTGCCCCGGAACCCCCTCCTGCCCCGGAACCCCCTCCTGTCCCGGAACCCCTCCTGTCCCGGAACCCCCTCCTGTCCCGGAACCCCTCCTGTCCCGGAACCCCCTCCTGTCCCGGAACCCCCTCCTGTCCCGGAACCTCTCCTGTCCCGGAACCCCCTCGTGTCCCGGAACCCCTCCTGTCCCGGAACCCCCTCATTACAACAGGCCAGACAGAAAGCAATTTTAGAGCAACCAAGATGAGGCAACCCAGGTAATGTGAATGTGGTTGTATTGTAGCTCTGGCAGCTGGCTGATTCTTCTAGAATCTTCTAAAGGGTGTCCCAAAATTCACGCAAGAAGTAATTTTGATAGAAAACACAGGTTTATAATTAAAATTGTAATTTTTTTTATTGATTCCTAAAGTATACAGTCTAGGGTTATGTATGGAATAGCACATCGGGTAAATGCCTCCACGACTTTGCTGGCACATACTCAAAGCCGTGGTCTTCATTGGTCTTCATTGTCCCTGCTCCTGGGCCATCTTTGGTACTTGGTCATGCTTATCAAATTGAAGGGATTGACATCAAAGGGCAGCAGATATTAGAATCTGATTCAATAAACCAAGTAAAATTAGGCTTTTATTTATTTTTGTTGTTGTTAATGCTCATGCAAAATTCAAATCTTGCGTGAATTTTGGGACACCCTTTAGAACCGCGGTGGCTGGCCTTTCGGACCTCATGGCCCACCGGTGGCGCCCGCTGTTCTGGAACGTGTGACGGCCTCAGGCCGCCGGCCGTGCTGGGTCGCCACAGCCCGTTGTACGGCCACAGGGGAACGTGTTCAGGGAAAACACCCCCAGAGCTTCACCTCGTCTCTAAGCTGTGGGCGCTGAGGCCACGGTCGGTCCCCGCTGGGTTCTGGGAAGGAGCCTAGAAAGGACTCTAAGGCTTTAGAGAGGCCGGTGACAAAGGCAGTTTCTATTTATTTTATTTTATTTTATTATTATATTTTTAAACCCTCACTGAGGATATTTTTTCAGTTGATTTTCAGAGAATGGAAGGGAAGTGGGGGAGACATGGGTGTGGAGAGAGACGCACTGAAGGGCTGCTTCCCACACACGCCGATTGGGGCTGGGGAACCAGCCTGCAGCCAGGTCCTGCCTGGACCAGACCGAGCCCCAGGCCCGCCCGTCTGACACTGAGCACACGCCAGGGCCCTTCTTACTGTTTAAAGACGGTATTGCACCTCCCGCTCTATTTGTCCAACGGTGAGAGCACTTTCCTGGCGTGGGCTTGAGGCCTTAGGGATGGAAGGTGGTGAGGCCTGTGGAGCCCCCTGTGGACTCCCCGGGGAAGGTGCACGCCCCGGGGGAAGGCTGCTGGCTGCAGGGGCCCATCCCGCCCTGCCGGGGGCCAGCCCCAGCGGGTCCAGGGGTCCCCAAAGGTGTGGACGGAGTCGGCGAAGAAGGAATGACACGGAGGCAGTGTTCAGGTGATCATCATAGCCGGGTTCTCTTGTCAGGATCTCCAGCCAGGTTCTGTAGCCAGTTCTCCAGCCAAGTTCTGTCTAGGTTCTCCAGCCAGGTTCAGTCACCAGGTTCTAGTCAGGTTCTCTTGCCAATTTCTGTAGTCAGGTTCAGTCCAGGATCTTTTGCCATGTTCTCTCGCTAGGTTCTGTCTCTAGGTTCTGAGGCCAGTTTCTGTCCAGGATCTTTTGCCATGTTCTCTCCAGCGAAGTTCTTCTGTCTCTAGAGAACGTTCTGTGTAGGTTCTGTGCCTAGGTTCTGTCTCCTAAATTCTGTGTTCTAAGTTCTGTCTCTGCTGTCTTGTTACAACTGTATTTATACCAGTTGATTCAATCCTATCAATCTCTATTCCAAAGGTTAGGGCGTTTCTTATCTCCATTCCAGGGAGAAAAGATTATGTAGTTTAAGCATGATTGTTCGTAGTTAAAGTGATTAATTACCCGCCTGGCACATAGTTAAGAGGTTTTATTCCCTCCCTAACTTCAGGGGAAAATCCCTACCTGGGGATTCAACCTTTCTCGGAGAGGTGACCTTGGTTAAAACACAGCGCCAGGAAGGTGAGCAAACATATTAAGAACCGTATGCCATATATGCCAGGTCCCTTGAAACAGCAAGGATGGACCGGCTCCCGGCACCGCCCCGGCCCGGAGCCGCATCCAGCCCCACAGGCAGGGCTGGCAGGGTGCATGGCCCCACATTACGATGCGTTACACCAGGACCCAGGGCTCAGGAGACGAGGGAGAGAGAAAAGGAGCCCCGCACCGCAGGCTGAGCTCAGGCCTCCCTGCGGCCCGGGAACTGCTGGGAAGCTGCGGAGCAAGTCAGGGCCGGTCCAGGCATGTGGCTCTGTCCTGGCCGCCATCGCCCCCTCCCCCTGCTGGGCCTGCAGCCGTGGGGACGTGGCCTGATCTGGGGGGACCCCAAGCCCGGCCCTGGGACTTCACAGGCTCAGTGCAGAGCAGACAGCGGGACACAGCCGCCTGCACAGTAGCCACGAGGGTGGGCATGGCCGGGGTGGCCCAGAGGGCGCTACTTGAGGGCCTGTCTGCGGAGGATTTGTAAGGACGCTCCCAAGCCCCCAGGCTTCCAGCCACTGCCCAGACTCCCGCTGGGAATTCTCAGCCCCACCCCTCCACAGGTGGACTGGCCAATGGGAGCTCTCAGCCCCTCCCTCCACCAGGTGGACCGGCCAATGGGAATTCTCAGCCCTGCCCCTCCACAGGTGGACTGGCCAATGGGAGCTCTCAGCCCCGCCCCTCCACAGGTGGACTGGCCAATGGGAAGTGTCAGCCCCTCCCTCCACCAGGTGGACCAGCCAATGGGAACTCTCAGTCCTGCCCCTCTACCAGGTGGACTGGCCAATGGGAATTCTCAGCCCCGCCCCTCCACAGGTGGACTGGCCAATGGGAGCTCTCAGCCCCACCCCTCCACAGGTGGGCTGGCCAATGGGAGCTCTCAGCCCCACCCCTCCACAGGTGGACTGGCCAATGGGAGCTCTCAGCCCCGCCCCTCCACCAGGTGGACTGGCCAATGGGAATTCTCAGTCCCGCCCCTCCACCAGGTGGACCGGCCAATAAATGCTGGGGAGGAAGGGGGAGTGGAGGGGTGGGGAAGGGTTAGGGGGCTCGGAGCTCTGTTATCTGGGTGTCTGGGTGCCTTTTCATGTGCGTACAGCCCACCCATTAGGCTCATGGGCCCCTGGCATTCCACCACTTGTGGGGGGGAGCTTGTTAACCATTCAGATTCCTGGGCCCGTGGCAGACCTGGATCCAATGTTTACTCTTTTATTTAAGGGAGAGGGAGAGAGAAATAGCAACATCAACGGTGAGAGAGTCATTGATCGGCTGCCTCCTGCACGCCCCACACTGGGACCAGCTGGCAACTCGGGCCTGTGCCCTGACCGGACTCGAACCCTGACCTCCTGAGCCACACCCGCTGGGCTGTGCTCTTTTGAATTAATCTCTCTCTGTCTCTTTCTCTTTCTCTCTCTCTCTCTCTCTCTCTCTCTCTCTCTCTCTCTCTCTCCCTCCCTCTCATATTGAAGTAAGACAGGCACCCAAGTACCCAAACCTTAAGACTTTGTTCATATACGTGTGTAGCCACCACCCAGCTCAGGACCCGGGACGGGCTGCCACCAGAAAGGGCCCTCCATCCCCGGACACACCAGCTCCCAGGCGCCCGCTGCTCTGGCTTCCCTGGCACAGAGACGTTTGCCGGGTGCCGTGCGCTTTCCTCGGAGCCCGGCTTCTCTCCCAGCATCGGCCTGGGAGACCCTCCGCCCCGCGGCCGTGTGACAGCCGTTCTCTTCCTTCCCGGGCTGTGTCCCGCGTGCAACTATCCTGCAAATTCATTCATTCCGTCGGCTCTGGATGGTACCGGCTGCCTCCAGGTTTGGCTGTGACACTCAATCTAAGAAGGTTCCTGTGGTGTCTTTTGTGCCCGTTTGCGCTCCTCTCTGGTGGCCGTGGGTCGCTGGTTGCTGGGTCGCTGGGTCGCTGGGTCGCTGGGTCGCTGGGTCGCTGGGTCGCTGGGCCAATGCTCCTTGGCTCTGGTAGGTGACTGTGAGCAGGGCCCAGCGCTCCGCCTTCCCGTCCCCTCGTGGTGTGGTGCTGCCGGCCTCTCCGCTGTAGCCGCCTGGCAGCTGTGCAGCGGGTCCCTCTGTGGTTCCCGCTTGCCCGGCCGGCTGGCTGATGACGGCGAGACCTTCCTGTGTGCTCAGTGGACACTGGCGTTTCACCTTTGGTGAAGAGGCTGGTCAAGGCTTTAAAGTTGGGTTGTGGGTCTTTCATTCTTGTTGACTGACGTGTATGGGTATCTTGTTACCAACAGCCGCTCCTGGTGACTTAACACCGAAGTCAGGGACCCACCTCGCTAAGCCCCCCGAAATGGCCCAGTTTTCCTGAGGCCCCTCCCTTCCTCCCTCCCTCCCTTCTTTTGTTTCTTTTGTTTTAGACAGAGAGGAAGGGAGAGGGAGAGAGAGATAGAAACATCAGTGATGAGAAAGAATCATGGATCGGCTGCCTCCTGCATGGGATCGAGCCCGCGACCCGGGCCTGTGCCCTGACCGGGAATCGAACCGTGACCTCCTGGTTCCTAGGTCCACACGACACTCCATTACTGAGCCACGCCGGCTCCACTATCATCTTACCAGCACCACAAACTCGCCAGAGACCTGTGGTGTGAGGAAGGTGGATGAGAAGGGCGAGGCTCAGGACCGCTGTTTTTAGTCTGGATTCCGCCACCTCGTTTCCCGCGTCCCCCTCTCTTCTCCACCAGCCTTTCTCCTCCGCGGGGCGCATGCTCAGTACGCGCTGTGCCTGCGTTTGGGGGTGTGGGTGGATGTGACCGGCTTCGGGTCACCAGAGGAATGGTCTCATTACCTTCCGCCCTGGGCGCCCCCTGTGTCATAATCTACCGTGTGCGCAAATGGCTCCCATCTCTCTGCTCCCGGGAATCGGAGGCGGGTGTGGAAGCTGTGCAGGCCCCAGGGAGCTCAGAAAGTTGCATTGTGTCCAGGGCGCTCAGGGCACAGGTGGTCCCAGTCCCCCTTCCCAGCCAAGTACAGCCCAGAGGGCGGGCCGGTGTCTCAGTGGGACAGGCTGATGGTCTGTTCTCAGCACGGTCACCCCAGAGGGCGGAGGGCGAGGTGTGTGCAGGAGAAGATGGAGAGCCACGGGGGGCAGGGGGCGGGGGGGAGGTGTGTGCAGGAGAGGATGGAGGGCCACTGGGGGTGGGGGTGGGGGAGGTGTGTGCAGGAGAGGATGGAGGGCCACTGGGGGTGGGGGTGGGGGAGGTGTTTGCAGGAGAGGATGGAGGGCCACTGGGGGTGGGGGTGGGGGAGGTGTGTGCAGGAGAGGATGGAGGGCCACTGGGGGGGGTGGGAGGTGTGTGCAGGAGAGGATGGAGAGCCACTGGGGGGGGTGGGAGGTGTGTGCATGAGAGGATGGAGAGCCATGGGGGGCGGGGGGGGCGGGAGGAGGTGTGTGCAGGAGAGGATGGAGGGCCACGGGGGGCGGGGGGGGGCCACCGGGAGGTGTGTGCAGGAGAGGATGGAGAGCCACTGGGGGGGGTGGGAGGTGTGTGCAGGAGAGGATGGAGAGCCACCGGGTGGGGTGGGGTGGGGGAGGTGTGTGATGGAGAGGCGAGCAGGGACAGAGCACCTTCTGCTTTGCCTTTGGTGACAAAGGGAGTTCCCTCTCACCGCCTACACTCTGCACGGCTACTGGAGGCCCAGCGAGGCGGCTAGTCGTGGCGGGGGGGTGGGGGGGGCGGGGTGCGGGTGTCCTCGCCCTTCCCTGCCCTCCCCCTTGGCCCAGAGGCCTAGAGAGGTGTATTCACAGCACCGTGACCACTCACACACGTGCAGTGGTTTGGGTGCGCACTGCGGCCTCCATCGGTGGCTGTGAGGCTGGCTCCCACGTGGTCTCTCCTTGCAGGCCGGCTGTGACGGGGAGAGCATCGGCAACTGCCCCTTCTCTCAGCGCCTCTTCATGATTCTCTGGCTAAAGGGCGTCATATTTAATGTGACAACAGTGGACCTGAAAAGGTAAGACAAGGTTCCTGCATTATCGAAATAACAGCTTAATCACACACACACACACACACACACACACACACACACACACACACACGGCGTTATCACGGGCATGTCCATCCTCAGCCAGGACCCCACATTGGCCCGACTGTGGGTGAGCAGCAGTCACACACACACACACACACACACACACACACACACACACACACACGGCATTATCCGGGCATGTCCATCCTCAGCCAGGACCCCGCGTTGGCCCGACTGTGGGTGAGCAGCAGTCACACACACACACACACACACACACACACACACACACACACAGCGTTATCCGGGCATGTCCATCCTCAGCCAGGACCCCACATTGGCCCGACTGTGGGTGAGCAGCAGTTACACACACACACACACACACACACACACACACACACACACACACGGCGTTATCACGGGCATGTCCATCCTCAGCCAGGACCCCACGTTGGCCCGACTGTGGGTGAGCAGCAGTTACACACACACACACACACACACACACACACACACACACACACACACAGCGTTATCCGGGCATGTCCATCCTCAGCCAGGACCCCACATTGGCCCGACTGTGGGTGAGCAGCAGTTACACACACACACACACACACACACACACACACACACACATGCACGCACAGACACACGGCGTTATCCGGGCATGTCCATCCTCAGCCAGGACCCCGTGTTGGCCCGACTGTGGGTGAGCAGCAGTCACAGTCCCAGGTCAGAGGGAATCGGGAAGGAGTAGGAGTTGGGGCGCCAGAAGGAACCTGCTCCCCAGTTCCTGGTCAGCCATAGCTTCCCACAGGCCCGTGAGCTCCACTCCTGGCCGGGCCTGGGGAGAGCCCACTCTCACCTCCGTGTCCAGAGCGGGCCACACGGTCACTGCCCTGAGACACACTCCAAGGCCCCGTCTCCTCTACGTTCTCAACGGTGGGTTCTCTTTAATGGGGGGACACGCTACGCCTTGGAAACGGAGCTCGGCCCTGGCGGCTACTGACCAAGGCTGCTGTCTGCCCCCCCCCTCCCCCCGCCACCCCACTCCCCTTAGGAAGCCCGCCGACCTGCAGAACCTCGCTCCGGGGACCAACCCGCCTTTCATGACGTTCGATGGGGAAGTCAAGACGGACGTGAATAAGATCGAGGAGTTCTTGGAGGAGCGCCTGGCTCCCCCGAGGTAGGCCTTAGGGGGCAGCCTCACGGCCGGTCCCCACTGTCCCCGCTTCCCAGGCAGCTCGAAAGCCTTGGCCGTGGGAGTCACTCCTCGCTGCCCGCCCCCTCACTCTCCCCCACCTGGGGTGCACCACAGCCAACAGGGTGGGACTAGAACCCCCCCACCCCACCCCCCAGTGAAGGCGGCCCGGGCTTTGCTCTGAGCCTGCAGCTTGGCAGGTCTGGTTCGAAGGCAGGAAGTGGGGGGTGGTCGGTGCCGTGTGGGTGGGCCACGCCCTAGGCACTTGGCTGGAAGGGTGGGAGAGCACGCTGGCATACCATGCCCTGGAGCCTGGACCCGGAATGGAACCTTCTAGGCCCGCACCTTCCTTGGAGTAGGGAGGGAGCAAAGACCAGTGCTCAGGCCGAGAGCAATCAGTCTAGACCCGTGGTCGGCAAACTGCGGCTCGCGAGCCACATGTGGCTCTTTGGCCCCTTGAGCGCGGCTCTTCCTAAGCCTTAGGAGGGCCCTAATTAAGTTAATAACAGTGTACCTCCCTATATAGTTTAAGTTTAAAAAATTTGGCTCTCAAAAGAAATTTCAATCGTTGTACTGTTGAAATTTGGCTCTGTTGACCAATGAGTTTGCCGACCACTGGGTTAGACCTTTCTCCCGGCCCTGGTGGCTCCAGGCCTTGGAGACGAAACGCTTAGGACAGCACTCAGGGAAAGTTTTCGCTTTTGTATCCACTCATAGAAAGACATACCCCCACCGTGTCATCCCTGCTCAAGCATCGCTCCTCTGTGACATCCCCATGTCCCCATGTTGAATTTTTCAAGGTACCCGAAGCTGGGGACCCAGCACCCCGAGTCTAACTCCGCCGGGGATGACGTGTTTGCCAAGTTCTCAGCGTTTATAAAGAACACCAAGAAGGATGCACACGAGAGTGAGTGTCTGCCGCCTTCCGGGGCTCTGCCTCCAGCGGGGCCGCCCCTCGGCCTCTGTGTGGTTCGGGGTCCCGGGAACCGCGCCTCCTGGCACAGCGGGAGGCCTGTGCCTAGCGATGAGGGAAACGTGCCTCCACCTGGACCTGCAGTGGGTTTCAGAGACACCGCGCTTCTAGGCTTGGAAGCCGGAAAGCACCATGTTTTAGGGCAGCGGTCGCCAACCTTTCGGCCCTCACGGACCATCAGTGGCCCACGGACCAGCGGTTGGTGACGCTGTTTTAGGGCGAACCACTCGGCCCGCGCGCCGTGCCCAGCTGCACCCGGAGTCAGTTTAAGGGATGCTGCCGCCAGGGCCTGCTCCACGATAGGGTTTGCTGGGGTCCAACCCCAGCAGGTCCAGGGGTCCCCAAAGGTGTGGACGGAGTCGGCGAAGAAGGAATGACACGGAGACAGCGTTCAGTTGATCAGCAGCCTAGCCAGGATCTCTAGCCAGGATCTCCAGTGAAGTTCTGCTTAGGATCTCCAGCCAGGTTCTGTGTCCATGTTCTCTTGCTAGGTTCTCCAGCCAGGTTCTCCAGGTTCTCCAGCCAGGTTCTGTAGCCATGTTCCCTCGCTAGGTTCTCCAGCCAGGTTCTGTCCAGGTTCTCCAGCCAGGTTCAGTCACCAGGTTCTAGTCAGGTTCTCTTGCCATGTTCTATCCAGGTTCTGTAGCCAGGTTCTGTCTCTAGGTTCTTCAGCCAGGTTCTCTCTCTAGGTTCTGTCTCTAGGTTCTGAGGCCTGTTTCTGTCCAGGATCTTTTGCCATGTTCTCTCCAGCGAAGGTCTTCTGTCTCTAGGTTCTGTGTAGGTTCTGTGTCTAGGTTCTGTGTCTAGGTTCTGTGTCTGTTGGTTCTGTCCTCTAAGTTCTGTCTTGTTACATCTGTATTTATATCAGTTGATTCCAATCCTATCAATCTCTATTCCAAAGGTTAGGGCGTTTCTTATCTCCATTCCAGGGAGTAAAGATTATGTAGCTTAAGCATGATTGTTCGTAGTTAAAGTGATTAATTACCCGCCTGGCACTTAGTTAAGGGTTTTATTCCCTCCCTAACTTCAGGGGAAAATCCCTACCTGGGGAAACAACCTTTCTCAGAGAGGTGACCTTGGTTAAAACACATAGTGCCAAGAAGGTAAGCAAACATATTAAGAACAGTATGCCATATGTGCCAGGTCCCTTGAAACAGCAAGGATGGACCGGCTCCCGGCAAGGGTTTCCATAAAGACTTGGGAAGAAATGAGTGAGTTCTAGACACAGCTGTGGGGGTAGGCGGCAGCGGGGGGTAGGTGGCAGCACAGGGCAGGCGGCAGAATTGTTTTCCAGGAGGAGTGAGGCCACGCCAGCGTCCT